>NC_142619.1:61426783-61727651 GCF_059453375.1 Lepisosteus platostomus | reverse complement strand
TCCTCAGGGATCTGTACTAGTACCATTTCTAATTTATCGAATTGATCTAGGTCTGGTATAATTTGTAAACTAGTTAATTTTCAGATGATACCAAGATAAGAGGACAAGCAGCAGATGTTAGTGTAATTCAAGAAACATATCGGGCACCTGAGCAGATTTGTAGGCAGTTAGCAAAAATTGAGAAATATAGGATTGTAGATCCAGAATTTGATGAAGCTGCTTATGACATAGCTTAGGTGTGTGTTATCACAATTTAACCTTCTAGACAATGTAGGCAAATATAAAGGCAAATAGTATGCTGGGATATATTGTTAGGTGTGCATAATTAAAACCAAGGGACTTTGTTAAAATTGTACAATGCATGACTAAGACCTAAAATGCGTTTTAGAAAACTGTGCACAATATCACATTATCATGTTGCAATAATATGTTGCTTTTATACAGCATAGAGTAAATTAAAGATTTAGAATTGCACATCTGGGTCCATTATGGAACTTAAGACCCTTTCAAAGCTATGACAGGAACTATAAAGTGTAAAATGCTACTTGAAAGGTAGTCTATAGCAGTTTCAGGAACTGCAGTAGTAATGGCTCATTAATTAATACAATGTCAGCAAAACAAACTGTCAGCAAACACCATGAATTTTTTTTTATATCTTTAGCAGACTGAGGCAAGTGTTCCATTACGTTTTGTAAGTACTTTGCTCCAGCTATCTTCGCGTCTTGACACTTCTCCCAGTGCTGATGAGAAGCAGGAGTGTAATATAATGCTGCCACCACTATATCTGGGCACTGTATATTGTGTCACCTCATATTGTGTCTGAGTCCTGTCACTATTCCTGAGTATTCATCATTGAACTGTGTGGTTTTAAAAGCCTCTGCTCTCCAAGCTATGGAACGTTTTTACAACCTTTAGACCTTCTAAGCCAAAAATTGTCTTCTTAGGTGAATTTGTTCATTTGTTCATTTGCTATTTTGAAATTTAACAATATTTTAATCCTGGATGCATTTAATATCCACATTGACTCTCAACAGTCTGGTCTGAAGTGCTTGGATTGTCCTGATGGTGCACGGTCTCTCCGTGCTCCAGCTCCCAGCTAAGGGCACATCTTGAATCTAAGCTTGTGTCCACCCACTGTTGGAAATCCATCCACCTGGGCTGTTCGTTTCCATCGTTTGCAATCTGTAAGCTTTTGCTGTTAACAATTGGGTTTCCAATTTCCACAAGCAGTGCGATTGGCGAACACATTTGGCCATGCCCCTCGGACCACACCTACACCATCCACCTCATTATGATTTCTTATTTATTGCACATCTCCAGTCATTGTTTACACGTCTGCATTGTTTACATTCAAACTGTTTACTTGTTTACTTGTACATTGTCTACTGCTTGTTTGTATATTGTCTTAATGCACTGTCTGCACTTTGTGTTTTTACACTTTTTTTTTGTAGCAATCGAAAGACTTTCTGTAAGTAAGAATTCCATTGTACCAGTACAACCGGTTACATATGGCAATAAAGTTCAAGTTTAAGGTAAGAACGTTAGAAGAGTTTCGACTCAGAGGAGCGCAGGTGATCATGTTTTCTGATTCTGCTCTATCATGCTCCTCTGAGAGTCTGGAAGATCAGAAGTTCAGTAGCGCTCTGACACACACCTGACACTCTGGACACTATCTCCTGTACTCACCTCACCCCTGGGGAGAAGTATGGAGACAGTTCCTGGTGTTGGAACGCAGGTTCTGTGTTTCAGACAAGTGCTCAACTTTTGTTTCTCATATTATTGATAATAATCAGGAAACTTCCGAGATACCTGTCTTCCAGCATTACCCGACTGCTCAAGCCCTGCTGTGCTCTCACATCACCTCCATCGCCTCATTCATGCAAACATTTCTGTAATGGAACAAGTTACAGGTTTATTCCTGCTGAAAAGAGAAGAAAGAAAACACAACGTTTCGGCCGTGGAGCCTTCTTCACACCAGCTTGGAATAAACCTATTACTTGTTCCTTGGCAGCATACGCATGCTGACGCAGCTCCCCACCTGAACTACTACAACCTTTCTGTAATGTTTCACAGCCAAGCTTGATAACATTGAACAACATTCTCTCCTCTCCTCTCGCCCCACAGCAGTGCCTCTCTGTGTCCCTGCCCTTGCTGGCTCTCCTCTTTCTCACTTCACACTGCTCATGCCTGCAGTCTTTCTGACCTGGCACCCCCCTCCCTGTCTGTGGACCCCACTCCCTGTGTGCGATTGATTCCTGTCTGTCAGCCCTCTGCCCCTGGGTGTTTAATATAATGGCACCCTGAGCTCCAGCGTGCTTGCATCGCAGCTGCACTCAGGCCAGTGCCAAAAGAACCTCCAATGACCACATCTAACTTGCCTTTT
Source organism: Lepisosteus platostomus (assembly GCF_059453375.1). Taxonomy (NCBI): domain Eukaryota; kingdom Metazoa; phylum Chordata; class Actinopteri; order Semionotiformes; family Lepisosteidae; genus Lepisosteus; species Lepisosteus platostomus. Next base: position 61,725,268 of record NC_142619.1, on the reverse strand, counting down.
CTTGTGAAAGTATTAGACCAAGCTGATGCAGGGCAACTAAAATATCATCTCAGCCTAACTAAATTTTCCAACCTGTGCTCTTGTGCAGCCTTCAAATAGATTAAATCTCGCTTTGCTGAATGTAACCTTTTTTATTTTTGTTGACAATTTTAGTTCTAAGGTTTGATTGATGACAACATTTGCTAATTGTGCCTCAGTGCTGTATTCTGTTCCATTTTCTATGTAAATGCAGATGCTCAGATCTGTGTCCACCCTAAACCATACCCTGAGGTAGCTGTTTTGTACATTTTGTTAAGGCCATGTTTCTGGGAACCTCTCATTAGTTACATGAGCATTAGCTGTATCCCTGTCCTCTGACATCACTTGAGTTTCTGTCCAGAATGAAGAATGAGGGCAAGACCTCCAACTCTGGATTGATTTTTGAACCTCATGTTCAGAATATTGTAAAGACTTCATGTGTTTGTCTCTTCAAGGACTGATTACAATAACAACCTACTTACAGGAGACTGTAAAACTACACTTAATATGTCACAGTGTCTTCAGAACACACAACGAGTGGGCACTTCACTCCTGACCTGGAGTCCTCGCACATGCTTCCCGTCAGGTTTTGAGTTAATTATAAAATTGACTTCTGCTTACATTCAAGTCTCTACATGGCTTGTCTCCCCAGCATCCAGACAATATATTATCTGTTTACCTCCCTCCACACAGCCTTCACTCAGCTGATTGTGGTTTACTTTGCTGTACCGCAAAGCTGAAACACTACTCCATCACATGTTTTTGTTGTGAAATGAGATGTGGTGGTTGAGTAATATTCCATTGCAGAAGACTGGAAAGGCTACAACTGAAGTCCCCCTGCAGGGTGTATCGATGGCAGTGTTTTTGTAGAGACATTGACTTCACACTGCGCTACGTTCGGACTAACTACAGCCTCAGTAGGACCTTCAGAACGCACAGTGAAACACACACCAGAGGACACAAGGGGAATCTGCGTGGAAGTGCTTTTAAAACTGAGAACAGGAGGCACTTATTGACACAAAGTGTGGTGGGAGTCTGGAACAAGCTTCTCAGCCATGTTCCTGAAGCTGGCGCCCTGGCGTCTTTCAATAAACATCTGGATGAGATCCTTTCTCATTCAGATTTAGTCAATGACCTATTAACTACCGCACTGGCTAGATGGGTTAAATCTCACGTGTAACTATTCCTGCATTCTGATCACAGCGTGAGATGAGGTTTGTCAGCTATGTGCTGCTGATCAGGCGTCTCCTCATACCCCAGATTCCTCAGTGGGTCGAGTGCAGGTGACCTAAATAGGCCGACACGCAGCCCTGAAAGTACACAAGGCCACGGAGCTCCGTGATGCAAAATGTACAGAAGGAAGCAGGACGACATGCAGCCTGCTGTGTTCCCTGCGCCCATTGTGACACACAGGGGCTTTATCAAGTGTTTCATCGCATTCTTCTGGGCTGATGCTGACATTGTTAGAATGTTCGCTCTGCGCCGTGCACCGCTGAGCTAGGTGTGGTGTGCGAGAGCTCCAGGGGTTATCCTGTCCTGCCCAGATCCCTGCAGACTTTAACTGAGTCTCTTCCATCGATCTGTCGAGATGATCAGATTCTCTTCTGACTGAAGGTGCTTCTATCACTTCAAGGGCGGAGGCTTCCTGAACCGCAGAACAAATTCACACATGTAGACCTGCTAGAATTTTGCTTATTTTTCATTTAAGCATTTATTTAATTTAAACACAACATTCAATCACGTTACCACCTCGGGGACTGATCTTATCACATCTCAGAAGCTCAACAGCGTGAGGTGGGAGACTTTCAAGGAAAACCAGGATTCTGTTGTAACTAATACTGTTGGATCAGTAGGTGGCGCTCTTACCTATGGACCAGAATTTCCGTTTCCCAGTGTGTTGTCCAGAGATACTGTGCTGCAGGGGTACCATCCTGGGGATGAGACATTAAACTGGGGTCATGATTACTTGGTCATTAAAGATCCCAGCGCACAGTGTGTTAGAGTACTGGTGTTAACCCTGATGTACAGCTTCTTCCTTATTCCTTATTATTTTTACCAATAGCAATCAAAGTATCTTATATTTTCACCCATGTCTACAGGTGGGTCCTTTACTGTAACAGCAGTGTCTCACCTGGGATTTGAACCCACATTCCTTCTCCTGACTGCTTCTCCATGTGTCACAGAGTGACTGACGCAGGAGTACCCCAGAGGCCTGGGGGCTGTGTTTGCTCATGTTATGTGTGGAATGTCAGCATTCACTGTGTCTAAAGAGGAGTAACTAAAGAGAACAGTACTGAAACCATCAATTGTGCAAGTATTCAGACCCCTTGCCACACCTAGAGGGCGCTCTGCTTCTGTCCTGTTCCTAGTTCCCTGTGATTGTTCATGTCTTTCTGGTGTGTCTGGTTGTGTTGCCTATTTACTTCCTGTGTCTGCTCTGCTCCTGGCTCAGCTTGAGGGTACGGATGTCCAGAGACCCGCCTAGCACCAGGTCGCCACACGTCTGTGGCCTGAGGGCACAGGTTTCTATACCGACATCGTCTGACCCCCTGAGCCTGGGCTAATCCCCATGTTGCCCTTTTTACCGCTACGCACAGGGTCTCTACTGCCCTCCTGGTCATTCCACAGCTTGCCCTTCCGACACCCCTGACACCCCTGACCTCAGCATTTGGAGGAAACATCTTTGGCAGCCAACACAACAGCAGGTCTTTGTTGGGCAAGTCTTGACCTACTTCGCTCACCATCCTGGAGCGATTTAGTCCCTTCTCTCTTGGTAGATTTGCTCAAGCTCTGTCAGGTTCCTCGGGGATCACTGATGGACAGCTGTTCTCAGGACTTGCCACAGATTCCCAGTAAGATTCATGCCAAGACTTCATTAAATAACATTTAACGCCACTCGTGGACATTAACCTTCTCTTAAACCACTCCCGTATAGCTGTGGCCTTGTGCTTAGGATCACTGACCTGCTGGCAGGTGAATTCTTGTCCCGGTTTTAGGTCTGGAGCAGGTTTTCCTCTAGGATTTGCCTGACTTTGCTGCATCAACACTCCCTGCGGATGAGAAGCAGACCTGTAACACACTGCTGCCACCTCAACCCTTGACAGCAGGGAGGGTGTTGTCTGAGTGATGCACTGCGTTGGCTTTATTGTACGTCAGGTTTGCAGTGTAAACCAAAAAGTTCCAAATTTGTCTTCTTTGACCACAAGCCCTTTGATGAGCAGTAAACACGTTAGCAGTATCAGTTGGGCATTATCTTGTAACTCTATTTGGGATTTGAGATGGGATTGACTGGGATTTCAGTTCCGTACTGTTATTTGTGGAGTGACGGGGATATTGTTGACTCCTGGATATTTTCTCCCGTCTCAGCCACTGACTGGGCCGTGTCGCTCTTTCAGGGTCACTGCTGGCCTCACAGTGGCGTGTCGAACCCATTTCCTCCTGGCCTGGCTGCTCAGTTTGGAGTGGAGGCCTGATCTAGGCAGTCTGGGTGCCTTCTACCTCATACTGGTTGACTTCACCACGCTTAAAGAGATAGTTGGACTATTTGAAATGCTTTTATCCCTATATATATATATTTTTATAAATTATACCTTCATCCTGTGCCTTTATACAGTTTTACGCCTGAATTGTTTTGAAAGCTCTTTGGTCTACAGCTTTGCTTGAATTTCCCCACCTGACGGCGAGAGCTTGCAGAGGGAGGTGGATCTGTTGTGAAATCTTGTGAGCCGGTATTACTACAGACAGACAAAGCCAGCTCAACTAATTGTGTGGCTCATTGTGTGGTTACAAAAACGAATTGACGTTTTCCACAGCAAGCGTGTACTTGTGCAATCGTCGTGTCTCCACTTTTCTTTCACATTAATGATCTGTTTAGTTCAGTTTTGTGTTGCTTTGAAGGTATAAAGGAAGGTGTGCAGGTAACAAATATGAATTGTCTCTGCAAAGAGTCGTGACTCATGAGTGCAGCCTGCTGGGGTCATAATTCCTTTTGCAAGGCGTTGTATAGAGTGAGCAGAGATGTTGCACCTACAGTACTAGATCCAACCCAAGGCATTGCCAAATCTGGCATATCGCCAAGCAATGTCTGACATTTCGAGACATTTTCCGCAGCAAATTCTATGGGCGAGGTGGGACCAAGAAGCGATTTTCTTGAAGATAACATGTAATTATTTCACGAGCAGTTCGCAGACAAGCGAGCGATGTAACGTGCACGATGCCCAAAGTAAATAACTACGAAATCAGATTTTATCGCTAAACTCTTTAATATTAGATGTTAAAAATAAACTAAACCTGTTTTTTCCTGGGAGCTCTCCCATTCCAGTACTGGCTGGACGCAGCCTCGCCGAGCTTCTGAGATCTGACAAGATCGGGTTTCAGCCTGTGGCGCTACTGTCGGTGATGTGTGTCGTTCATCCGCATGAATTGTTGACGTTTAAGTACAACACCGGTTTCTTTAGATGAATTTCCAGTACAATACAAAACAACACAAAATCTTCGGTTACAAAGGGAAAATCATATGCATACAGGTCTGCGACCTCAGGGCGCGCTAGAGATGTCAGTCTTTAAAAATGAATGGACTGTACGTGCCTGAAGAATTACCTGATCTATCTGAAAATGTGATAGTTATTTCAGTATGATTCTGCAACATCCTACCTTTGGGTGGAGGGTTAAATTATTATTATTATTATTATTATTATTATTATTATTATTATTATTATTATTATTATTATGGTAGCCGTGGTGGTAGTAGTAGTAGTATTGAACTCACTTAAAACGGCGAGGATTCTAATTTCACATTGATCGATCACTATGTGTACTCTGTAGCGAATGGAGTAACCCGATCTCTCCTCACCGCGCCGGTTTGCCCAATGACGATGACGAGCGTTTCGTTCTGTTGGCCAAAAAAAAAAAGAAGTAGCAGCGAGCGAGCGAGCGGGGAGGGGAGGGGGGAGGAGGAATGCCCCGCGGTTTTGGTGTCCTACACACGCACAGGCGCGTATATATATATACTGTACACACACGCGTCCATGCGCGCAACCCCTTCGCGTCTCTCCGCGGCTCTGCCCTGCCCACCCGCCCGGCCGAGGGGCTGTCTGACTGCTGCCTGGGGTGTCGGCGCTGCGCGGCGGACAGCCGGGAGGAGGCAGAGAGCGCGGTCCGCCTCGGCAGCCTCGCCCGGGGCCGGTGTCGACACTGGGAACGTCCCGCCCATGGTCACGGTAAGACACACGTGTAGCTCTCTGCCTTTCTCCGGGGAAGGGGGGCCGCTCCGGGGCGCGCCGCTGAAAGCGGACATCAGCCGGGGAGAAAAGACAGGCGGCTCGGGAATCTGGCTAAGGGTGGACAGCGGGGACCGTCCAGTAATCCGCTGGCCGGCATTCGAGTAACTGCAGCGCGTCCGGGTGGACTGTACACTGAAGAGCAGATGGATGGATTCGTTTTTTCATTCGGTGCGCTTTTTGTACTTGATTTTTTTTTGTTGTTGTTGTTGTTGTTGCTAGTCCGGGATAAAACGAGGACCGATGCGTCGTAAGGGTCGCCGGTACCTCCCATCAGCAGGGCTGGAAAGTTCGGTTTGGGATAAACGTGCTTTTGCGCCCGGCAAGATCTGCTGTACAGTACTGTATGTCAGTGCGGAGAGAGAAGCGAAGCGCGTCTGTACGTACCGCAGGGGGGTGTAAAAAACACAGACGATGAAACGTTGTATCACTTCATTTTAGAGGGAAGCAGATGGGTGAGGTAACACAGATATCGCAGCCGGAAAGCAAAGAAACAACAAACAAAAAAAAACCGCTGCCGAATTAAACTGGCGGAGTTGTGCTGCTCTGTGCGAGCGCCTCAGGAAGGATGGTCGTGGCGGTGCGCCGGCGACTCCGGTCTTCTGGGATGCGCGGCGCACAGACCCGGAGAGGCGGCCGAGCAAGTAGCTCCAACTCGCCGCCGCTGTGACGACCGGCTCCCCTTCACAATATCTGACAGGAGTTTGAATTGCGGGGTCAATGATACGCCCACTCCCCCCAGTCATGCCGGTGTGTAGACCCCCCCCCCGGCGATGCGCTGGTCCCCGCCGGGCAGCGTGAACGCACCTGGGCGTATTAACGCGACCACAGCGCTGCGTGTTCACAGGGGACAATTATTTGCCTTTTTCTAAGTAATTGTTTTGGGTTTTTTTTTTCCCCCCACGGGATGAGACCGACGTTTGCAATGTCTGACGTTTTATCTGAAGAGGAGCGGGGGGCGGGGTGGAGTAGTTGTGATCGCGGTCGTGTCTGGGCGATAAAAAATTATACGGGGAGGGGAGCGCGCCCGTGGTTGTGAATTGTGAGGCGAACACGTTGTCCCCGCAGTTGTGGCAACATGCTCAGATCCTCGGACGAGCTCATCCCCTGTAGACTGCATCCCCTGCTCCTGCTCAGGTGGGGACTCCAGGTACTTGGTTTGCCCGCCTCGGCTAGCTCGTTATAACACGCTGCCCTGAGCTCAGTCCCCGCAGCTTGATTTAAATCGCCTCCCTGTGACCGTCTATGACATCTTTTACGACGGGATAAAACGCAAAGGGACATGGCTGGTCGCACAGTTACGCGTGGATTGGTTGGTTGGTTGGTTGGTTATCGGCTGCAAGAATCTCAATCATTTTCAATTTCACGATTGTGACAGAATTGGCTAGAGCATTGGTTTTGATCTGACGCAAACTCGCTGGAATCCTAAAAGTTCGCTTGATGTTTAGCTAAATGCATTGCAGTTTGTATTATCGCGAATTAAGTTTTGTGGCCCTGACTGATACCGCTGCTTTAAAGGCGTTGACCCTCTCACGAAGATTTTGTCATCTTTGGTTCTTTGTAACAAGCGTGGGATTTGTCAGAGAACGGGACACGCTCAAATATTGATAAATAGGGAATCAATCACAACATTTAGCCTTGTGAAGCTTTTATGGCCTGGCGAATCATTTTTTTTTGTGCTCGATTTATTCTCTAGAAAGAGTTAAGCTGTTTTCTAAAGCTGAAGAAGGTTTAGCGTTTATAGTGCTCACACAGTTCCACTTCCTGACATCTCAGATTGGGGTGCGCTGTTGGATATTGGCGGATGTGCAATAAATATTGACATATACAGCTATTCCTTGTTTCCTGTAGGGGTTATGAGATAGTGCTGCTTTTTTCCTTGTGAGGCATGTGTAGGGGTTCAGTGGGTATCAGTGAGGCGCTGAAGTGTTTTGTGTCTGTGGGCCAGCTGGTTGGGGTGTGAGGTGGGGTTGCCGGAGTAGCTGCTCCAGCCATATTGCAGGTGCCTGAAGGTAGGAGTACTTTTTTAAGTAATCCTCACTGTGCCATACCTTAATATGGGTGGGGTTCATGAGACATAGTAGACTGAGAAATCTTATTTCTGGAAAGATCCACAGACTATGATGGTGCTGTCTTGATTAAATTGAGTCTCTGAATTGCCACCCACCACCACCCTCAAATGTATGTATGAGTACAGTATGAAAGTGTGTGAAAGTGTGACTGTGCCCTGTGATGGGCTGGCGTCCTGTCCAGGGTGTGCCCTGCCTTGTGCCCTGTGCCTGGATCAGTATGGTTCCTGTGTGTGTATGTGTGCCCTGTGATGGCCTGGCACAACTTGTCTTCAGCAGCTCGGTAGCATGTAATATGTCTACATTTATTTCTTTTCCTTGTAAACCCCAGTAGAGAGGCCTGCAGATGCAAAACAAAGCCCCCAAACACACTCAGTTGATTCAAGCGGCATGGCTGTACACGTTGTCTTTATTAACTGCAAATCTAACATATAGGAGGCAACAGCAGCTTCAAGAGGTTGGTCCAGCCCATACATGGAACAGGGCTCTTCTTTACCGAGTAGGAAAATTCCTTTGTTTGTTTTTTGGTACCAAATACCAATAAGTAAACACTTTCTGAATTGTGGAATAGCTGTGAGGAGGCAGAGATGCAGTCCCCTGTCTCACTGTATCCCACTGACCTGTATCTGATATGGGGCAGCCCCTCCCTGTGTCCGCTGGTTGAGAGTGCTGGTGAAAATGTACTAGACTGTGTGAAGATGACTTGTAGCTCTCAAGTAGGAGCCCTGAGATCTCCATCTCATTTGCAGTTGGGACAGTGAAAGAAATTCCTTTGAATCCAAACCACCCCCCTGATTAGTCCGATAAGATTTTACCTATTTGCGTGCAGCAGCTCCAGTGAGCTTGTGGACTTGTAGTTCCAGTTTTTTTACATAAAATAGCAGCTCTGCAACCTGCTGTGTGTTCAAGGGGAGTCGTGTTAAAACATAAAAAAGTTTGCAGACGAGAGGGGGCCATTCGGCTCATCAAGCCCTTTTGGTAGTTAGTAGCTAAGTGACACAAGAATCACATCTGTTTGTTTCTGGAAAGAAACCAGGCTTCAGCAAGATGGCTGGGTGACTTGTTCCACACTCCTACTACCCTCTGTGTAAAGCGGTGCCCCCCGCTCTGTTTCAGATGCACTTCTTCACAGTGTCCACTGGTGTGATCTGGTTCACGTTCTGGAGCTGACTGTGATGAGATCTGCTGTGTCGGCCATCCGTGCCTGTGAGGGTGTTGAGAGCTTGGATCAGGTGCTCGCTGTGGCCCGTGTCTCATTCTGCTCGTTGTGCTCACTCGAAAAACGTTTCAGCACGTCATTTAAAATGCCGGTTTTAATTACACTATAATGTCCTAATTATGTGTTGCTCTGAAAGAGTCTTCTATTATATGTAAAGGAACAAGTAATAGGTTTATTTCATGCTGAAAAAAAGAAGAAAGAAAACACAACGTTTCGGCCTTGGAGCCTTCTTCAGGTGTGTGAAGTGTGTGACCGAAACATTGTGTTTTCTTTCTCTCTTCTCTTTTCAGCATGGAATAAACCTCTTACTTGTTCCTTTGCAGCCTACGCATGCTGACGCAGCTCCCCACCTGTTCTATTATATGTGCCCCATTGACAGATGATGTACCCATACCCAATTTCTAACCTTGTTCTGGAGCAAAAGTTCTTGTTTCCTGAAATATGCAAGAGTATTCAGTATAACTGATGAGGGGAAATATATCTCATTCATATCTGTTTGCTACAGTATGTGGCCATCTTAAGTTTCTGTTTGGCATTAGTTTAGGGCTGGAGGAATCATGCAGGGATAAAGGAATTCTACACCAGAGAAAAACTTTATCAATAATACCCTTAAAACCATAATTCATTTAAACCCGCCTGTTTTTTTATGGGCTTCCTATAAATCAATAAACAGATTTTACTTTTATTAATATTGTTTCAGAAAGCATTTCACGGTTTTGGAATGGGTCCTTCAAATTGCACTGTTTCGTAATGGGGCTGTTTTACCGCTTTAAAACCGGATTGCTCGAGACAGTCAAACGGCCGTCTCATGGCGAGAAGTAAATGAGGAAATCTGACACGACAAAAAGCTCTTCCGAAGGCGCCCGGTTTGAAAAGAATGAGCTGTCAGAATGAAACATTTAAAAAAAATCAAAGAGGACTGTTTTCTGGAGCAGTGAACTGCCAAGGTCTTTATATTGGAATAGGTACATTTGTAGTGACCCGTAGTGACAGATTTTAAAGCAACGGACTGTTTATTGCAAATGTAATAAATATTCTGATGACCCATAAAAAAAGGCGAGATACTGCACCGAGCTCCACAGCACGTGCAGCGCTCCCGTCGTCTTCACGCGCGAGCGAAGCGCACGGCGCAAGCGCACTTGGGCATCTGGGAGGGCGAGTCACGATTCCGTACCGCTGTACTGCCAAGACTGGCACGGCGGATCTCTAACATCAGGGGAATGAAGAAAAAACAAACCCCGAGAACTGACCTGGCTGAAGAGAGGCGATCAGTGGTCCCTCTTTCCTTACCGCTTTCATTTATCTGAGGAGGCAGTCGGAGTTAGTTCCCTTGAAGACCCAGAGACCTGGCACCCAAAAGTATCCGTGTTAAAACCTTCAAATGAAGAATGAGAGAAAAAAAAACAATGAAGCAAAACAAGGCAACTGCAGATGTTTAGAAACGTTACTTTACTTGCTAAGTCTTGCAGACAGGATTAGTTCTGCTAATTGCAGAACTAATAGCAGAATGTGATGCTATTGGCAGTCCCAGATGAGAGCAGAGTAGTTATTAAACTACACCTTTATTAACATATTAGCATCATTGAATGTCAGACTTTAAAAATGCGCACAGTTTCAAAAGTTGCATGATCTCACCATCATCCGGGGGTGAGTCTCGAGCAAGGTCACGCGATGACTGTTGTTTGAGAGTGATGTACAGCTGTGGAATTAATTAATTAGGCAATTAGTGCAATTCAGGTCTGCCATTTGTCCAGCAATGACACCAATGATGCCTGAGTCAGAGTTAATCCCACCTTGTTACTCTGCTGTCTGGTGTGTTTCAAGCCCTCCTAGACACCTTCATCATCATTTTAACAGTAGAAATCATGTTTCTAATAGAGGCCTGTGGCAGTAAGGGCAATTATTATTATTTGGAGAAAAACATGCTTAAGGGTTTAGAGAGCTCCTACTGTATCAGTGCTGTACCATATGTGCTCATATTGCCACCAGGATGGTTTAGTAGCTGTATTCTGATTAATGGATCACTGCTGCTGTCTCCACCTGAAATCTGACCCCAGCTGACAGGGTGTTTTGATGGGCTTTTGAGCTGTAGCTGACAGTTGACAGTTGACAGTTTGTATTTTTTCTGTTTATCAAACAGAGAACAGTTTGACTCTTCAGGCACATACTGGGCATTTTCCATTTTAATAGTTCCATCGAATAGATGGGGTTACTGGGCTTTAACTCCACAAATCCCACACAAATGGTGATAGGTACTGCCTGGAGCTGTTCTGGCTCTGTTGAAGACACCACTGGCTGTCTGACAGTTTGTTGTTAACTGATTCAGGAGAGTTTACCAGCAGGAGTTTGCATACCGTCTCTCGTTTCGTTTTTGTTGTTAAGTGATTATATATTGTGTGTGTAGTACAAAATCTCAGGAATGTGAGTCAAATAAAATACAATGAACGCGGGAACAATAAATAAAACGCTCACCGGCCAGACAATAAAAGTCTTATTGTACAGCTGATGTTTTTCAAGGATTAAGGCCTTGACGCAGAGCTAGTGCTGCACTCAGCTTCAGAGACGATAACCATACTGTTTCTCCACGCGTGTTTCACAAGAGATGATGACAGTTGATGCACTTGTTGCAAAACAGCGTTCTTCTACCTCGGGAAGAAACAGCCTTTCAAAGGGGCGTTTCAGCTCCACAAGCAGGCGCAGGTTTGTGGCTCCGTGTCTCCTGTGCGAGCACGCTGCCTTTCCCTCCTCTCACGCCTCACGGCGCCAGTCCCTCCTCCCTTCCCGCTCGCAGCTTTCTGTGATCGAGGAAGAATTACTGAGCTTTGCTTTGGCTTGGCCAGCCCTCCCCCCCCCGGGACTTCACCGTGCAGGGGGAGCCCTGCAGCTGGCCTGCACCCGCACCAGGGGCACAGCCTGCTCCCTAAGAGCTCGGGCCGAGGCGGCGTGGCTCGAGGAAATCACCGCTCTGCAGCGCCCCCATTCGGGACCCTCGCCGCGCACAGCTCCCCGCCTGCACCTTCTGTGATGCTGGCAGGAACGACAGGGAAGCAGGCTTGTTACAGACCAGCGGTGATGTTCGCTTTTCTGACCACGGCAGCGTTGCCGTCCTTATTTCGCCACAATGCTTTCACGAGTTCTCTTAATAATTGTACGTCTTTATTAATTCTTAATTGTGCGTTCGTCACCTGGGCAGGGCTGCAATTCAGTGTTGGACGGAGTGGGTCTCCTCCTACACGTGAAGCACTTAAGTGTGCGACAGGAGGAGCACGCAGTACCAGAGGGCTGGAGTGGACCGGGGAGGACTCGGCTGGGCCAGGGTAGGCTGCTCCACCTCCCTGTTTCCAGGGACCATGAGTGGGGGGAATAAAGAGCCTACAACACCTTTCTAGGGCAGTAGTTGGCGTTTGAGGCTCTGTGCATTTCACATTTCGGCACAAACGATCACTGGGGTTTACTGTTGCACAAGAAGTCAGAGAGTAGGATCAGTGACATAAGAATGGCTGCAAAGGAGAGGAGTCGTTCAGCCCATCTGGCCAGTTTGGTCGGTAGGAGCTAATTGATCACAGGATCTCGTCCGGCTGTTTCCTGAACGAAGCCAGGGTATCGGCTTCAGTCACAGGGCTGGGCAGCTTGTTCCACGCTCCCGCCACCCTTTGGGTAAAGGGTGTTCTTGGTTATAAATGGCTTTCACGTGTGCCCACTCGTTCATTTGTCTCTGTTCATAACGTGTAGAAGAGCGCAGCGCAGTGCAGTGGTTGCCGCAGCAAGGTCTAGGACGTGCCTGCCTCGTGAAGAGGGCTCCCAACAGTGGAAACAGCACGCAGGGTGTAAGACTGCTCCCACGGCCCTGTCTGTGTTCACAGGGGGCGCAGCAGCTCCGTCACTGTGACACTGCAGGCCTGGAGACATTCTGAGGCATTCTCCTGCAGATGCCAGGGCTGGACAAGAGCAGGGAGCTGCTGTCTCCCCCGCCCTGCATGGGCCGATTGCCTCCTCTCGTCATGTCACTCAGCCTTATCAATCGCCACCTGTGCGATGGTTTCTGAACTCTCACTCTGCGACCTTTTAAAAAAAACACAATACTGTCCACTAGAAGAATCTTCAGATTTACTACCGCACACCTGCTGCTCAGGTGCAGTGCACTGAGTCTCGGTGCAGAAGGGTGGGAGTTGAAGCAATGATGAGAACCGGAGAAAACCGTGAACAATACTGAGTGACGGGCGCAGTCAATCAAGGGTTAATTTCCGAGTGAGGGGTTCACAATGTGGTACACTTTGAGCCGTGGCTGTCGCCTGCCTCGTCTCTGCTGTTGAACTGCCTTCACAGAGCAAGCCACCCCCTCCAGTCTCAAAAATCTGGTCTCTTGAACTCCTAAAACACTCCCATCACTGGGTGTGATATGAAATCTGGAGAGTAATTCAGTGTCTGTGACTTAACCGTTTTCTGATGTTTGCCAGGTATTTTATGACTTGAATGCTTCAGTTTGTAGACAAGCAACAAATGTCTAGGAATATTTAAGCCAGGAAAGAGCTGCAGATTTTAACTGCATGACAAATGACCTGTACTCAAGTCTAATGGGGGAACAGACAGCATGATCATCAAAATGTGTCGGAATGAGAGATAAGGCTTCTTACAATATGTGCCAGAATCTCTGAAAAAGGATTTAGTCGTCAAAAACAATTAATTACCTCTTGCATACTTAGCTACTCTCTGTGTGAAGTCATTATAATGTAAATGTCTAAGCACCAAAAATGAGTTTTGAAACTACAATTCAGTTTTAGAAACTGCGATATCACTCTATTGAAATGTGTTATTTTAACCATACTGCTGCACATTGCTGCTCAAAATCTTTCTTACACCCAGAACAGAAGAACAGCTCCATTGGGCAAGTTTGGTAACTAATTAATAACTACTAACTAGTTGCTAATGGATCCAAGTAGTTAGTATCAGCTTTAACATCATGGCTGGGTAGCTTGTTCCAGACACCCACAACCCTTTGCGTAAAGCAGTGCCTGTTTCTCTCCGTTTTAAATCCGCTGGGGGCTACACTGCAGCAGTGGTTGTAGGCTGCCGGCGTTTAACTGCACGCCCCAGCCTGCAGAAGAGACAGTGGTGCCTGAAAACCAGCCGCACAAAGAGGTACAGTATGCGCAGGGCAGTGCCTAGCACAGGGCCTGACTGTACTGCTGAACTGCTCCCTCTCTGCTGTAGAGGGCCTTTCTGGTGGTAGAAGAAGGTGATCTGAACCTCACCTTCCAAGGAATCAAACTCAGGAAGCCTTGTTTTGAACTGGCGTAGACGTGGAATAAGAGCTGATTAAACAGGATGGCAGCCAGACCCCTCGCTGTGCTCTTAGTACCGCAGTGGGAGTCCGGATCTGGTTTTTCAGCAGTCGGTTGGTTGATCTACTGTAAATATTCCTGGGTCCTTCCCACCTATGTAAACAGCAGCAGCCGCAGCTCTGTGTTTTATGCGTCTTCCAGTGAGAAAGGCCAGTGGGGTTGCTTCGTGGGTGTGTGTGTTTTCTGAGGGCTGGGAACAGCTTTGTAGAGAAGGCACCAGGAGAGTTGCCCGCTAAATGCCTCTGCTCCTCCGGCTTTTTAAAGAATCTGGGGAATTTTTTAATTCCTCTAAGCATTAATAACTTAAACCCTTGAATAACCACCAACGCAACTGAAATTGCACAGCTCTCAAGGGCTGAAGAACGAAAATGCTTGCATTCATGCTTGTTTTCTCCTCATTTCATGTTGTATAGAAAGTCATGTATTACATCTTTACTTCAGTCAGGAAGAATCGAGTTTCTGGGATGTTCTGAAGGCCGTAGCCAATTTTTTGGTGGTCCTCCTGACTCCTGAAGCGCAGTCTTCTGGCAGCTGGAGAATCCCTTATTCCAAAGGGCTCTTCAACCTTCATGCAGTGCCAAGGCTCGAGGTTATTGACCTCCAAGCCCCCAAAGCCACATCCTGGAGGAGAATGTGCTGGTGTTCTAACAGAGCTGAGGAGCAGATCAGCCAGGCCCATCAGTACTCCCCAGCTCACACACCAGACCAGAGCGCAGGTGTTCACTGCAGCATCTGAACGCTGAACACCTCTTACCCCTGCGTGGTGAAACATCTGACAGAGTACCATTCTCTGTTGTATGCCAGCACCCATCCTGTCCCACTGAGAAAGACTTCCTGTTTGTAGGCTTCCTGTGTACAGAGATGAGTCTTGGGAATGACTGACCCCGGATGGACATCACCATCGGTTCGCAGGGTGCTTATAAATTCCGGGGCGCTGGCCCTACTCGGGTCCTGCACGGTGAATAACCATGTTCTCCGGCTGTTTAACAGCTAGAGAGGATTTCATTTTGGGTTTTTTGCTTCTGATGGACACGTTTATTCCCTGACCCATAGCCAATCAGTGGAGGTCTGTGAAAATCTCATTCCAATTCAGGAAGGTAGCTGAAGGTAGCGGCTTCCGGCGAGATGAATTGTGTCTGATGCGTCCTGGCGCGTCTGGGGATGAGAACGCTGGCCGGAATCGGTGCGAGTTACTGGCTGCCCTAGTGAAGCTCGGAAGTCACATGACTTACAGGAGGACACTTCACATGAAAAGCCATGTTTTTTACAGTCTGGTATTCTGTCTTTTCATGCTGTAAAATGCAGTTCCATCTCAACAATTCATGGACTAAATTGAAAAATCCGTAACTGAGCATTGATAGTTCAAGGTATAGCAAATATTAGCTTTAGATTTTCATTTTAGCTTGGGATCAAAGTGATCTTACAACACTGACTACATATAAGACTACATATAAGACATAAAATCTCCTCTAAATATTTGTTCTCTATTTGAATGTACAATAGAAATCTCCTTAAGGGTGTGTGACGAAGGTCCTGACTGTGGGAATCGTATGATTAATTGTCTTGATTGGTACAGAAAAACAAGACTCTGACGTGTAAAATTTCAGGTTACACCAAGGGCGGTGGGAGTATGAAACAATGGCTTCTTTCACATCACTGGATGGCGAACAAGATAGAGGGAGAGAATGACATACTCATTTGTAATCATGCATACAATTGAACATACATCGTTCTAAGAGACAGTAAACATGGAGAATATTTCATTTGCAAAATATGAGGCATCTTATTCCAGTAGTGATATCTTCCTGCACAAGCTAATGGTATTGAGAAAGACCTGTTTGTTTCCTTCGCCATATTCCAGTTCTGGTTCTGGTGTAGAATTAAATGAGTCTGTAGAAAGGTTTTCATTCTGTAGCCCCCTGAAAGGTTGGTAAAAGCCATGTTTTAGAGTAGCCTGCAAGTATTCCTGTCCTTACAGGTAATGGGGATCCCCTCCACCACCACCAGTGTGCAGCCCCACCTGGATGATATGACAGCAGCCATAGTGCGCCAGAACGCTCCCCACACACCAGCTCTCAGTGGGGAGGAGAGCAGAGTGATGGAGCCAGTTCAGAGATTCTGGAGAACTCTCCTCTGTTATCTGGCAGTTAGCTGTGTTTAAATGCTGTAAAATGGCAGCAAGTTTTACCTGACATCCATACAGCTAAGTGCTGCCGTTGTGGTTTGTGTGAAAAGATGAGAAATGCCTGGGTCAGTCCTTTCCTATATCAGGTCTGTGAGGGCTGTTTAAGACTTACGGAATTCAGATCACAATGCTAGCACTGAAAAAATTGCTTCACCTGCAGGATGCACATTTCTAAAGATGTCTGAGTAACCTGCATGTGCTTCTTTTCTGCTGCTTGGATGCTTTCCTGAGGCGTAGCTAAGAATAGACTTTCACTGACACAATTTCAAAAACAAACTGCATTTCATGTTCATGTTGTAAAGGTGAAATTTTGATACTAACCATTGACTGTATTAAAATTCTTGGCAGCAAATTTTTAATATTAGTAAATTAAAACTCTGGTATAGGAAAGGTTGCAAATGAGAGGAGCCAATCAGCCCATCTGCCCTGCTTGGTAGTTCTTCCAGGTAGATCCAGTTTCTTATAGGCCTCAAGCACATGGGTGCCCTCGCCACTCCACCCCACCGGTTCGTCCCGCAACACCTGGGGCGCGAACCCGGGTCTCTGGGGTAACGCAACAGGGAACCAGACGCATGAGCTAAAGGAGACCTCCCGAGCTCAGGCGGCTGAGGTCCCTGCTATGCACAGGGAGGGCCATGACGTCACCGTGTCCGAACCAGCTCCGCTACACATGTGCTCCTGGCCTCTGCTATCCACGTTAGCGCTATAGCTGGGAAATGTCAACAGTGCATTCCTACTCAGACTTGATCTGTAAAGCCAAAAGAAGAAGAAAAGTCTTCTTCCAACACCTAGGGATGTGAGATGGTTAAGCGTTCAAAGTTTAGCAAGCACATTAAAGTCCTGGTATAGAATTGGTTACAAATTTTAAAATAAGAGCACTAAACACTCAATCTTTACTCATGAAAAGGTTTACTATGTGACATTTCCATTTGGTTTGCATGTGTTTTTGCATCAGTAGGCTATGTGTACATGCCATCATTCCTTTCCCCTTCACCCGTGCTTAATTCCAGGGCCTTGTCTTGCAGATTTAATGCTGTTCTTTGCAGTAGCAGGAGATGCAGGTGGGCAGGTGGGTTGTCACACTGAAACACCCATCGCTCTCATTAGCAGCCTTGCAGAGACACGGTGTGTGTTGTTGTGCACACTCTGTGTGAGATAAAATGAAGTAGTTCTCATTTCAAAATGGACAAAAGATGTTTTAGAAATGAAGTTTGCTCATAAGGCAAGGTACTGGACTTCTACTTCTCCACAGCAGGGAGTTGTTCCTACAAGCAGCTGTGTCACATCAGTACTGCAGCTGCTTCACTGATTGTGTAGAAAGTGGAGCACGTGAGACGTTCAGTAAAGTATCTCCAGAGGGATTGCACCTTTTGGCATCGTTTTTTTTTTTTCCTTTTTCCTTGATAATTCATATAACAATTTTAGTTTCCTGTGATATTTTACTATTATTTCCTATCTACTGTACCTGAGCACTTAGCTTATGCAGTAGGTTTTAAAGCACTTGGTGAGCTGGGCCCAGTATGACACAGGATATTAGCACCTTCAACAACAGTTGCGCCTCACACCAAGCACTCAGACTGCTGCGCTCTGATGGATTGATCATGGATGGTCTAGATAGGTCAGGGTTTTTTGTGAGATCATGGGGGAAGCAGCAGAGACAAGCATCAAGTCTGATCCGAAAGGTTCTGGTTGACATTGAGTGCAGATGCTGGCGGTGCTGAACTTCAGACTCGGCCCTGCGGGAGGCCGGCTGGCTCTTTTGCCCCAAAGAGTTTTTGCCCACGGCTGACTGTCTTTCTTGTTTGTGGAATCTGTAAATCCCGGGATGAGTTTACTGCCCCTCGGGAAGGTTATGTGTAAAAGGACCTCATTTTCACTGGCTGTCATGTAGAGTACAAAATACTTTATGCAGCATCTAAATCTTCATCAGCTGCCTGGCACTGTGGCAGAGTTAGATGTTTCTGTTTTCCTGTTACGGACTTGGAGCACTTAGCTCTAGTCTAGGAAGCCACACTTTCACTGCAGACTGCGTGGGGTTCACGTTAGATTAATCCGATCTGATTCAGGGATAAGGTGTTTTCCCCCGTGGGACTTGTGAATTTCCAGCGATCTCTAACTTCCAGTGAAGGAGGCCTCGTGCCGAAGCAGAGGGGAGTCTCGCAGAGCTTAAACCCTGTGTCGTGTGTGATGTGAAGCCCACACCCTGCTAGTCTAGTCTGCTTGAAATGTCATGGCTCCTCTCCTGTGCACTGTGGCCCGGGGCCTGTATGAGCTCTCCTCAGCATAGAAGCATTGTCAATTTAAGCTCTAACAACAGTGGGACATGTACTTCATTTCACCTTGGGATGAATTTCCTGTCAGTGTGAGAGCTGTTCTCGTTACAGTTTGATTAGGCTGATCAGAAAGGAAGGGGAAGGCCCAAAGCATACTAACAAACAGAGTCGCCTCATGGAAATGTACAGTACTCAGATAAGAACGTCAGTTTTCTTTGCATTGAGAAAACAAGGGGGTACTGTTCTGTAGCACAGGAACAGCGCTAATGAGGTGTTCTCATTAGGGCGGAGCGGTGGCTCTGTGGCTCAGGATCTGCACCTGTGGCTGGAAGGTTGCCAGATCAAATCCCGCGGCCGGCAGAGGAATCCTACTCCGTTGGGCCCCTGAGCAAGGTCCTTCACCCCAGCTGCTCCAGGGGTGCTGTATAAACGGCTGACGCTGCGCTCTGACCCCCAGCTTCTCTCCCTGTCTGTGTGTCTCATGGAGAGCAAGCTGGGGTCTGTGAAAAGACAAATTCCTAATGCAAGAAATTGTATATGGCCAATAAAGTGATCTTATCTTACCGTTAGCTGTTCCTGTGCTATAGAATAGTATCCCCTTGCTTTCTCAATGCAAATAAAAATGAAGTTCTTCTCTGTGTACTATACATTTCCATGAGGCAGCTCTATTAGTATGCTTTGGGCCTTCCCCTTTCATTCTGATCAGCTTAGTCAAACTTCCTGCTGTAACAAGGCCCGTTAATTAACCATTCTGAGACCCAGACTTCTGCTGTCAGTGGAAACAGCACTTTATCATGTCATGGAAAAAATGTACAAATAGTATGAGACTCAGCATCACACAAAAGGCTTCCAGTGTCAAATGTCAACCCTGCTGTAATCTCACTGTTTGGAGACATTTTAATTTTGTTTGATTCAGCTGTTGCATGAGTATTGTAACACACAGTAACTGTTTGCACACTGTCAGGCCCTCAGCCACAGTCACACCACGATCAAGCCAACAGTCAGGCCCACCGCCCATGGTCAGACCCCCACACTACAGTCAGACCCACGATCAGGCCCACAGTCAGACCCACAGTAAGACCCAGAGTCAGACCCACAATAAGACCCACAGTCAGACCAAAGGCCCACAGTCAGACCCACAATAAGACCCACAGTCAGACTTAAGGCCCACAGTCAGACCCACAATAAGACCCACAGTCAGACCCACAATAAGACCCACAGTCAGACCAAAGGCCCACAGTCAGACCCACGATCAGGCCCACAGTCAGACCAAAGGCCCACAGTCAGACCAACGATCAGGCCCACAGTCAGACCAAAGGCCCACAGTCAGACCCACAATAAGACCCACAGTCAGACCAAAGGCCCACAGTCAGACCAACGATCAGGCCCACAGTCAGACCAAAGGCCCACAGTCAGACCAACGATCAGGCCCACAGTCAGACCAAAGGCCCACAGTCAGACCAACGATCAGGCCCACAGTCAGACCAAAGGCCCACAGTCAGACCAACGATCAGGCCCACAGTCAGACCAAAGGCCCACAGTCAGACCAACGATCAGGCCCACAGTCAGACCCACAATAAGACCCACAGTCAGACCAAAGGACCACAGTCAGACCCACAGTCAGACCAAAGAACCACAGTCAGACCCACAGTCAGACCAAAGGACCACAGTTAGACCCACAGTCAGGCCCACAGTCAGACCAAAGGCCCACAGTCAGACCCACAATAAGACCCACAGTCAGACCAAAGGCCCACAGTCAGACCCACAATAAGACCCACAGTCAGACCAAAGGCCC
The DNA here is from genome assembly GCF_059453375.1 of Lepisosteus platostomus. Lineage (NCBI taxonomy): Eukaryota > Metazoa > Chordata > Actinopteri > Semionotiformes > Lepisosteidae > Lepisosteus > Lepisosteus platostomus. The sequence goes on along the minus strand of NC_142619.1, from coordinate 61,705,088 downwards.
ACAGTCAGACCCACAATAAGACCCACAGTCAGACCAAAGGCCCACAGTCAGACCAACGATCAGGCCCACAGTCAGACCAAAGGCCCACAGTCAGACCAACGATCAGGCCCACAGTCAGACCAAAGGCCCACAGTCAGACCCACAATAAGACCCACAGTCAGACCAAAGGCCCACAGTCAGACCAACGATCAGGCCCACAGTCAGACCAAAGGCCCACAGTCAGACCAACGATCAGGCCCACAGTCAGACCAAAGGCCCACAGTCAGACCAACGATCAGGCCCACAGTCAGACCAAAGGCCCACAGTCAGACCCACAATAAGACCCACAGTCAGACCAAAGGCCCACAGTCAGACCAACGATCAGGCCCACAGTCAGACCCACAATAAGACCCACAGTCAGACCAAAGGACCACAGTCAGACCCACAGTCAGACCAAAGAACCACAGTCAGACCCACAGTCAGACCAAAGGACCACAGTCAGACCCACAGTCAGGCCCACAGTCAGACCCACAATAAGACCCACAGTCAGACCAATGGCCCACAGTCAGACCGACGATCAGGCCCACAGTCAGACCGACGATCAGGCCCACAGTCAGACCCACAATAAGACCCACAGTCAGACCAAAGGACCACAGTCAGACCCACAGTCAGACCAAAGAACCACAGTCAGACCCACAGTCAGACCAAAGGCCCACAGTCAGACCCACAATAAGACCCACAGTCAGACCAAAGGCCCACAGTCAGACCCACGATCAGGCCCACAGTCAGACCGAAGGCCCACAGTCAGACCAACGATCAGGCCCACAGTCAGACCAAAGGCCCACAGTCAGACCAACGATCAGGCCCACAGTCAGACCAAAGGCCCACAGTCAGACCAACGATCAGGCCCACAGTCAGACCAAAGGCCCACAGTCAGACCAACGATCAGGCCCACAGTCAGACCAAAGGCCCACAGTCAGACCCACAATAAGACCCACAGTCAGACCAAAGGCCCACAGTCAGACCAACGATCAGGCCCACAGTCAGACCCACAATAAGACCCACAGTCAGACCAAAGGACCACAGTCAGACCCACAGTCAGACCAAAGAACCACAGTCAGACCCACAGTCAGACCAAAGGACCACAGTTAGACCCACAGTCAGGCCCACAGTCAGACCAAAGGCCCACAGTCAGACCCACAATAAGACCCACAGTCAGACCAAAGGCCCACAGTCAGACCCACAATAAGACCCACAGTCAGACCAAAGGCCCACAGTCAGACCCACAATAAGACCCACAGTCAGACCAAAGGCCCACAGTCAGACCAACGATCAGGCCCACAGTCAGACCAAAGGCCCACAGTCAGACCAACGATCAGGCCCACAGTCAGACCAAAGGCCCACAGTCAGACCCACAATAAGACCCACAGTCAGACCAAAGGCCCACAGTCAGACCAACGATCAGGCCCACAGTCAGACCAAAGGCCCACAGTCAGACCAACGATCAGGCCCACAGTCAGACCAAAGGCCCACAGTCAGACCAACGATCAGGCCCACAGTCAGACCAAAGGCCCACAGTCAGACCCACAATAAGACCCACAGTCAGACCAAAGGCCCACAGTCAGACCAACGATCAGGCCCACAGTCAGACCCACAATAAGACCCACAGTCAGACCAAAGGACCACAGTCAGACCCACAGTCAGACCAAAGAACCACAGTCAGACCCACAGTCAGACCAAAGGACCACAGTCAGACCCACAGTCAGGCCCACAGTCAGACCCACAATAAGACCCACAGTCAGACCAATGGCCCACAGTCAGACCGACGATCAGGCCCACAGTCAGACCGACGATCAGGCCCACAGTCAGACCCACAATAAGACCCACAGTCAGACCAAAGGACCACAGTCAGACCCACAGTCAGACCAAAGAACCACAGTCAGACCCACAGTCAGACCAAAGGACCACAGTCAGACCCACAGTCAGACCCACAGTCAGGCCCACAGTCAGACCCACAATAAGACCCACAGTCAGACCAATTGCCCACAGTCAGACCAACGATCAGGCCCACAGTCAGACCGACGATCAGGCCCACAGTCAGACCCACAATAAGACCCACAGTCAGACCAATGGCCCACAGTCAGACCGACGATCAGGCCCACAGTCAGACCGACGATCAGGCCCACAGTCAGACTGACGATCAGGCCCACAGTCAGACCCACAATAAGGCCCACAGTCAGACCGACGATCAGGCCCACAGTCAGACCAAAGGCCCACAGTCAGACCAATGGCCCACAGTCAGACCGACGATCAGGCCCACAGTCAGACCAATGGCCCACAGTCAGTCTCATGATCAGGCCCACAGAGCCACAGTCAGGCTCATGGGAGCCATCAGGGCTGTGACTGCACTCGAGACTCGCGCCCACCTGCACTGATGCAGCCTGGGAAGGACACCTGATGAGGGCTGTCTGCTATTCCAGGAGCCACAGATAAGACGTTGTTAAGCAAACGGAAAGAAAGGAGTGGTGTTTCTGTAATCCCCGCAGCCTGACCTTGGACCCACTTGACTCACAGAGCTGATTGCTTCCTCTTTACAGGCAAACAGCGTCCCTGATTTGCCCACAGTAACTGAGGCCAGCTCAGCTGCGGAAACCCGCTTGCGGTGCATCTTTAAAAAGCTGCTCTCTGTCTGTGGCTTGTTCTGTTGGGGCTGTGGCTCTAGTTGTTTTTTAAATATTCAGTACAGAATGGTGCAACACAAAACTTTGCTGTTGTATTTTAATGACCAAAACGATAGTGCCTAAAGTTTTTTTCTGTTTTCCCTAAAATATATTGTCAGGGAGCCAAAACGATGCAAGGCAGTGCAGCGACAAAAAGGGTAGAGCTTCAGCGGAGGAGATTCGGATTTTTTTCGGGATTGTTGAATTGATGACTTGACAGTAATTCTCCATTTGGCAAGATTAGCGCTCCCAGCTATGCAATCACAGTGACATCTGTGTTGAGTGCTCTCGTGAAAACCAACCCTCTTCTGCGGTCCAGAGTGCAATGTGTTTTATTTCTTCAGCATGACATTATGAAGATATAAGGAGCGCTTTTCGGGTCTGGAAGGGATGTAGGTCACGCATGCAGGGGAGCAGGAACTCTTTGCTATGGAAATCGCCTTGGCTGGAGGGGCCTGCTCTATCTTAATCAGTCACCTAGCTTAAATTAAGTCACTTTGCTACGTGGTGTGTTTTACCCCTCAGAACTCACCTTGCGTTTCCTGAGTGAATAAATCAGGCTCAGTCATGATGCAGGACAGGGAGGCACAACTGTTACCCTCTGGTGGAGTTTGTGCTCCTGTGTCAAGCAAGAGCTGGTGGTGACCAGGACTCTGCTCTGACGTGCTGTAGGAAGTGCCCTTCCTACTGGAAGGGAATCATTACCTGAGCAGCAGAGGGGTTGTGAAGTGGCCTGGGCTCGTCTGTCCTCTGATAGAGGTGGCAGCGGGTATGAAGACCCCCAGGGAGTCCCGAATATAAAAGGCTCTTATCCTCCTAGTGCCAAGTTACGCTATGAAAAGGAACTAATGGGAAAGGTCTATGAGGAAAGCACCCCATTGCTTGAATCCTTGCAGGATTGTGGGGTGTGCACTTCTCTGCCATGTGAGGTGAAAGCTGTCTTGACACCAGTTCAGCCAGCAAGCCTGCTGAATATGAGCAGTGTCATCTGTATCATGCTTTCGTGCAAGAATTCCACACAAGACATTTTCTAATTGAGCGGACGTCGTGGCTCAGTAAAAATATCTGAACTAAGAGAATAATTATTCAGATTTCTCTGGACGCCAGTGTAAAAACTGAACTTTCTTTTCTGGTGAAATTAGTGTTCCTCATGTGTATTGTAAGAAAATGAAGTGTCAGGTATGACTGAAGAGGCACCATGGCCAATAGGTTGTGTTTCCTTCTTTCATTTCAGTGTGGAATGAAGCTCTACTTGTTTAAAGCAGCTCCCCTTAGCTCCAAAATCTAAAAACTAGGTCTGCAGGAAGCTCGTGGAGTCACTGGGACAGGGCTGTCAATCCAGACTCCTGGAGGGCCTAGTACAATCTGCTGTTTGTTCCTGCTCGGCAGTTAACCTCATTATTTCTGCAGTTAGACATTTCTAGGATTTTTCTTAAGGTCTTTTACACTGGACTACTCAGGCGATTCACTTCTTTACAGGTGCAGCTACAAGTAAAGCACCTTGGAGCCAGGCTCAAAGTCCAAGATTATGCATTTAACGAACCCACTTTGGACTAGGGGCCTCTGCACCAGGACATGGGCCTGCCCCCAGTGTTTGCTCGTGCCCACTGTTGTGGTAAATGCTCACGGCACTGCGGGTCTTACCCTGGGCAGAGCTCAGGTTTCCAGACGGTGTATTTGAGTGACTGACGGAGTTTGGTATGGGGATTTCCCGGTGTTTGCCGATGAGTATCCTTTTTGTGCCAAGTGGGGAAGGCATCCAAGCATTTCTGACTGAAGCCCTGCCAAAGTGCTGATCCTGTCGGAACTGCATCCACATCTGTTAGCCCGCGTTAGTGCAGATACTTTAAATAATTTCTCTCATGAATCCCAGACATTTTGCAAAGATTGCAAAAGACAGAAAATAAATGCACAGCTAACTGCACTAATTGCTTTCTCCCATTTCCTAACTTTGTTTCAGTATAACCTGCACCATCAGTGACATGTGATGTCATGTTTCTTTAATGGATGGATATTGCAGATGACTGCTAGCCCCTGTTACTCAGACGTTTCCTCACACCAGCATTTCACAAGAGAGACGTCTTTGCAATTAAGAACTTGAAACCTGGGTTAATCATCATTAGCGGAGCTAAATTGCTGTTCCTCTAAAAAGCAGCAGGGCCCGGGGTCTTGCTTATTGTAGCTAGTTCAGACTATCCTAGTCCCATCGCTGTGATAAAACTTGTAAGTGCACAGTTTAATGTTTAACTAATTCATTTCTATTCTAATTATAAAACACAGGAAATGTGACAAATGAGAGACCACTCAGCACATGTAGATCTTTTGGTGGCTGGTTGCTTTTTGATCAGAGAGTTTCATTCAGTTGTCTTTTACAGGTCTCAAAGACCAATGAGCTCCAACAGCATGGCTGGCCAGCTTGGACAGAGTAAATTACTGGAAATGTTTTTTTTTGTGTGAATCGGGAATGTCATTATCAATACTGTCTGAATGTTACCAGTCATGCTCCGACAATTGTTTATGGGTCCAGGTAATTGATTTTGAAAATACTTGTCAGACCCTTGCCAAATTAATTGAAAGAAAGCAGTTTGAACAGCCTCTGGAGCACTAAAGCAATATGTGCTGCCCCTGTTGATCTTATCACTGCTATTGACTTTCCCTTCACTGTGACACATCCCTGAGGACAAAGGAGAGAGCAGACAGAGCTCTCCAGAGCTACAACACCAGCTGCCTGGAGAAGCCACCTTCAAGAGCTCTGTAAAAATTAAACGCACAAATAAAATTTAAAAAACAATCAAAAGCATGGTATGGCTTCATACAGCAATCTGTTAACCCTTGCAAGTAATCTGTCCATACGTCCTGAAATACAGGTCACACCCTGGACAGGACTCCAGTATCTCACAGAGCACACACACACACACACACACACACACACACACACACACACACACACACACACACCACTGCACCACTGTGCCTCCCTTTTCAGTCGCCAGTATTGCAAATACTAGCAGTCCACATGGTGAGTGCCCTCTTTCATCGTGAAGTTGGCAGCCCCTCACGGTTTGCAAGCATTTTTCTCAGGCCATTGGCTATCTCAGCACTCTTGACTTGATTAAATGAGCTTGTTCTCCGGAGGGAAGCTGTTGTGCTGGCTGGCTTTTTTTATACATTGACGGTTGAGTTGCATGCTTCTGAGCCTGACCTGCTGTTAAGCCTGCGCTATTCTGTATTACTCTGTAATCCAGGTAGCTTCTGCAACCTAAAGGTTAATACAGGGCAATTCATCTGTCCTGTTAACTCATTGCGCGGATGAGTGTGGTGCCTGTTATTAAACATTAACGGCTCCAGAGATATAGTGATATAGTGCTGGTATCTACAGGGAGCATCAGAGAAATGGCGCGCAACTGATACTGCAAGTCCGCTGGTCTTTCCACATTATCTCGATTACCCACTGGCACTGTCCTCACTGCAGAAACATGTGAAGTGTTCCAGCACGCTTGTTGTTTCAAGCTTTATATTTAAATTGCTAGTGACTTATAATAATTCCTTACACTTCTATAGCGCTTTTTTGGACACTCCACTCAAAGCGCTTTACAGGGAATGGTCCACAACCGCCGGCTCTCAGCAGGGAGGAGAGCAGAGTGATGAAGCCAGTTCAGAGATGGGGATCATTAGGAGGCCATGATTGGTAAAGGCCAGGGGGAAATTTGGCCAACACCCCTACTCTTTTTGAGAAATGCCCTAGGATTTTTAATGACCACAGGGAGTTAGGACCTCGGTTTTACATCTCATCCCAAGGACAATGTCTTCTTAATATAGTGTCCCTGTCACTAGAATATGTCGATGTTGTTAGGCTTTTTCTCATTTTTTTTTTAAAAAACAGTCTTCTAGAAAAATTTTCAAATGCTTTTGTATCAGAATTGTGTACCGGGACTGGCGTTCTCTGCGCTGTGCTCTTGAGTCAGGGGGGCTTTTTTCAGCAGTGTTGGAGTTTTAAAAGGATGTACTTACTGAACCTTAGCTGGCAGCTGGAACGGTCTGAGGGGATCTAGGAGTGCTAATGGATTCTTTCCTGCTTGCAGTAATGGCTCTCTGTGCAGTTAAGGCCCAGGCCGTTTCTCTGTAGCGGGCTGGTGTCGTTGTGGGTGTTCTGAGCCAGCATTCTTGTAAGCGATACTGCGTTACTGGAGACAGCGGGTGTCCTTCTCTCAGTGACAGCTGCTGTAATTAAAGAATGGAACCAAAGTGGATTAAATAAGACTCCGTGATAATAAGCATAGGGAGGGGGTTGTTGGCAATTTGTCTTATTCATGCATCTTTTTTTTTGGTGCGAAGCAGCTAGCCAGTACAGGCAGGGGAGATTCGTTCGCGAACGTGGGGGTCACCGTGTTTCGGGAACTTTCTCAGAAATGAAAAGGCTCCTGACCCCACACCTGCCTGAAGTCTTGTCTCAGGAATGTTACCTTCAGAATAACATTTTGTTGAGCTGTGTTTTCCAACACATTGTGTCGTACTGCGAAGCACCTGGAGAAGAATCACAAGTGTACTGGTTAGCACTGCTTCTGCCCATGTCTTGGGTCCCGGGTTCGAGTATAGCCTTAGGTACCCTGTGTGTGGAGTTTACATGTTTCCCTCCATCGATGAGGTTGAGTTCCCTCCCAGCCTCCCAGGGTGTGTCCGATTGTTTATTCGGTGTCCCGGTGTCCGGGCTGGCGTCCCACCTTGTGCCCTGTGCCTGTGGGACAGGCTCCCGGACGCCTTGAATCAGGGGCTTCCTGATAATGCCTGGGCTTCTGCAGCGTGCGTCAGGGAAGCTCCCTGCTCCCTCTGTGGACAGTGGGCCGGGCGGGGTGTGGCTCTCCAGGCCAGACGGATCACAGCGGCCTGCTCGTGTGCCGCTGCTGGATTTGGAGCAGGAGCTACTAAGTGGGCTGCAGGGTTTGCTTCGAGAAAGCGGACCGATGGAGAAGCAGTAGACTGGGTGGGGTGCTCCGTGCCGGGGGGTTTCAAACGCAGCTCCGACCTGTGTTGCTGACTCGTACAGCCTTAACAGCAAAAATTATCAAGATCCCCCCCTCCCCCCCACACACACACATGAACGGCACGGATTTCCTGAGTATTCTGCCCTTCCGGCCTTCTCCGCAACACCTGACGCAGGGAAGTTTGCCCTCCACCCTTTGTGCGCCTGTGACCCCTGACACCACGCTGGTGGGATCTCCTGGGAAAAAGCCCCCCGGATAAATACAGGGACAATGCAGACCACTTTCTGATGATGCGTTTTGTGTATCTGACGTAGCCTTTCTCTTTCTGAAGTTGGCTCTTGCGCGTTAAGGGCTTGCTCCTCGTTGTGAGCTGTCTTGAAGCGCACTGGCTGGAGAATGACGGATCTGGAAGCCAGCTGACGGAAACAGGGCGTCAGCCTCCGCTGCCGCCAGGCTTTTCCAGACCTCCTGGAGCTGCGCCCTGGCAGCCTGCGACAGTGCTAGCCCTCCAGCCACCCCTCCACGGCCACGTTTTCCCTCAAGGCGGTGGAGAGGGAGGGCTGACGGCTCTTGTGAGTGTGGAATTCCTGTGGAAACCTCCGGGAAGGCTCCATTGCAGGAGGCCTCCTGAGGCTTATTCGATCAATAAACGCCCTGAGGACAAAAGGAAATCACCTCAAAGTCCACTGGCGATTCTTTTTTAGTTTTTACTACACGGCTTTAATGTGTGACTGTGTTTGATTTGGAGCAGCAGAATGCTGATACGGGCGCAGGTTCACCTCAGCACCTTTGTTGCGAGCTCTGGTAACCTTCATCAAGGACTCTGAGCTTCCCGGGGGGACATTGCCGTGCTTTAAAGAAAAGGGCTGGAATAATAGTACAGTATGCACAGTGGCGTTGTAGGAGACTGGACTGGACTCCCTGAAAGACAGTGCTGCACATTCCCTCCTCTCAGGACAGGGGGTCCGGCTGAGCTGTGGATGGATCAATTGAACTTGTGCAGGTGTGCAGGCGCAGGAACAGGAGCCGTGTGATGTGTGCAGTAGGCAGGCCGCAGGTCTGTACAGTAGGGTCTCGACATTGGTGAGGGTTCGGTGCAGAGAACCGTCACAAATAGCTCAATTCACATATAGCAAAGTCCACATATATACAGTATGTACATATATTAACATGTAACTAAGTCCACCCCATACCAATGCATAATACTGCAGTTACATAGTATGTATGGTTAAAAGACACAAGTAACCCTCCCTTATATGATAATTAAAGCACTAATGCATGGACTTTAAGTTAATTTAGGTAACATTGATCAACCTAAAGAAACAACACATCCAGCCTGCGCTTTCTCTCTCTGCCCCCTGTGATCAGCTCTCCTCACTGTAATGAAACCAGATACACTGTAAGACTGTCAGAGAGCCTGTACAGCCATCTCCAGCCTGTCACTCCCACACTGCTGACACAGAACCTGGAGCGCCGGTTCAGTCTAAAACAAGAGCATGTTGGGGTGCTGGTGCTGGGCAGTGGTGCTTGGCCAGAGGGCAGGGAGAGACTCTCACTCGCTATCTGCACTCGTCTCAGGACCCCAGTCTGTTGTGCTGCTCATTTGAAAGTTGTTCTTAACAGCCTCTGGCTCGGTTTCACCCCGCTCTGCTCTTACAAGACACTGTCTAAGCGAATTTGCTTATATTAAACTTGATGTGCAGACCCTACTGTGTACAGTATACTGTGAAGCAGACCTCTGTGAGTTGGATCGCAGCTCTCTTTAGCTCGTGCCCAAGGAGGTCCAGCTGCGCGAGGTGAGGTTTTCTGAGGTAGTTCCTTCTGGAGCAAGGCGTGGCGCGCGATGTCCCCCCGAGCGACCCTCAGGAATGTGGCCGGCCAGCGTGCCTGCCGGGGACGAGCCGAGAGGGTGCATCTCTGACAGAGCGGGCTTCCCATTGATGCCAGATCCTTATCGGCTCGCCGCAGGATAAACCTGCTGAGCAGGCGAGCCCAGTATCACCTCTGAGCCCACCTTTATCGGATGCTTGAAATAGTTGTCTTATTCTTTTCAAAGAAAGACTGTTTTGCAACGAGACGTGAAGGAGGACTGCTCTGTACTCTTTGCTTTAATCAGGTGAGTGTCAGTTTTAGAGACTTCCGTTTACCTTTAGTCTGGTTGTCAAGAGAGCATTTCAGTCTTGAGACCAGGAGTGTGGGTTTTTATTCCTTTATTCATCTCTTTCTCCCTTCTCTCATCTCCCTTCTCCCATCACTGGGCTCCCATCTCCCTTCTCCTGTCTCCAAACTCCCACTTCCTGGGTCTCTTCCAGCCTGTCCTGTTCCAGAATTTTAAACAGCCTCCCCGCTCCTGGTGTGGATATGAGGGGGTGAGAGTGTGTCATTGTGCTGAAATGAGACATCTCCGTGACTGTGGGTCTGACCTCCAGCACTCTCTGAGGGACCCCGTCTGTGTGTGCCTGGTGTTTGTGCACACGCTCTCCTGCTCTGAGCCCCTGAGCAGATCGTGGCAGTAGGTTGCAGTGTATTGTGGTGACCGATGGAAGAATGAGGAGGCTGGCATTTGGCAGCCTGCCTGCCTTCCGTCTTCAGGAGCCTGATGTTGGCAAATGCTTTAGCCTTAAAAGGCGTCCGTTGTTTGGCGCCGAAATTCAGCAGTGCCAGACCACCTCAGCAATCGCTTCAGTGTGGTTCAACTCTGACGAGCACAAGCCCGAGCTGAGGCTGTAGGCCCACTGCCTGCCAAGCACACTGAATTGTCTTGGAAAATATCTGCAGCTGTTTTGATGCTGAGGAGCCTTGTAGAAAACTATTCTACTGTACCGCAACAAAGGCATAGTGAAGAGACCAGCAGCCCAGCGGCTGGAAAGTCCTGACGCCTGTACTTTGCAGCCACCTGGAAGTCTGACTCAGACAGCCCTGGCTTGACAGTGTGATACACCAGCTGCAGCACTAGAAGAAATTGACAGAGGGCCTATTTGGGGATTTTCTCAGTAATATTGTAGTAGGATTTTATACAGTACCATTCGGATTTCGTAGTGTTATTGGTTGATGGTCTTAATTCTTGATGGCTAATTTCCACCAAAACACAGGCCCTGGATGGCCCACTGAGATCACCCAGACACTATGCCCTCCCTGTTGCCCGTGTTGTTCCGGAAGTCTCTTAATACGGAATGTTTTTTAGTCAAGATGACTGTTTGGGTGACGAAGGTCAGTCTGCTCTGTATTTCACTGAGGGCTCAGTGCTTGTTTATCCAGACATGAAAAGAGCCCCAGGCTGTTGTCTCTTAAGAGCTCATTCTGTGAGTCAAGCCATTTCCCTTGGGAATAAAGATATTCTCAGGCGGTGACAATGTTAGACCGAATGACAATCTCAGTTGTGGCCGATTCAGAATTTTCAAATGCACAACCAAGCATTACATTAGCAAGTCAATTATTTTTAGCAGTGCTCACGGCTGCTGTCCATTTCCTCAGTGTCTCTACCAACTAAGGGGAAGCAGACTGTTGCACATGCGGAGTCCATTGGCCCAGTAATGCTGCTTCAGGATAATCTTCCAGAGGCACTGCGAGGCTGACCAGGATATACAAAATAAAACTCTTTTCTGGACTGGGCTGCCACTATGTCAGTGGTAGTAATGTCTGCTCTTGGGCTCCACATACAGTATCAATCAGTACTCAGTATTCTCTTATACAGCATCTAAACTGACATAAAGTCCAGTGGAATGCTGATCAGTTCCACCAATCTATAGCTAATTTAATGCAAATGAACTCATTAGCATCAAACAAAATACATGAGCACGAATGAAGAACATTCACTTCTCAAAACAGGAAAGCTGGCTTCTTGATTAAGTTGTGTAGGTGTTTTTTTCTTATGCCAGATGTGCGGTCGGTTTAAAAGAATATTCTTTATAGAATGAGAAGCTCCTTGCGTCACATCCTGTGTTCTTTTTGATTGACTTTTCCAGCAAAAAAAAACGTGTTCTGGCCAGATGTTTCAACTCTGAGTGCTGGAGACATTAAGAGTCAGAGGAAGGAAATGAACAGGCCCTGATCTGCTCTATACACCCTCACGAGAGGCTTACTAACGCAGCTCAGGGTGAGAGCAGGACATGTCCCTCTATGATTTCCTCTCTGGCCAGCTTTGAAAGGCTCCTCAAAGTAGATAGGTTGTATTTCCAGGAAAAGTATGCAGCCTATTGAGTCCCTCACTGGGACTGCATCCGAAATGAAGCTTCATGTCCACACAGGAGCCCTGAAGCACCCCTGGAACTTTGTTCTGCTGCCTTGGATCTTGCTGTTCCAAGAGGTGCTCTGTTGGTATGGTATCTCTGTGTGACAGGGCTAGGGTCTGTGCCTTGAGGCCTGGCCAGGCCTTCCTCGACGAGGATGGGCTGCAGGAGATTTTCCTGAAGGACATCTTGATGTCCGCAGTCGCGGCTGGCCGCGTGCTGCTGAACGGAGATATCACTGCTGTTGTCGTGGCAGGCTCCTGCTGGTCAGCCCCGTGGAGATAGAGGCCATGGGGAGGGTCTGTGCTTTCCCCTTCTCTGGCAGACTGGCTCCCTTAGGGAAACACAAACAAAACGAGATGACACCTCCTCTTGTTCCCAACTCAAAACTGGCACCAGCCGCCCGAGGCTGCTGATATCCTTGTGTAAAGAGAGATTGCTGTAGAGTAAATGAATTTTGCTTTTGGTAAATAGGAGATTGCCGAGTGCGTAGCAGTGCAGTGGTAAGAGGCAGTGACATCTGGAGATGTCAGAACACACAATCTTATAAACCAGCTTCATTTTTCCTACAGCAGTAATTGGTAGCAAATCTGCTTTTATGTATTCTCATAGATTTAAAAAAAATGTCTTCAATTTAACGAATCGGTATGCCTATATTGGCTTTCAGTGGTCCAGGATTTCTGAATGGTTGTGTTGTCCAGCTGAGTGGAAATACTTGGTGCCCTGGACACTGTCCAGCAGCGCAGCTCTTGATCACTAAGAGTAACAGCGCAAGGTATGCAGGGAGAGGGAAGGGAGGGAAAGGCGTAATTGGAATGTTGGGTAAATGAGTTTATATGGACTTCATACAGCAGAAAGACTCGGTTTCATTTGTAACCTTGTTTTTGTTCTTACGATGTCCTGATTAACAAATGGCACCACACTGTGCAGCAGGCTACTGACTGAAATCCATTTATAGATGTCCTTTACAGGAGATGTAGGGTAATCCACGTGATCTGGTGCACTATGGGGATTGAGCCCCTAACAGTCCACAAGTTTCTTCTTTGATGTTGAAGATCTCTGTTTCTCTTCCATTTCTGTTGAGTCACATTCGTTCCAGTGTATTGTGTTATTACTTCTCCAATCAGAGACGTTTTCTTTATTGATGAAGAGATGACAGGACAGAAAGAAAAGTGAAAACAGTGTTAATCCAAACCCTAACCCTAATGTTGTGACTTCGTGGTGAGAGTGTACTTTTCCCCTGATGTGTAGAGCTTGCATCTTGTTTTCTAATCACTTCATAAGTATCAGGAAGAATTAAGAGCAAAAAAGCGCATTTTTAGAAAATATCTTTGTTTCCATTATGTTATGTAAAAAATATGTTTTTTACTGTGTTTTATTGAAGAGAACATTCTCATATTGTCTTATGTAGGGTAAAAAATGTGTTTTGACACTTAATAGGCTAAAATAAATTTCCGAATTAATACCATGATGATATTTAAGGCTTCATGTTTCCATGTGAGCTATAGAATAGGGCTTCACTGTGCTTTTAGGAGTTTTGCATTTGCAGCCTGAGGCTGAAATTCACATGTACAGAACCCACAGCACACTGCACTCAGCACTCTGCAAGCATTCACAGAGCACAGCATGCACTCAGCACTCACAAGAGTGCATTTGCAGCAAATTTTCAAGCAAGAAAATGTGCTTGAAATAGCTTCAGTCTGACGATTAATGTTACCCAGGACTTGTTTTAAGTTTTAAATTTTAAATACAATTGCCAGCGATGTGTAAAAGAGATAATATCAAGCTACTGGTCATGGTGTCCTGTAGTTAAAAAGCATTTACAATAGTTTAGCAATGCAAAACATGTCATATCTTTCTTGTGTTTAATTCTGAATCTTTCATGTCGTTGCATGATAAAGGTAAAGTCTTTATAGAAGGACCTGACTAGATCAGGCACCGCGGGTACTTCAGATCAGGCCCTGTCGGCCATGCTGGGTCTAGCGTGTGTGCAGACTGGAGTGCTGGCAGGAAGCTGTTGGCTGCTGTGGGCTTCCTGTGTGCTGTAGGGACGCACTGTGGACCTGGTGCTGAGAATCAGGGCTGCAGGAGCTCAGCTCTGCCTGACTGCCAGGGGACAGCAGGAGAACAGTCCCAGCAGCACTGCAGCGTCACACAACACACACGGAATCATTGCAGAGCGATTGCTCCTTCATCTTAGATGTGATCTATTCACTTTCACATATTCTGCTCATCAAAGGAACTAAATTTCAATTTATTTTTTCTCCAAATACAACAACGTAAAAAAGAAAGACAAAGTTTCATCCACCCCATGCAAAAACCTCTCTCCTGCCCTCCTTAGTTGGTCTGTTGTCCTGGTTTCTACCTAAGGAGTGCGAAAGTACAGCCCAACAGCTACAGTGGAGACCCCCTGCTACAAGGCTCCGACTGCACCACCAGTGCTCCCACTGTGCTCTCTGTGGCATCATGGCTCCGAAACAGGGACCTGATGGGTCCATGCAGAGAACATCAGACTGGACCCAGTACAGCCAGGACCAGGACTGTGGAGGCCCTGGACTCAGACCCACAGGCAAATTGGTTTCTGATGAGATGAGAGTCACCGTCCAGCAGAGTGACTGGAAAAATAAACAGAGTTTAACGACAGGAAATTGATTCCAGTTGTCAGATCACGTATACGCATACCTCTGCTTTGTGCAGCAACCTGAAACTTTCAGGTACCATAAATAATATTATTGCTAAACATATGCCGTTCTAATCTGCAAGCGACCAGAATATAGAATACGAATTTTTGTATAAAAATGCATTAAGTCCTGTTCTACACCTGCATGCTTTGGAAGCACTGGCCTACCTGTATACAAAATATACAAAATGCTTTTAAATCTAGCATTACCACACACATTATATATATAAAAAGTATTGATCTAGGACACACAGAGTATCGGGTGCAAACCAGGGACAAGTTGAGCAGAATGGACGGATAGGAAGAGCCTTGTTTCCTGACCCTTGCCAGACCGCGCAGCATAGTGCCAGCAGCTCCTGCACTACAGAGCGTGCTGGAGGACTAGCTCAGGCACAAGGCTTGATGGACCTTCACAGGATAATCGTTTTACACTTAAGTCATGCACACTGAAACCATTGAGGTGATGAGCAGTAAAAGACCCTCTTTTAGGGGGAACTTAAGCAAAAAATATTTGCGTAACACAAGAACTCTGAAACAGAGTTAGTCAGCAGTCAGACAGAATGAGAAAAAACGAGTGCAAGGCATCCTCTGTGTTCCAGTAACACGGATTTGAGGCTGCCGGAAGACTGCTCTGTGGAGTCAGTGTTAATAAGATAAGACGCGTGTCAGTTAATTATACTGTGCAAGATGGGGTTTCAGGAGACTGAAGACAGCTGCTCTGAATCTCAAGGTTGTCTGTGTTCCAAGGTCCCCTGGTAGATCCATGTCACAAGTGACCCAAATATTGTTGCTCTCTTTTTGACCTATTTACAAATCTGTGCACTATCATCTAATGCTGTTATCTGGGCAGTGAGGGAAAAGGACGTATTAAAATCTGCAGTTAAGACAGGGGTCCAATACAAACCCTGGATATTTCTGCAGAATGATCTCATATTCTTTTTCTTAAAATTTATTCTATTTTTTCTCAGGCGGGTACATTAATCTGGTGTCCAACTCCCGCTGTAATCTGTGCCCAGGAAAGCCCAGATTCCATGCACAGACCTCTCTCTGACACTGCTTGTTTAGGAATCTGAATGTTTCAGGCCTGAAAATAATTCCAGCTATTGTTTATTTTAATTCTGCAGCTGTAAAAAGGAACTCAAGACACCACCTCACCTAAATCATTTCAGCTGTCGCCTTAATGTCCCTTGTTTTGTCCAAACGCTGTGATAGCAAGACTATTGTTTTTGTGTGTGGGCATAGAGTGGTCGAGTTTTCTCGTACAGAGAAATAACACAAACACAATAACACTGGCAGCCTTGACTTAAAGATAAGACACAGCAGACACAAGCACAGTGGTATCCAGTCTTTGTGCTTCTTGCAGGGTTTGACATAGACGATTGCGCTCAAGGCTGATTATAAGTCTATTATCGCTGCTATGTTATGAAATTTTGTTCTGTGTTGCTTGTTTTGCTGGGGCAGTGCTGACCTCAGTGTGTGCAATGGAACAAGTCGCTGATAGTTCAACAGATGTAAGGCTGTTTACGAAAGATGTCTCCTTTAATTCTGTGGATGATACTGTAGGTGTGCTTTTGATAATTTGTGAAAAAACAGAGAAAGTACAAGACTCGAGGCATCCTGTTGGGTTTCTCGGAAATTCTCCCGGCTGAGTATTTCAGACTAAATATGTGCGGGACAGGTCACGAGATCACGAGAAAGAGGATCACACTTCCTGTTGTCAAAATGATCATTTTATAGAGAAGAACAACAATACAAGGCGAGAAAGCAAATTATCGGAAATGCTGGCACCAGGACAGGGCTGTAATACATGTGATAAGATCCCAGATATTTCAGCTGGTTTCCACACCAGGATAGCAGACATCCCAGATTTGAGCAGTTGATTTCCGGGAGGGTAAGGAGGGGGTCGTCTCTTCCGTTAAAACTTGCGGACCCCCTTGAAAACAAATCACAGCTACTGTATATAATCGAATAATTAGCTGATAGATACTATAATAAGATACTATAATATATTTGAAATACACTATAGATAGCTCACCAGTCCAGTTGAATAATCTCACTTTTCAAACCTCCGTTTGTACAGAAATGCGGCTCTGTACATATTATATATTATATCATTGAATAATTCGCTGATGATTATTCGGACCGGGGATGTCGCCAACAGAACAATTTGGGAGCGGGGAGGTGATTTCCGGGAGATTACGGATCACTTGCGGGAGTCAGGGAGGAGTGAGCTCTTCTTACAGGTTGAAAGGCACTGGAATCAATAGGCACTGGAATGTGCTGAGCCTGATTCTTCAAGTGGAGATTAGTATGAAATGAAGTGATCATTTGAGTATATTCCTGGATGCAGTATTGACAGCCTCTGAGAGGCAAGAAGCACTGACCTTACGTTAATGTTTTCCTTTGTTGGTATCATTAAGTGCCTCCTATAAGGCCTGGGAGCCTGGCCATCACTGCCCCAGACACAATTGGATTAATTGCTCTGAGTAAAGCCCAGGCACAGCACAGTCCATTGCGTTCTGGCCATTAGCGAACAGATTGATACCATTAAAATCCGATAAAAACATAAAATAAAATAAAAATTCGAAGGCTGTAAATCTGAACGTGTAGGCACCTCCTGCACCTCCCAGGCAGGCTGCTGCAGGGCCTCGTGGGCCAGCGTGTCAGAGCTGGTTATTCCTGGGAAGCAGTTTTCCAGCGGGAGTGGGGAATTCCTGGGGAACGGGGCAGAGGAAGCGATGGGGCTCCCCGGAGCCGTGCGGTGCAGTGCGGTGGTCAGGGCGTGGGCCACAGGGGAGAGGAGCCCACCCGTGAGACACCCTTGGGGGCTCTCCTGCCCCTTTCTTTCTCGGACCTGGTCACGCCCCCCACACGGTGGTGGAACAGGGGGAACTCTGAAACGCTCGACGCCTCCCCTGCAGTGATTTCAGTTTCAGTTTGTTCTGGTTTGGCACGGTCGTTTCGGGATTTCCCTGATTCATTTTACTACACCCAGCTTAACCCTGCGGTGCCTTTTCACTCCTCAGCTCCAGCTCTGTCACTTGCAGGTATTTACTTGATCATAAATACATACTGTAAGTCTCCGGGTTTGTACTCAAAAGGTTGTGGATTCAAATTCTGAAAGAGATGCGGTTTTTGTGCCCTTGAGTGTGGTGGCTCCTGCAGATGGCTTCAGCAAATATAAGCAGCTTTTAGTGACCAAATAAATATTAACATTCTGCTTTCGCATTGATGTAGCAGCTGGCCAGTTCCAAGCAATTTCAAAGTCCTGCTCTGAAACTGTTCTGTTGTCTAGCTGAAAGGGTTTTTTTTTCCCACATCCAAGGGTAGAGCAGATGAGATTGCCATAATTAGGAATTTGAACTTGGCTGATTGGGTTTTAATTGCATTTTAGTCGTCGTTTAACATTCTCTTGCCCGGAGCTCTGTGAGCGCTGTCCATCCATTGCCATACGCCTGTAAGGCCAGGAGCGTCTGGGCCTGTCTGCCTGCCTGCCAGAATCTCAACAGGGCTTGGAGCAGTCTGCTGAAAGACTCCCGAGAAGGTTCTCCTTAACATAATGGGGTTATTCCCAAACACAGAGCTTCTAAAAGCTGTTCTCTATACAGCAAGGCTCAGGGTAATTGTTCACATTTGCAGAACTGTGGCACTGCAGTTCTTTAAGTGTAGCAATTATTTTAACTGGACCCTTAATGACATGTTTTCAGTGAATAACCACACGTCTGTGTTTAACATGATTAAGGCAAGTGAAAACTCTTAACTCTCTTAGTTTGAGAGCTAAAAAAGGATTACTCTATGAGTGTTGCTGCACAGTCACTGGTATAGAAGTGTGTTCAGGTTAGGAGAGCTGTACGATTGCTCTTGTATTTCTGGGGTCATGTGTGTGTTCAGGTTAGGAGAGCTGTGCAATTGCTCGTGCAGTGCTGGGGTCCTGTGTGTGTTCAGGTTAGGAGAGCTGTGCGATTGCTCTTGTATTTCTGTGGTCCTGTGTGTGTTCAAGTTAGGAGAGCTGTATGATTGCTCTTCCAGTGCTGGGGTCCTGTGTGTGTTCAGGTTAGGAGAGCTGTATGATTGCTCTTGCTTGCAGAAAAGCAGAGCCCTTCTCTCTGTGTACGCACAGTGCTGTGCTTCACCCCTCTGAACAATCTGCCCAACCATGTTGTTCAAGTCGGTATCCTGGTTCCCTTCAAGAAACAGCTGGCTTAGATCCTGGGATGAATTAAGGACACACTACCAGACAGGCAAGATGGTCAAAAAGCCTCTCGTTTGTAATCAAAGGCAGGTGCGCCCTATCCTACCCTTTGAAAGAGTCATTTCTTCACCCAAAGAGTTGTGGGAGAATGGGGGGATGGAATCCTGGATTCTTGCGAGAAATGGCTGGATGAGATCTTGGGGTCAAGTAGCTGCTAGCTGCCAGCTGGGCTGTGTGGGCCTGTTGCTCTCCTGTTGTCGGTGTAACAGGAGCCGATCCGGGCTCCCGTGAAGCGTAGTTCAGGACCCTATGCAGACGGTATAATCCGGAAGTAAGTGGAGAAGGACAACAGGGAAAAGACGTAGAGGATCAGGACGGGTTGACAGACAGGGGGGCGTGACGACTGTGATCCGGTCCAAACAGTCCAAGGGGGAATCCGGGGCACGGTCCACGGTCCAGGAACCGGGAGATCCAACCGAGACGAGACAAGCAAGGTTAAAATCCAGACCGGGATCCAGAGCAGGGACAGGGTCAGGGAATAAAACCAGGGTAACGAGACCAGGTGCTCCGAGCCCCGGACTCAGACGGTCAGGATGCCGTGATGAAGCCTGTGCCTTCTGGTCACTCCAGGACCCGCTGGTAGGCGGGCTTCTGGGTGTCCCTCTCCCAGTGCTGAGCCAGGAAAAGTGGGAGCGGCGGGCTTAAATAAGGAGACAGAACAGGGGGCAGGTGCACATAATCAACTAAAATACGAAAGGGTTGGAGCGCCCTTAAGGGGAGGGATTACAATGGTGACAGTTGGTAACCTCTCCTGTGTTGCTTGTGCACAGGGGCTCTTGGGAGCAGGCCGGGATCAGGATGACGGAGAGACAGAGCGGCATGACGTCCATCGCGGACTACTATGCAGGCAAGAACGTGCTCATCACGGGGGCCACGGGCTTCATGGGCAAGGTGCTGGTGGAGAAGCTCCTGCGCTCCTGCCCTGAGGTGAAGGCCATCTACATCCTGGTGCGGCCCAAGGCTGGCCAGTCCATGCAGGAGAGGGTCCAGGACATGCTGAAGAGCAAGGTAAGAGACCCGGTCCAGAAACCCTGCTCTCTGCCGGCCCAGTCCGACCGGTTCCAGGAGTTCACTCCCGTGTAATAAAGATGTGCGGAATCTGGTACTGAATGAACTACAGGCCAAAAAAAAAATGACAAAAACATCAATTAATTCCTGGCTAGTTTTCTGTGATTCGCAGGTTCCCACAATGTACTGTTTGATACTGAAATAACATACATAAGGAGGCATTTTTTTTAAATAAATGTTACAATATAAACCTAATTTGTTTGCGGCTGGCCACATTTGCTTTCATTTTGCAGAATTAGTCAGACGTTTTGGGAAATCCAATTTACCTTCCAGTTTTTCTGTGGATACCCCCGGACCAAGATGATCTAATATTATCTTAATCCGAAGGGCAAACGTGTGGATTCCATTCCCTTCTTGTTTTAAACAGAGCAGAGTACCTTGAGGTACAGTATTTGGACATGTGTTGTACTACATCAAAAGGTGTGCTTTTTGGTGTCAAGGTGGAAACAAGCAGGACTTTGCAGAAAGGAGCAAAGCAGATCTGATGTTTTGTAGTTTTTCAGCTTTAAAACATTTATGCTAAGCGGACATGAACATTGTCACAGGAAGAGGCTCACTCAGCCTTTTAGCAGATTTTGTAAACGTATGGAGATGTGTGGCTTTGCGTTCTCATGCTGTGGCACAAATGAGTGAAATAAGGAGGGATTCCCACCAAAGGAAAGGTCTGGTCACAGGGTAGCGGTCAGTCCTTGAGGGACTCTGAGGGCAGAGGTGCTCCTGTCTTCAACACAGGCACACACTGGGGGCCTGGTTTCCAGGAAAGTGACTCAGTCATTGTTTGTTGTTCATTGGTCGTTTATTGTCATGAGCAATTTCACATTTCAGCCAACCTCCTGATTTATTTGACAGGCCTCACTGACCGTACCGACTTCTCATGTAGCCCGAAGTCAGGTAGCCCTCTCCGTAACCCCAGTGGATGCTTTCATGGGTTTGGTTCTGAAAAGAATCCTTTTGCGGAAAATAAAAGGTGAACAATCTGTGAAAGAAGGGCTGCGACAAACCTTACAGTTTCGATGGGAGATGTGGCCTGTTTCAGTGATGCCACCTCTCTCTCGAGGCTTAATCCCCGGCCTTGTGTGACTCCTACAGCAGGCCTGTGTATAAATAGCCTCTGGAATCGCGACCTGAGGAGGCGGTGTGAGGTCAGGTCGCGGCTCGCGGCCCACGGTCCGCACTGGGGGGACGCTGGCACACTGAGCCGAGCTGAGCAGGGCAGGGCCGCGGAGTGGCAGCGGCTGACCTGCTTTAAAGAGGCATCCTTTAAGAAGCCTCTTTTGAGAAGCCACCTTTAAAGGCGCTATATAAAATTAAGTTTATTATTATTATTATTATTATTATTATTATTATTATTATTATTATTACCCAGGCAGGGGTCACAGAAGGCTTTTCAAGTGCCTTATGTTGTTTCCATGGTTTTGTTTGGGAATTTAAGGAAAAAATTCACACATGCTGTGAAAAGCCATGAAAACCTGCAGTGCGGAATAAAGTCCGAGCTGGACTGAGATATATACGATGAAAGATGCAGTTCTTAAATGAAAAATGGAGAAAAAGATTGCCATAAATGTGTCTTGGACTCAGGACCTTAAGTGCATAGAAAAAGGGCTGCAGTTTTATAATGCACCTGGTACAAGTTTCTGTTGTAATCGTGCTCCATATCCCACCATCCATATGAAAACAGCTCAGATACGCCACAAACTCCAGCGCAATTTGCTTGATCGATACGTTAAAAATCACGTTAGCTGCAGCGCAAGAATGCTGTCCCTAATTTTTGTAACAGTGGTTCATGTTATATTGTCGTCTTCTAGTTTTGAAAGTCCAGCATGGGAGAAACACAAACAAGCAGCAAAACCTGCAGGCTGACTTTAGACTGAGCGATATCAGAGACATCTCTCTCGGCTCTGCTTGTAGTTTGTAAACAGTTTTCTCTGAAAGAGTGGAAGTCTTTGGAATGAATGCAGGCAGGAAGTATTCTGTGCACCTGACTCCCATCTCCATCTCTAATAATAATAATAATAATAACATTCCTCACACTTACATACAGCTTCTCTGGACACTCCACTCAAAGTGCTTTACAGGTAATGGGGATCCCCTCCACCACCACCAGTGTGCAGCCCCACCTGGATGATGCACCAGTACACTCCCCACACACCAGCTCTCAGTGGGGAGGAGAGCAGAGTGATGAAGCCAGTTCAGAGATGGGGATTATTAGGAGTCAGTGATTGGTGAAGGCCAATGGGAAATTTGGCCAGGTTGCCAGGGTTACAACCCTACTCTTTTCGAGAAACACCCTGGGATTTTTAATGACCACAGAGAGTCAGGACCTCAGCTTTACGTCTCATCCGAAGGACAGCGCCTTTTTACAGTATAGTGTCCCTGTCACTGTACTGGGGCATTAGGACTGACACAGACCGCAGGGTGAGCGCCCCCTGCTGGCCCCACTAACACCTCTTCCAGCAGCAGCCTCAGCTTTCCCAGGAGGTCTCCTGTCCAGGTACTGACCAGGCTCACACCTGCTGAGCTTCAGTGGGCTGCCAGTGGTGAGCTGTGATATACAGTAGCTGCAGGAGAGGTGAGCCTCTGCAGACTATTCTCTGAGCGCAGACACTTCCTGTGCCACACCTAAAACAGAAAAAGATGCAGGGATCAGTGCAACCAAATACTGAACACAACAGATTATAAACCAGATGTGCTCCGCCTGTACCGGCCTTGCAGCCGAGGCAAAAATGTTTGACTCTGCAGTAAAAAAATGCATCATGATTCGACCGAAAGATTTCCATGCCTAACACGTTATTAGGCACACAAGTGAATTTCAGCATTGTCTGGTAATGTGGGCGTGCATTCCTGGCAGCTGTGCTAGCGGATTTTGTGGACGGTTTTGGAATATTGATGATCTTACACCCATCCCAGCGGTGCTGCACCCTTGGGCAGCCTGGTGCACGCATCACACATAGAGAAAGGTCTTCAGGTCAGGCAACCAAGACAAACAGGGGAGCTCTACATGCAGACAGGGTTTAAAAAGGAAACAGCAGCCAGATCAGGTGCGAAATGTACGTGCATCTTTGACATTTCGACAACGCCAGAGTTTTTGTGGTGCTTGAAGTGGGTCCCCCCCTTAATGTGCAGCACAGTGAGATCCTTTGGGATGAAATGTGCTCTGCAAATGCAATGAATGATTGTGAAAAAAGAGGCAAATGTTGTATGAAATTTAGAGTGGAGGATTTTATTTAGAAACACTTCAGAAAGTCCAGTGTGAAAGCGTTTGTCTTCTTCTTACAGGTTGTACAAAATCTGTTTTAGCAGAACTTTCACAGCAGTTTGCACTTCGTCAGTCTGAACACTAGAGGGTGTACCACATGAGGTGCCCAGGCATGGTTCCCCCTCACCTCAGGGTACACGCAGGGCCCCCTGGGGGCTGGACTGAGCCTCAGTGGTCAGTACAGCAGGGAGAGGCCTGTACAGCGGTTTGTAACAGATGCACACGTCTCGATGACGGGCTGAGTTGGCGGGGCTGACACTGGACACTCTTCCACTGGGCACAGCAACAGTCCAGCAGGTCACCGACACCAGGAAATCACCTGGAGTACCAGGAACGGACAGAATAACCCCTGCCTCCACATTTTTGTCAGGGAAATCTGGACTCTTAGCCGCCTAGCTCCTGCCTCAAAGAGAGGTGCCTCCTAAATGAAAACATAAGAAAGTGTCTCCAGACATCTTCCTCCTGATCAGAACTCTTTCACAGGGCAGCAGCAGGAGCAGCAGCCCTGCTCTCCTCTCACAGGGCTTGCCATCCCAGTGATTATGAAGCAAGGCCCCTGAACCGTCCTCTAGGTGAGACCCGTTGCCATTCACATGTGCCATGTGGAGCTTTTCTGTGTCATGTGACCTCTGCTGTCCAGCAGGGCCCCTAGTTCAGGGCGGACTTGCTCCTGTCCGCACTGCACTGTGGGCCAGCTGGTGCCACTCCAGTCCTCCGTTCTGGGGGCGCCGTGGGGCTCCTGCTGACCTCGGACTCGCCGCGGCCGCGGGGAGCGTTCTGGGATGGCCGAGCGGACAGCGAGAGTGCTGAGGAACGGGGGGGCGGCAGCTCTGTGGGCGGACAGCGAAAGGAAACAGTTTCGGGATTTGTGCTGACGGGCAGCTCGGAGGAGGTAATGAGGTGTCACCCCAGGGCTGCCAGACAGCAGCAATCAGAGGAGGCAGGCAGGCCCTGCATTTTGATCACATCTCTGCCCCTTCTGTCAAACCGAAAGCGTAGCTGAGATTTTCTTTAGTTTGTATAAAGCAGCACTCCAGCCCTGGTCCAGACAGCTGCAGGAGCTTCGGGTATTCCAATTCCTCTTGGATCAGGTGTTGGCTTTATTATCCGAGATTAATGTACAGTAATTCTCAGACTCTGAATGAAGATCCTGAGGGACTGGGAGTCACCAGGAACCGGACTGGACACTACAGGTATAGATTATGCTAAAATCGTCTGATTTCGTGCAGGAGGTATTTTTTCAGTTATTTTTAACTGAAACCTCAGCTCCTGTTAGTCTTTTGTCCAGCAAGATCACAAGAAGTGTACCTCAAGAACAGATCTTCTTTTTCATTTTAGCTGGAAATGAAATCTTCAGTTTCTGAAACCTGCTCCTTAGCAACACCTTCAGGCACTGTGACTTAAATATTAGGGCTTAATTAATGATTGTGACTTTAATATTAGATATTAAATATTACTGAATGCACAGAAACTAAAAGCAAACTTCCACCATGACAATCAAACACAGGTGCAAAGCACTTCGTTCACAAGATTTTTTTTTAACTGTGGTCTGCACTGACCAGATAGCTCAAATTGTTTGGGCGCTTTACAATTCTGCACTTGGAGAGAAGACCTGTTTCTCTACTAATGCTGTTTCAGGTTTACAGCCCTCTCGGGCCACAAGATCAGTGCTGCAAGCCAACAGCGTAATAATATTTTAACTCTGGCACTTTTCACAGTATAGGGTCACTTAGGAGTGGACACACAGGCTAAACTGGAGCTGGTCCAGTGGACACCCAGGTTATACTGGAGCCAGACCAGTGGACACTTGAACTATACTGAAGCCAGACCAGCAAACAACCAGGTTATGCTTGCAGACCAGTGGACAACTGTCCTATACTGGATCCTGACCAGCAGACAACCTTGCTATACTGGACCCAGACCAGTGGACTCCTAGGCTATACTAGCCCTGCACCAGTGGACAGCTGGGCTTAGCTGGGTGTTAAATATGCGGCTGTGCCTGGGGCTGTATTGAAAGATGAGGCAGAATACCCTCCCTCTTCCTGCTGCTCGGTTTCAGTTCGATAATGGTACACCGCAAGACAGGAAAGGCTGGTGTGCTAACCTCTCCTTCTGTTCAAGGGGCCCGAGCTTCCAGAAATCTACATCATGTGTCAGTTGTAGGCCTAGCAGGTGAAAGCTGCTGTCTGAGCTCCTTCTTCAGCATCTCATGTTAATTTCAGTTTTCTAACGATGAGGCCTGAAACTCCAGATGTAGCAGGAAGGGGAGCTGTGAGTTTGTCAAGCTGGGCCGATTAAAGGTTTTAGATTTAAATTTTCAATCCCATGCTTCCATATGGTGACAGGGCACCCTGTATTTAAGGGGAAGCTGTCCTTTGGGTGGGATGTTAAACCAAACTCCAG
Organism: Lepisosteus platostomus; assembly: GCF_059453375.1. Lineage (NCBI taxonomy): Eukaryota > Metazoa > Chordata > Actinopteri > Semionotiformes > Lepisosteidae > Lepisosteus > Lepisosteus platostomus. Next base: position 61,679,519 of record NC_142619.1, on the reverse strand, counting down.
GTCCTAATTCCTTGGTCATTACAAATCCCAGGACACTGTTTGTAAGAGGAGAGGTGTTAACCCTGTTATCCTGTCTAAATTCCACATTGGGCTTCTAAAATTTGGCCCCTCTTAATAATCCCAAATTCTCTCTCTATTTAATTGCTGAAGAAATTTCTCACTACCCCCCCCTGTTGTGGTGTGTAGTGGGGCTGCTGCTGCCCAATGACTGCTGGCTGTCACCCTGATGGAGCTGCACTATGATGGTGGATGAGCCGAGTTCCCACCTATATGTAAAGTTCTTTATCATACTTTGGGATGATAAATGTGCTATAAATGCATACGACTATAGTAGCAGTTAAACAGGTATCTTAGGAAAGGATCTTAGGATTTTACGGAACAAGTATAAAGACAGGCTGCTCGTAGTGCTGGGGCCCTGGATCCACTTTCAGACCTGTCTGTGAGGAGCTCGTATGTTCCCCCTGTGTTCACGTGGGCTTCCTCGGGTTGCCCCGGTTACCTCCCTCGGTGCAAGGTCACGCTGACAGGCTAAGTGGCTTCTGTGAAAATCACCGGTGTGAATGTGTGCCTCTGTGTGCCGGCGATGGACCAGCGCTCCGTCCAGGGGGCACCCTGCCTGTGCCGCTGCTTGCCAGGACAGGCTCTGGCTCTCCCGCCATGGGTTTATAGGTAGAAAAATGGATGGAAAAAAGCATAAAGACTTACTGTAGGGCCAGAAAAAATGTGCTGGAGGTATATTTGTGTTCCTACCCAGCTCAACTTTCAGTAACAGTTACAGGGCCTACAATATATACACACCCTTTCCAGAGTAACACATTTCGTGGCCTGACAGCCTGATCTCATCCAGTCGATGATCTGGGGAATGACTTGGAAGGTCGCTGTCGGTCAAGTGTCCCATCGCAGTGTGACTGAGCCAGAACCGTTCTGTGGGCAAACACGGCCAAATCTAGACGCGCTGCTGTACATTAGCACTGACCTTTCCACCAGGTTCTTACTCACAGTGAGACCACTTATCCACCCCAGTTTTCTGGGTAATTATTTCCCAGAATGTTATTTCTTGTTTTTCTCTTGGAGGAGTTGTCAGTAAAGTCACTAGGGACTTGTGAGAAAAGGTAGTAGCTGAGAGAGTAGGTGTCCAAAATCCTAGGAGCAAAAGGCAGTATGCGTGGTCGGTGTAGACAGGCTTGGTCGGGATTCTGGAGGGTCAGATCGAGAGTATACTAATCCAAAAGATGCCGGGCAGAGACGAAGTCGAAGCCGGAGACAGAGCTGTGTCGGGTATCCAAAAGGCAGGTCAGAAAGGTATCCAAATCCAATAACCGCTAGACAGAAACGAAGACGTAGCCGAAGACGAAACGGGGCCGGTATCCAGAAGTCTGATCAGTAAGGTACGCGCACAAGAGAAAGGCTAAATTCGATCTCAACAGTGAGCGAGGACTGAGAGGAGTGAGAGGGTATAAATGGAAAAAAGGGCGTGAGCAGAGCTGATCCCGTCCGAGGGTGTCCAGTGTGCCTTTATAGGACCTGCCCAGCTGGGGCTCCTCGGCTGGAGACCAGGACAGCAGGTCAGACTACTTCTACCAGGGCCCCGCCTCCACACTGGCCACGCCCCCGCGCCAGGCCACGCCCCCCGCGTCAAGCCACGCCTTCTAGTAATCTGGCCATTTCCCCTCAGAGCGCGGGGCTGAACTTCGAACAAGCAGGGGCTCTCGCCACTAGACCCACACAGCAACCTGTTATTAAGAGCGGTGGATTTTATCTGACACCTTACTCTGAGACAGAAACAAGATAGCCCCTGCATGTAAGCAATAGGGATTAGCCTGTGATTCTGACAATGCAAGCCAGGCGCCTTAGTAATTGTTTCTCAGAAAAGAGCTTAACGTAGTACAGAAGGTGTTCCTGGAGGTTTTCATTTCTTCACATGGAGCAGCTTGTCTGTACTTGCTTCAGCTTTAATTAATGATATGGGGGGGGGCTCGCTTCTCCCCCAAGATAATTACTGTAAACCTGAGCCCGGCCAGAGCTCGGAGTGCGTTTATATCTTTGTACCTGCCTGTACAGCCCTGAGAAGGTGCCAGCCCTTCTCTGCGAGGTGTGGAGCCCTCATGTAAAGCTGTACATGTAGGAACTCCCTGGCCTGGGACTGCGATGTTACTGAGGGGCAGGAGTAGATTCAGTTTCCCTGTGGAATCCAGTCAATTTGCGCGGAGTGCAGGCTGTATAGACCGGGCCTGAAGCAGCGCCGGGCCTGCGGCAGTGAATAATTGATGCGGTATCAGGATGTGGGTCTTTTCACAGGCCAGCGTGATCCTGATTGATTGTTTCCTGACTGGGGCAGGCTCTACAGCCAGGGCTTCCCTGCGGAGCAGTGTCCACTGCCCCAGAGAGGCCTGGCATTTCTTCGGATTCGGCCTCTCAGTGCTGTCCTCGCTGTGGACGTTCTCATCAGAGGAGCTGCTAGTGTCCAGTCCACCAGGATTAGTTTGCTTTTGTGGATGGGAGCGGTTACACTCCTTTTTGCTTTTACCTGTGATCTTTAAATTGAAGCGGATCCTTCTTAATGACTCTCTGGTGCTGTGCTGCCGAGACACTCACGGTGTCCTGCCCGTGTGGAGGAAACTGTCTCCTCACGGACTCCTCCATTGTTCGTGCAAGTATCTTTTTATAAAATAAATGCCTTTATTTTTCCTTGTTTTTCTCCCAGATACAGTATGAATGTCTGGTTGAATGAGTGTGGTTGCAGAGACAGTTTTATGTGCTGATTTCACTGTCAGCCAGTGTTGCAGCAGACCCCTCTCTTTGTACAGAATGTCTCCCAGTACGAGCGATGGAGAGTCGCTGTGGGTATGCCACAAATATCAGCCCAGCGACGAGCTGTTTGAGACAACTTGCTCTCCCTGAGACACACAGACAGGGAGAGAAGCTTGGGGTCAGAGCGAAGGGTCAGCCATTTAGATGGCGCCCCTGGAGCAGTTGGGGCGAAGGGCCTTGCTCAGGGGCCCAACAGAGTAGGATTCCTCTGCCGGCTGCGGGATACAAACCGGCAACCTTCCAGATCCTGAGCCACAGAGCCACCACACCGACTTCAGGATGAAGGAATGATGTTGTTTTTGGATTGTTTGGTTTATCTGACACAGCTGGTGAGAACTGGGCTTTGGCGCTGCTGTGAGAAAGTTGACAGAACCAGCACCTTCAAGTGCTGTCAGCTGACCAGGGCTTTCAGAGGTTAGTCTTAATTCTGTGCATTGCCCCACTCTGCTGAAAAGAAGAAGTGGCTTTTGGTCCAGAAAGAGAGTTTATTTTCTACAAAGGTATTACTGTTTCTGCCTGTAATGGATGAGGTCAGGGTTTTGATAAGAGCTTTTTTTATTTCATAGGCAGAGAGCAGGACTGGTGCGTGATGAGGGTACTAAGCGGCCTGTGCTCTGAGCTGGTCCACACAGACCTCTGCTGCTGAGCTGCTCCCTCTCTCTTGAGAAGAGAATCCCTGTGGTCTCTCTAAATCTCACCCTGGCACCGCTGGTGCTGCAGCCCGTACCTGAGAGACCGCGCCTGTTTGGAGTGATGAGCCTCAGTGGCGATGGGCTTTTCTGTCAGGCAGTATTGGAAAATACTGGAGCTTTTTTCTCATTTCTCACAATTGCATGGTTTCTCTCATTCTCTGCTCTCAGTTAGAACTCTGGTTTAGCACAGCCAAATGTGTTTCAGGTGCAGTAGCACCTCTCAAAAGCCAGCACACCATGCAACAGGAATAAATATATACAGTATACTCAGACAGTAGGGAGGCATGCAGTGCACCTGCAGTGACTGCTAAGAAAGGCATTACTGTTTCATTATCTCTCTGGTGTCTTAACAAGCAAAAGAGGTGAGAATGCTCTCTCTGTGCAGGGACTGACTGCCTGAACACCAGGCAGTAGATTTGCTGTACCAGAGAAGGCACTGTAAAACTCACCAGTTTAGTGTGTGCATTTTGAAACAGATGCCAATAGTTTTTGTGTTTTGGGACAAAAGCGGAAGTTTACACGATTCCCATTTCCATGTGGGAAGATCTTACAATAAACTTGAACGTCTTACCTTTGAGCACAGTTAGTCTGCCGTCCAGCAGGCGCTGCTATAAAGTGCATGAACCATCTGAAATGAGCTGTATTTGCTTTAATACATTTTTGGATCTATAGTAACACCTGCAGAAGGGTTTGCGTAAATATTGGAAAAACTGTCGATCTTTACAGATCGCAGTTCTGCTAGGGTGGCGTTTTAGTTTCCCATTTATCCAAAAGGCGAGAGCGGCAATTTGTATGTTCTGTCAAATCTAAATGTGCAGAACTGCAGAGGAAAGGTGCTCCTGCCGTGGGATGGGCAGAGCACCAGCATATTCAATCTGTTGGGTTTTCTGGCGATGGGAATGCAGGCCTCATTTCATTCAGAGTGTACCTCCCAAGAGGAGGTAGAAGGTATGTTTTGCATGTAATTAGGCTGCAAATTGACGCCTGTTTGTGTAACAAATTAGCACATTAGATGTCTCCACTAAAATGAGTAATTGAGCTGCTACCAAGAACACCACTCGTGCTCTGTGGGGGGCTGTTTCTTCATAATGACCCTCCTGCAGAGCCCTTCTGCGCGGGGCCTGTGTCAAGGCCTGCACTCTGCTGCTCACCTCCCACCTGCGTCTCGGGCGCTCAGAAAACACACTGAACAGGACAGTCCCGCTGCGCCACACCCAGCTTGAGCCTGAACTGCAGAACTGTGAAGTGCTCTTAACCTTTTGAAGTCTTCAGAACTGCCGCTACCTCTTGCGGATTGCACAGAGAGCGTGAGCCCAGGCAGTGGATAATTCCTAATAATTATAATTACTAATAATTCGTTATAATTATTCATAATTATATAATCACATATATTGTTATGTATTATAATATACATAACATATTATATAATATATATTATTATAATTGATTATTATAATAATGTTATAATTATTATTAATTATAATTAATCATTGTAATTCGTAATAATTATAATTCCGATAATATTCTGGAGCGTGGCTTGTGTTTCCCAGCTCACCAGCTTGTGTTCCCACATTATTCCTTTGTGTTGTGGACCTTCATCTTCCATGGGCTCTCACCACCTCTCCACACGTATCGGCCCCTGAACGAAAGCCACGCGGTTCTGGCGCTTTAGCAAATGATACGAGCGATCATCAGTCCAAGCAAGACTGTTTCAGCGTTCCTCCACACCCCCACTCCCGGGAGTCCGACAGCACGGGCCACTTGCGGCTGAAATCATTTCTTTGGCCGATTTACAAAACCTGGGGTGGGCAAGCGAGCAGGGGAAGGAACCGCAGAGAAAAGCGCTTGCAGGGAGGCAGCAATCCCAGCCTCGGCGTGAACAGGGCTTTCGGCACTTTGCCAGCCTAGTTGGAGCTGCTAGGAGAGGTGGAAGATACAGATCTCTCTACACTAGCTGGCTTCTTTCAAGGAAGGCTGAACGAGATCAACTAACTACCAAACGGGCGAGATGGGTCAAATGGTCTCCTCTCGTTTGTCACCTTGCTTGTGTTCTTACTCCTCTAGATGGGTTTTGTTTCCAGTGGAGCTCAGGCCAGCAGGTGCTGGTTGCTTCACGGCAGGCCGAAGCAGCCGAGCGCCGAGCGCCGAGCGGCACCAGCAGTCTGGGTCAAAGGGCACATCGGCGAGCGTGAGAACGCAAGCCATCCCTCTGCTGCAGGAACACCCCAGACAGCCCTTACAGAGTTTCTATTTGGTGGTAAATATTTACAATATGAACACCTCCACGTGGGACTCTGTCATCTTGTCATTCTCTCCATTTGAGTTCTGTGGACGCGTAGGAAAAAAAGACTGAAATTATCTCAAGAGCATAATGCAAAATGCCATTTAATATCAAACAAACGTGTACTGTCTTGTTCCCAATATGAAACTCCATTGAGCCAGGAAGGATTAAACTTTTATCTGCGTAAGCAGAAGCTCTTGGAGACTTTACATTCTCTTCCGTGTTCCACATTCCAAGATTATCCCAAAACAGCTTGTAACATGTCTTACACATCATGGTCAGCCATGAATTAATTCTACATATTTTTGGAGTCAAACTGAGACACACAGTGTGTCTCTTTTTAATAATTGCTTACACTTATATAATGCTTTTCTGGACACTCCACTTAAAGCGTTTTACAGGTCATGGGGATCCCCTCCACCACCACCAGTGTGCAGCCCCACCTGGACGATGCACCGGCAGCCAGAGTGCACCAGTCCACTCCCCACACACCAGCTCTCAGTGGGAGGAGAACAGAGTGATGGAGCCAGTTCAGAGATGGGGGTTGTTAGGAGGCCATGATTGGGTAAAACCCCTTCTCTGTTCAAGAAACACCCTGGGATTTTTAATGACCACAGAGAGTCAGGACCTCAGTTTTACGTCTCATCTGAAGGACGGCACCTTTTTACAATACAGTGTCCCCGTCACTATACTGGAGCATTAGGACCCACACAGTCCGCTGGGTGAGCGCCCCCTACTGGCCCCACCAACACCTCTTCCAGCAGCAGCCTTAGTTTTTCCCAGGAGGTCTCCCATCCAGGTACTGACCAGGCTCACACCTGCTGAGCTGCAGTGGGCTGCCAGCTGGGAGTTACAGGGTGACATGGCAGCTGGCTGTTAGGATGAACGTGAGGTAGGGCTGGGCAACAGCAGTAGTATCTGTTGCTGTACTGAGGCAGCAGTGATCTCGGGACCGGTTCTGAACCAGCCTGGACACGAGCGGCCCATAATCTAGTGTGTATCTGTCTCCACTTGCCTTCATTTGCAAAGCCATTGACACGAATAGTTGCAGAAGCCAATTATCTGCAACAAAAACCGCCGGGGGTCCCTCTGCTGTATTGCTCTAGGTCTCTGGCCATGTCTTCCCCGTCCCGAGACAGGAGAAGTAACCCAGCCTGAGGAGACAGCAGGCCGGGAGCTTCCAGACCTTGTCCCTCACCTGCATGACGAGAGCATTAGCCCAGGTGCTGCCTGTGTTACCATCCGGAAGACCCCTCTGGAGAAAGTAGAAGTTTATCCAGAAACATGGGTCAGGCCAGGGTCAGAAAACAGTAAATCCACAAAGAACGTTAAGGGGAGAGAGACAAAAAAATATATAAGTCCACAAAGGAAGCAGTCCACAAAAACCAAGTCAAGATCCAGAAGACAAAGCCAGAAACAAGCCAGGGGTCAGAACCAGAAATCTTGTGGGGAGGGAACAGGAAACAGTGCAGCTCTAGCTGGGTAAAACCCAATCCTGAGCAAGGAGTGGAGTGTCAGGCTGGTCTGCGTAGGCAGGTGGAAGAAGGTGTGTGTGATTAGTTCATTGAAAACTGCACTGGAATGTGAAGGAGATTGAGGGCGGTGAGTTCAGTGTGGGCTTGCGCTGTTCTCTAACCCACGCTCCTCTGCTCTGTTGACAGCGCTGCTCCGCCCTTCTGCTTGACGGACTGGTGTCGCAGAGCCACGTGCCCTGAGCCTTACACTGCAAGAGAAGCTGGGGCAGACTCTTTCATACTCCTGTTTAACCAATGATATTGTAACGCAACGGGGGCTCAGGCGGGCGCCCTTGCCGCATCTGGTCGGCCCCATCCCGACTGGAGGCTCGAACCCGGGACTTCCGCGTCTCTCTGCAGCGACCTAGCCCCGTGAGCTAAAGAGAGATCTCTCCACAGCCCAGTACCTGTGGTCCTGCTATCACAGGGAAGGGCGGTGACGTCACCTGCTCTGGTACGCCGGCTCTTACACACAGTGCTTGTCGGCCGTAAGCGTTACAATATGCTGTGAAAAGCGATAGCAAGCTTGAAGTCAACAATTCAGATGGAGGGCCACGAATGCTTAGGCTCCCTTGGCCTGGGTGGGTTCAGCCAATCTGTGTAGAAAAGCTGCAGAACTGCAGGGTTTCAGTTTGTTGAAAGCAGGAGATCTGTTTTGCGAGGACCTGCTCTTGGACTTTGGGATAACCATGGAGAATGTGGTGTGATCCAGGCAGTACGCACTATGCTCTTAAAAAGAACAGGCAAGGTTTGAGTTGAGAGGAGGCCGTTAGGCTCATGTAGTCCGATGTGTAGTTAGTGGTTAGTTGATGCCAGGATCTCCTCTGGCTGTTTCTTGATGGGTGCCTGCCAGGGTATCATCTTAACAACATGGACAGGTAGCTTGTTCTAGACTCTCAGAACCCTTTGAGCTATGAAGAGTCTCTCCTAATCTCAGATTTCAAATGAACCTCCATTATTTTTCACTGTTCATTCTGAATAGATACAGTAGTTATACAGGGTTTTTTCTGGCATTTCCTGGAAGACGTAGTGGATGCCAGCATCACCACCTAAGTTGCTGTGTGGTACGTAGCCTCTTCAAGATCAGCCCTTCTCATTTTATAGACTTTTTATACGTTATATCATTTTGTTTTCTGCGTACTCTTTGTTGCGAACGGTGGCTTGCTGGCTCCCCCGTGTCGCTGTATTGGATGAAGCGGCGAGAAAGCGGGCGGGTTTATACAGTGTGTTTCACTTACAGCCCTGCCTGCGGTGCGAGCACGTTGCTTCAGTAACAGTCTGCTGAATGTCACAGCGGCGACGCGGGGGGATCTGCCACCACCGCACATGCTGTGGAGGTTCAACGACGCAAGCAAAGCGGCGCTCCGTGTTTGTGTTTGTACACCCGCTGTCGCTGCTGGCTTCCTCCGCAGCACGCATGCGCGTGTGCAGGGCTCAAACTACTGTACGGCTGAACAAAACGGCAAGGAGTTGGAGATTTTAAATGCTCGCTTGCTAAAGAAATGCTTTGCTGGTTTGAAGTAATGTCCAGACACTTGACTGGGAAAGCACTTCCTGTCTTAATAATCGATTCCAGCTGTCGGTGCCACAGTGCACTTTAGAATACCTGTATCAGAGAGCAGTGCCTGACTTATGCCAGTCATTTCAGTCTTCCAATTACTGGCTCAACTGGAGTGAGCTGCACTGGTTAGCACTGCGGGCTCCTGTAAGGTCCTGTCTTGTTCTATTCTATATTTTTGATAGATCACTGTTTCTGTCACTGTCTTCACTGTAACACAGGTGTGTGAGTCGTTTGGCGAGGTTGTTATGGTAAAGGAGAACCTGTTTTCAGCTGACTTAACAATTCAATGAAAATGAAATATATTGGTATTTTTTATTTACACAGTAACTGGGCACAAGATTACACATGTTTGTTGGTATTGCGCCTAAAAAAAAGCAATGAATTGATTTTCTAATGGCACTTGATTGCAGTGTTGTTATGGTCAGGGAAGTTTTTCCTGTTTGTTTTTTTTAACCTCATCCTTAGTATTTTTACATCCTTAGCACCTCATCCTTAGTATTTTGCTGTGATTACAACATGTCCTTGTGCTTGTGTCTAAATGACTTTTTGTTTGAATGTGAATTTAGTCCGCTTGCTCCCTGCAGCTGCAGGATGTCAGTGTGGCCTTGTCTGAGCTGTGCCGGTCTCTTTAAAGAAAAAGAGTCCCTTCTTCCTCTTGTAGATTTTATCGACGGTTACTCCTCCCCTTCCCTGCTGTCACTTGAATTTGTGCATCTTTCAAAAAGCATCCTGCCACACAGTTAAGTCAGGAGCCTTTAGACTGAATTGTGGCAAAACCAGATGTTTTGGAGAAAAGCCATTTAAAGAACCCAGTTAGGTTTTAATTAGAGCCTAACTGGCAGGCTTCCTTTCGACATCAATCCTAAAATTAAACTGTGGAGCGTTTTAGGAACAAAATGCTTTCCTCTCGGTGTGTGCGATAGCCGCTAGGGTTCGGCTGCTGTAGTCTGCAGGAAGCACAGGCGCGAGGTGATGAGCACTGCTGCATGGCTGCTCCCGGATCCTGGGTTCGATTCCAGTTTGAGATGACCTTCAGTGTGGAGTTTGCATGGTCTTCCTGCTTTTGTGTAGGTTTTGATCAGGAGCTCCTCTTCCCTGTCACTTCTCACGGACATGCAGGTTACTTTGACAGTCTAAATGACTCCTTTCCAAGGGGATGTAAGCCCCATATGACCAATGCCTGCTACCAACGAGCTGAATGACAAATTTCCAATGTGAAACAATTTCCGTCAACAATGGGGAGAAATGTGCCCCACAAAGTGAATGAGGAGAAAAAAAGGAAGTGAGGTACAAGCTCTCCCCCTGAAATAATTTATTGGGTATGGGGGCATTTCTAGAATAACATCTGCTAAAATATGAAGTACAGTGTCAGCGCTCTGTAAAACTGTTAGGAGCTTGTAAAACTATTATTCTCTTTTCAGAAAGATCTCATTTCATTTTAAAGTACATAGGCTGCTCTGTGCTTCTTCAATGACATCCCTGTGCACTATTGTCCTAGTTTAAAAAAATATCTTGAAATAAAAGAGCTAATTCATTATTATTTACATACGATACTAACATATGGCTGTCGCTGAACTGTGGTTCACCAAATGTGTATCGATCTCGCTCTGAAATGCTGTGTTCTGCAGCCAGCGAGTTGATGTCTTTCACAAGACACCCCCCAGCTGAGAGTCAAGCAGCTGAAAAGGTAATCAGACATTTCAAACGAGCCGGGAAAGGAGCTTCACGTGCAGAAAATTCTACTGTTTCTTCTCTCCCAGTGTAAAATGCCCTGTGTGATTTTTCATATAGTGACTGTGCTTTTGCTCATAATTTTTGGTAAATAATGAAATTGAGGGAGGTGATTGTGGTTCTAATCAGTGGCATGTCAAAGGGAAGACAGGGTGAGAAAGCCAGCATGCATTACAGACACTGGAAAACCAAGCTCTGCTGCACTTTGTGTGATGACGTGAAAATACTGCATCTTCTCCCGGGGGACAGCAGCAGACGGAGAGCACCCAGCCTGACTGCAGCCCTGTGAGCACAGCTCTCTGCTGCAGACGCAGCTCAGTGAGGGCACTCCTGCTGCCTGCTCCGGCCTGCCTCTTCCTTAAGGCCACAGAAGTCGAAGCTCTGGGCTTGCAGGCAGACAGTATGTGCCTTATGTCCAGGCCCCTGGGACGTATTGTTTTAATTGCCAATTTAGAATACGATGTAAAAGCAGGGCGATTACGGTTGCAGGGATAAATGCCAACGGATAATTGCTTTCCATACTTTCTGGTAAACTGGCATAATATCGATAGGAGGTCTAATTTAGTGTTTTTGCAAAGCTCATCCGTTCATACTGATCGACAAAAAGCTGAGTGATCTAAAGGCGAGTTCAGTCTCTGTATGTTTCTGATCAACAGCTATTGACCAGGCAGTTTCCCCTTGTAAGGGATACTCCCGTAGGAATACTTTTTCAGATCTGGCGCTTGGATATTCTTTTCGTGTAAAATGTCAAAAGAAAAAAATGACCTGGCTGAATTCGTCAGTATTATTAAACCTGTGACTCAGACACTTAAAATAGTCCTTCTCATAATTTCATGTTTGAGATGGGTCAGCGCTCGCCTTTCTTGGCTCTTCTGCAGATGATGTTCAGGCTGTTGCAGGACCACTGCACACACCTCCAGCTCCACACTGTTCTTTCAGACTGTACACACATTGTTCAGACCCAGGGCCTCACAGCCAGGCTATTCACGCCCGAGACCCGGCTGCGGGCAGGAGCCAGTGCACGGCTGGCACGATGCAGACTCCCTCACAATGGCTTTTTAACATTCACATCCTGAACTTTCCTGAGCCCTTTCGATACGGACACCACCCAGACCCATTCTGCCTTCGTGTCGTCTTTTTTTTTCTTTTTCCTGTAACAAAAAGCCCCACTGTGCTTGCAGAAGAAAAGGCCCAGTGAAACACAGGCGTCTATTCACCCACACATCTGGCATTCTGTTTCTTGTGGTAGGAAAAGGTGCAGGTTGGTGCTGCAAAATCTTTGCTAAATATGCTTACAGCGCGAGTGGCGTCAGACCCTTCCCGTCATCTCAGAGTGACGAGGAGAGAGAGGGAGGGCTTCGTGTCTTTACGAGTGATTATGGTGATCTGCATTTAATGCAAACCATTGGAGCTGAGCTGAAGGAAGAGGTCCAGGTGCGAGGGTGTGTCACATGGCACTCTCCCGCGCTGGCAGATCGTGTCTGGCGCAGCGGGCGGAGTCCTGCCCTGTGATGGGGAGCAGCAGCACGTTGGCGCAGAGATAAGATTTGATTTGATTTGATGTTTTTAGGTTCTGCTAGAAACATGAGCAATGATGTGCCAGGGATAGGTTGTCATGTAGCAGGTGGCACCGAGAGGGAAACTCTCCCCATAAGCGCCGTCGGGGTGAGGTACATTACTGTGATTGATCGGGATTGCTGATCTGCCCGAGTCTGGCCTTTAAAGACACTCACACACACACCCTCTTCCCCGGGAGACCCCAGGCAGCGACCAGCACAAGAACTCACACGTGCACAGCCTCGGACTGAAAAACACACAGAGACGGATTACATGTAGTGGTAGGAATGCACCATGGAGACCACTGGCAAAATAAACCCGCAGAGTTCATCTGGTGCGATTCAAGAGGGAAACGACCCTCCTTACTTCCAAAGTGGGACTGAACTGGAAAAGGGGATGGCCGTTTTAAAAGCCAGTTTGAAATATAATGTTCTGCCAGGACAGTATAAGTGTGGAAACCTCTTGCAAACTATAGAACCGAATAAGAAAAATAGACTATTTTGTAGCGTATTGTTTTGATCTTTCTAGAGCGAACAATAAGCACATAGAACTTAGGCAGTAATTCAACTTGGAAATAAATGCGGTTACCAGTCTTGGATGGGACTCATTGGTTTGAGTTTTCCCAGAGATTAAGGGTGGAAAATGGGCTGGAGATCCCGAGGGAACTGGCTGTTGCCTGGGTCTGGTAAAATCTCACCATGCATTTAGACGGAGATGTCACTGATTTGAAAAGCTGTACTGAGATTGGCTGCTAGCATTAAAACTGTTCTCTCAGTACCCTATAATATTAAAGATGGTATCAGGTTGAGTTAAAGGAAATATTTATGCTATGCAGAAAATCCAGATATCTTGAGGTGAGCTCTTAAATTACACCACAGGTCCTGGAGTCCTATTCTGGAGTACCTTGTCTCTTCTGGTATTTATTCCAGTTCAATTAAACAGTTTCCTTATACTTTTAAAACAGTTTCAGTTCTTAAACAGTAGACGGAGGTTAGAATTTAGCACGAATCCTGTGCCTGAAGTTGGATACCTTCTGTCTTCTCGGGTTTATTGTTTGAAAAGAACTTACAGTATGTGTCCATGCAGCACTGCGGAATCTCATTACTGACAGTGACTCAGTCTGACAGTGTCTCTCCCACCTCTGTCTGCACAGCGAAAACTACAGGAGAGCAATGGCTTAATACCAGACAGAATTTAGCTCTTTATATTTTTAAAAAATAAAACCCATAAACACATTATTTGTAAGGCCTGAGTGCAGAAAACTGCTAGAAATCAATCAGGTGCTGAGAATTAAGGGATCAATAAATCTAATTTGTTAAGGAGCTCAGCTGAAGTGAAAACGTGGGGGCCAGCGCAAGGAAACTCCACATGATCCTCCTTGATTATTATGCAAAAAACGTTCTCTTGAATATTGCCTAAAAGAGGGAGAAACGTCTTGTTTCTTTCCCAGATGAATTAATGTTTCCATTTTGTAATGACCGGCACAAAGTTTCAGATTCACATCTCCTAAGAGGCAGGGTGTGCTTTCGTGTGGTGCTTGTGGCTGGGCTTGTGGCTGGGCACTGCGCCGCTGGCGGCTGTGCAGGGTGTTTGTTTTGTTGCCTAGATACATCAGACCGAGAAAGGAAGTTGATCTGAGGTCATCAGGCACGTAGCTAGTGATGGCTGTCGCGAAAGCAAAAAAACAGGAAAAAACTGTTCTGGAATTGGGTAGTAACACATAAACACACTTTGGCACCATACTGTCCAAACGGCAATGAAAATATAAACAAATTCATTTTTTTCCGGGGAGTTTCATTACAGTGGCATTGATATTACTGCTTCATGCATGATACAACAATTGCTCTACAGTGATACATTACTTTTACACTTTTTCGTACCTCTCGCAGATGGTTTTTTGCTTTGGGGTCTCACCATGGGTCTTTAGCTTGTGTCCTTGATCAAGCCATTGCTTTCTGAGCACTCCTGAGGCAGTTCCCAGGTCGCTGGAGCTGTTGCTGCTCAATATTAATTTTCAGGCATACCCACTGCTGAGCTACCAGTCCTGTCCAGGGCACAGCCCTCCAGAGCAGCTTTCCGAAGAAGGATAGATGAAGCTAATAGACATTTTAGTTTAATGACTTTCCCCTCGGCACCCATAAATCTCTGACACCAATAAGGGCATCACGGCCAAACAATTGTGCTGAAACCAGGTTTCTATCACAAAGCAGTAAGACGTATCGTTCCCTCACTGTAAAGGTGCTTTTAGACCCTTTCGACAGCAGCTTGCTCACTTCCTTCCTCTTCCCTTCTGATTTCAAAGAGCAGCTTGTTTTTAAACCTTTCAGAAGTAAACGCTGCCGCGGCGCTGGCAGACAGAAGCTTAAAAGGTTTCTCCTGCGGTAAGCGTTTTGCTGCGAGATGAGGGGCAGTATGCCTGGCTCAGTGCCCCTGGGGCAGTCCCCCTGAGGCAGTATGCCTGGTTCAGTGCCCCTGGGGCAGTATGCCTGTATCAGTGCCCCTGGGGCAGTAACCCTAGGGCAGTATGCCTGGTTCAGTGCCCCTGGGGCAGTATGCCTGCATCAGTGCCCCTGGGGCAGTAACCCTGGGGCAGTATGCCTGGGGCAGTATGCCTGGCTCAGTGCCCCTGGGGCAGTCCCCCTGAGGCAGTATGCCTGGTTCAGTGCCCCTGGGGCAGTCCCCCTGAGGCAGTATGCCTGGTTCAGTGCCCCTGGGGCAGTATGCCTGTGTCAGTGCCCCTGGGGCAGTATTCCTGGCTCAGTTCCCCTGGGGCAGTATGCATGCGTCAGTGCCCCTGGCTCAGTGCCCCTGGGGCAGTATGCCTGTGTCAGTGCCCCTGGGGCAGTATCATTGGCTCAGTGCCCCTGGGGCAGTATGCCTGCGTCAGTCCCCTGGGGCAGTATCCCTGGCTCAGTGCCCCTGGGGCAGTATGCCTGCGTCAGTGCCCCTGGGGCAGTATCCCTGGCTCAGTGCCCCTGGGGCAGTATGCATGCGTCAGTGCCCCTGGGGCAGGCGATCGAGGCCTCAGTCAGCTGTGCTTTTACTCAGGCTGTGCTTCAGAGGCCTTGATCTTGTATACAGGAGTATTTAAAGACTGTGCATCTATATAATCAGTACTATTTCATAGTAGAAACGCAGTGTACTTAGGGCTCTGTGTGCAGAGTGGTCTGTGATATAATGTTAAAATAATTCCTTGCACTTATGGAGTGCCTTTGATTCCAAACGACTCAGAGCCCTTTACTTAGGAGGAGGAGACCATTTCATCCACCAAGGAAGTAGATAATTTCTAATAACTTATTCACTTAAATTAATTATTGAAGCATACAGTATACAGACGGAAGATGTTCGGGGGGCTGTGTCAGCGTGTTAGCTGCAAGAGAACAAGAAAAGGTTAATTTTACACTGAAAAGTAGAAAGGAGAGGAAGTAAGTCTATAGGATATAGTGTATACTGGATCTCCATATGCTTACATTTTGCTAGAATCGTTCTAGATAATGTACAGTAATGCCAGCAAACTGCTGCTTCTCCCTGTTCTGCTGACAGAGCTGTCATGTTTATTTCTTACAGAGGTCTCCATGAGTGAGAAAATAAGAGAGGAGAGCATCCAGAGTTTATGTGTTTCACAGTGCACCTGTGCATAACAGTACTGCACACAGACATTCATGTTACTGCTGCCAACAATTGTGCTGTTCGATAACAGTTTGGCTCTGATAACCCAAATAAGTGTTTTGAGTTCCCTCAGCTGTCTAAGCCTATACATTTCTACTGCAGTTAAGCATCATTGAATTTCTGTCGAGGTTTGCCGCTGAAACCATATTTTAACGTCTGATGCGTGGCCCTTATCATTCTGCGCTCCGATGTGCATTGTGGCATCCCCACAAGCTCGTCTAGTTTCAGAAAGTTCTTCCCTTCGTGTCAAAACACCATCTCTCACCACATTGTGA
The DNA here is from genome assembly GCF_059453375.1 of Lepisosteus platostomus. Classification (NCBI taxonomy): domain Eukaryota; kingdom Metazoa; phylum Chordata; class Actinopteri; order Semionotiformes; family Lepisosteidae; genus Lepisosteus; species Lepisosteus platostomus. Next base: position 61,663,428 of record NC_142619.1, on the reverse strand, counting down.
GCTGCTTCTCCAGAGCACAGAAGTGTCCGGGTTGTCCAGCCTAGTGTGCCTGGGATGTGTTGTTTAGTCTCTATACAATAAAACACAGTAGACCTTTGTGAGAACTCTTTAATGTTCCTGGCTCTGACTGCACTTGGGCCTGTTTGGAAATATTCCCCGGTGCTTTGTCTAAACACATTTTGACTTGAGGGGAAATGAAGTCCAGTTTTAGGAGAGGAAAGGTTTTCCAGAACCTGTTTTAATCTCCTCTTTCTACAAGTTCCTGTGAGTGCCTGTCAGGGGCACACCCTTGTGTGAGTCACCTCAGGATCTGCTGCACGCTGACGGAAACATGCTCACACACAGCAGCGGTGCTGAGCGCCAGTGCTGTCAGTCTGGAGAGACAGCAGAGCACAGAGAATGTTTTGCTTATTTTAATCCCAATACTGACACACATTGACCCTGCTGAGTAATGCAAAGTGTTATTCAGGGTCAGATCTCCAGTAGAATCTAGATCCCCTAGAGAGCCCGTATGTAGCAGGTGACTCCAGAAAATCATTTTTAATAACCTAGGTCTTTCTAATCATAGTATTTAAAACCATAATCCCAGGGTTTTCAGAGACTTTAAGAGTGTCAGATTAAAATAGGTATTCCACACTTTGCTTTTCACCAGTTTCATGAGAGAAGTAGCTTAAATAAACAGCTAGGAAAGTACAAGTTAAAAGGCAGATTTGGTGAAAGAGAAGATGATGCCCAGTGACGTGACTGTTTTGCTTGGTTGCAGCTGTTCGATCGGGTTCGAGAGGACAACCCTGACTTCCACAGCAAGGTCATTCCGGTCAGCAGCGAGCTGACCCAGCCCGGCCTGGCCATTAGCCCAGGGGACGTGGGAAAGCTGACTGCCTCTATCCACATCGTCTTCCACTGTGCGGCCACCATCCGTTTTGATGAGCATTTGAAGTAAGAATCTGCTTTAATTCACAGACAAGTGCGGGGTTTTGCATGCAGGTGGTAAAAACAGGCAAACTGGGTAACACAGAGCCAGAAGCTAGAAGAGGCTACTGATGAAAAAGACTTGGGCTTACATCTCATCATGTTCTTTCCAAACAGAGCTAAGATCTAGGGCTGACTAACTCAGAGCAGTTCTTCTTGACGTCACCACCAACTGATATTAAAAGGCTGCTTTGGGTTTCCATTTTTCCAGGATTCCTTCTGTTTTTATCTTTGTATTGATCATGGATTCAGATGCTGGGGGAACTGGGAGTTAGGTCTCTAGTCTTAACAAGTCTTTATGTTCTACATTGACAAGACAGAAAGTACAATATGGCTGTGCACTGTATGCTTTAATTTGTCTGGTATTGCCTGGATGAAAGTAGAGTAATTGTGTTCACCCCTTGAGAGAATGAAGTGTAAGGAAGGTTTGTGCAGCAGATCTAATTCAGAAATTAATTAAGTTTTGGGGAAGCTGGCTTGGAGGTTAGCAGGGCTTCCTCACAGCTCTGGGTTCAACTCCAGCCGGGGTACCTTCTGTGTGGAGTTTGCATGCTTTCCCAGTAGCCCCATGGGTTGTCACCAGATGCTCCAGTTTCCAGGTGCTCTAGCTGAGGTGGTGTCTCTGAATTGCCTGGTGTACTGTATGTGTGTGTGCACTCCAATGGACTGGTTCCCAGCATAGGATGTAATCCCACATTCAAATGAAGAAGTGGCCACAGAAGATGGGTAGATATTTTAGAATACACGTTCAATGAATTATTCCAGGATATCACAGCTGGTATTGGTCGGCTCGGCAGAGTTACCTGTGCTTCTGTACTCCTCTATACCTGTGGACATGTTCAGAATCGTTTACTCTTACAGCAGGAGAAACTCACCCCAACTCGGCTCTCACTCTGCATTAAAATACCTTTGAAACTGGCGACAGATCTCTGCTTGAGAAGATAAATAACTTCAAGGGACGAATTTTAAAATTTATGAGAGAGGTGAAATGCCTGATGATAGGAAATTCAACAGCAAGGATGAGGACAGAGTCGGAATCTCATTTCTTTCGCTGTCTTTGTTCCCAGCCTAGGACAGAGATATTGGAACTCCATTGTACAAACAAAAATTCCTGTATTAAAAAAATGTCTGTGTAACAGTGGCTTTTATTAGAAAAGATCAAACTTATTTGTAATAGTACAGAAATATTCCCGCGGAGGTTTGATTTCCACTTCAATAAAATTGAACATCTGTGAGCACATTCCTTTGGGAGACTTGCTGTTCCTCTCAGGCTGGCGTTGGTTTCTGAAACAGGCTCTGTAGATTTATTGACCTCTTCCCCGAGATTCAGCAAATTGCACTGCAGCAAGGTTAACTCTTGCTATTTCTGAGTGTCAGCTCTTGAGGAAATTGGCCTGAAGCATGACGCTGGCAGCCAGCGTTCAGAGCTGTTCAGAACAGTGCATCATGGTATTGTGTGCTGTCTCTCACTCGTGCTGGGGAGCAAGAGAAGCAAGGATACAGTCCAAGCACGACTGTGTTCACTGTAGGAAACTGTCAATGCAATGATGTTGGATGTTCCTTAGCAGTAATTAATAGTTTCTTTCAAACAAAAAAACTGATTTGGAAGTACAGTGCCTATAAAAAGTATTCACACCCCTTGGGCTTTTTCACATTTTATTGTGTTACAGCATGGAACCATGATGTATTTAACAGAGACTTTTGCCACTCCTCAACACAAAGTACTCTATAATGTCAAAGTGAAAAAAATCTAGAAGTTTTACTAAATTAATTAAAAATAAAAACAGAAAATAATTTAATTCATGAGTATTCACCCCCTCCCAGAGTTAATTCTTGGTAGGACCACAGCTGTGAGTCTCTTTGGGTGAGTCTCTATCAGCGTTGCACATCTTGACACTGGAATGTTTGCCCATTCTTCTTGGAAAAATTGCTCGAGCTCCATCAAGTTGGATGGGGACTGTTTGTGAACGGCACTTTTTAAGTCACTCCACAGATGCTTGATTGATTGAGGTCTGGGCTTTGACTGGGCCACTCCAGGACATGAACCTTTTTGGTTTTAAGCCTCTCCAGTGTGTTTTTTTCTGTTTCTGTTTCGGGTCATTGTCCTGTTGGAAGATGAAATCTCTTCCAAGTCCCAGTGCTCCTGCGAATTGCAACATGTTTTCCTCCAGGATCTTTCTGTACTTAGCCCCATCCATTTTTCCTTTTATCTTTATGGGTTTTCCAGTCCCTGCCTCAGAGAAGCATCCCCAAAGCATGATGCCGCCACCACCATGCTTCACTGTAGGGATGGTGCTCTCAGTGTGATGTGTTGTGTTAGGTTTGCACCAAACAAAGTTCAATTTTGATCTCATCAAACCATAGAATCTTCTTCCAAATTGTTCTTATCTAAGATGTAGAATAGCCAGTTTTATTGTAACTTACACACCAGTGGATGTGATGTGGAGAAGCAGCGTCTCACAGACTGTTAGAAACCGAGAGGATTTGTTCTAAAGTCTTTCCCACAGGTGTGATCTCAATAAACCTACAAGACTTAAAAATGCATGGCGTCTTTATAACAGTGTGCTGTGGCTGGTGGCATTTTGATTTTTTCTTCGTGTTTTAGTCCTTGCAGAAAAAGAGTCAGTAACTGGCCTTATCAATCTTTTAAACACAGAGCTCAACAGTCTGAATTTGTCCAGAATGGAGGCCAATTTGTTTCCATTGTCACAGGGACTCTTTAAAGACTGAAGTGATTTGAATGATTCTTGTTTTTGTTACCTATTTGTAACATTTTGTTGTTGTACAGTATATATTAAAGTCTCTATTTACATGCTGGTATTTATAATCACTCTCTCAATCAAATCTGTAATACAACACAATAATGTGACTAGGAATTGTGAAGAGTTCACCATCGTTAAACATTCTCCGCAAACAGTTATTATGAACCAGTACCAATATTTTTTTATAATTGAGTATAATTGATTTGTAAAATCCAGTTATGTCTCAAAATGTTGTGTAAACAGAAAATAAAGATGTCAGTGATATGTTCTCAGATATTTCATCGTGTGTTGCTAGGGGCAGGTCTGTGCTGAATGAAGCTCTTCAGTGAGGTTCTTTAAAGGCTCCCCATATTTCCCATAAACCTCTCTGTGATGTTGCCACAGATTCTCTTCCAGATCTGGTGTTTTATGTTTGGAAAAAGCTTGGGACTTCCTTTATTAATTGGCTTGGCTTGGCCCAGCGCCAGAGAAGGCAGAAATGAGGCATTCGTTGTTGATTAAAAACGAATGTTTATAGTCAACATGATCAACTGTCAGAGGAGATCCAAGCTGTGCTTCAGCCAACACCCTCTTTTCCCTGGTATTTTCACTGGATCTATTGATATTAGTGTATATTCTAAGGACCAGAGTATATTTTATTGAGTAATTTGCAATGTTTATGTGAGTTTTGAGTCTTGTTTGGCAAAAGATACTGGAATTAAAAACAAAAATGAGATATGAGATATGGAGTTTTAATTGTCTTCAGGTTCAGTGGGCTTCCAGCGAGTTTATTCTTGCTTGTGCTGTCACATTGAATGGACTGATGTCAGGCCAGTTAATACTGTGGTTTAGTATTGATTTTGGACTCCAGAGGAAATTCACCTCTACTACCACAATTCCACGATCTGATACAGTATCAGGGCATTTCCAACTGCCCTCCCCGAAGTCCGTCCCTTGAAGTGGTTTCCGGGGCCTGCTGGCAGACAGATCATTAATCAAATTTAGTCCGACACCTCAGTCTCACACTGCCTGTTATTGTTGATCATCCACAGCGCTTATGAAATGGAGGAGTCTAAACATTCCACTGATTCTCTGAAGATGAGATGTACAAACAAAAAGACAATGGTCACTTTTGCATGTATCGCCTCAGATTGTACCTTTTTAATTTTTTAAAATTGAGAAAGCATTCCCCTTGTCTTTTGCTGAGCCTGAATTATCAACCAGCAGTGAACGAGCCCTCAGAAAACTAGACCTGCCAGCATTAATCAGATTTACCACTACAGCCAGCTGTCCCAGGAATCAAAACATCATGGGACAGTTTGGTAAATGTGTTTGTTAGTGCCGTGTGTAAGAAGTGGCCAGATATTCTACCTTCTTGCTAAGCGATACGAAACTGCACACACAGCACCACTGACCAGACAGCAGGCCACTCTGCCCCACCAAGAGACCCATCCTCTGCAGCAGCAAAGTCGTACGCTGTCTAGATCGCAGAGGAGATGCTTGAGGCCTCTTACATTTAACTAGTTTGGAATAAAGTGTGAATGAATTACAGCTAACAAAGAAGGTTTAAGGTAGGACTCTTTTCCTACCTTTGCTTCTCTTGTCACTGACCTCTGGGGGTCACTTCTGCACATTATTAACACCTGCTGTTGTTTGAAGTAGTTGTGTTCTTATGTAGTCCTGACCACTGTGGCATCTGATGGGTGTTTCTGTGCTCCTCAGGCATGCCTTGTCGGTGGTGTCTGATGGGTGTTTCTGTGCTCCTCAGGCATGCCTTGCCGGTGGTGTCTGATGGGTGATTCTGTGCTCCTCAGGCATGCCTTGACGGTGGTGTCTGATGGGTGTTTCTGTGCTCCTCAGGCATGCCTTGCAGCTCAATGTGATTGCAACACAGCAGCTCCTCAGCCTGGCTCGCCAGATGCAGCATCTTGAGGCCTTTATTCACATCTCCACCGCCTATGCAAACTGCAACCGGAGACACATCGACGAGATCATCTACCCCCCTCCTGTGGAGCCCAGGAAGCTCATTGAGTCTGTGGAGTAAGTGTCCCCTACCTGTCCAGCATCACGGGCCTCCTGCTTTTCCTGACCGCCAGCTCCGAACGGGAAGGAGGAGGAGCGGCTGGGGAAAGAATTGAGCCATCACATGAGGAAAGAATGAAAGAAGATTGGCTTTTCCATACAGAAACTGCAGTAGTTATTTTTCTTCAAGGCGTGTGTTTCAAGACTGTTTAAAGCACATGGACAATTTTTTAAATTGAACCATTCTTTAGCTTAACACGATCATTTGTTTTCACGTTGGTGTCAGCCCTGCCAGGTGAATCCTCGTTTATGCATGAACTGAACGAGTTCTGCCCACAGTCCTTTGCACAGCAACAGGCATGCAGTGAACAGAGCACACAAGCACAGCGGGTCACTGGGCTGTGCCAGGCATGCCGCCATCTAATTCAATTTAATCTGGCTCTAGCTCTCCCGAGTGTTGTATTGCAGGGAAGCCGGACTGTGTGCCCTCGTGGTCACACTGTCAGTCCCCACAGCCCTGCAGGTGAGACAGGAAGCAGAGTGGATACCCTGTCGGGCCGCCCTTTATCTCTGCTGCCGTCCAAGTGGGGAACACAGAGCAGAACCCCTAAGGAAACCATGCGTCTGGTCAGATTCCATTCACGTGACCTGCAGCATCAGTCGGTCGAAAATACTGTAACATCCCTACAGTCCATTTCAATTGTAGATTTATAGATTGTGACATGTTTGAGTGTTTTCTTTGAAGAAGAACCGCAAAGGATATGATCGCAAACTGCTTGTTTCTGCATGTGTGCTCCTGTTCCCTTGACCTGCACATGCCACATTGTTATTCATGCTCTTCCCCGGTTGACTTGGTTTGTCACCAGGTGCTCATTTTTTCTCCTACAGGTTATCCCGCCGGTTTTCCTTTGCCCCTTTGCTACTCTAGATGATCCCTTTCTGGGGAATTTTGTACTTGGGAGGTTTAGGTCTATAGAGAAATAGAACCAACTGAGAATGATGGTGCAACAGCTCTCCTCTCGTCTGTGACCATTCTGATTAGCATAACATACACACGATTGATTATTTGCACGTTGTAATGGATGGGTTCTGAATTTTCACTTTGCTTGGGAGTGTTTCCAGCAGTCTTGCCACGTGTGTGGGTGTAATGATTACTGGTGACGTGTAGGTGATGTTCCCTGCGCAGGTGGATGGATGAGAGTATCATCCGGGACATCACCCCCCGGCTGATCGGGGACCGGCCCAACACCTACACCTACACCAAGGCGCTGGCCGAGTACGTGGTCCAGCAGGAGAGCGACAAACTCAACATCGGCATCATCCGGCCCTCCATCGTGGGCGCCAGCTGGCAGGAGCCGTTCCCGGTGAGTCGAGCAGCGCTCCGTCCGGGCGGCCGGGGGCAGCTCAAGGAAACCAGACCGCAGCAGGGGCGGGCTCGGCCTCGCCTGTCGGGAAGCCCTGGGTCAGCCAGGGCGGCCGCTCTCGGGCAGAGAGAGAGACACCTCCCCCCGGGGGCCTGGGGATCAAGCCAGTTCCCTGGCACTGGAGGCTGGACTCTCGGGCCAGTGGGCGTGGCGCTCAGCTGGTCTGTGGGCCCCGAGCGCTGGGCGCTGTGCCCAAGAATCGAATATCCAGCTGCAGAGCGACAGCGTCGGTGCACCAGGAGCGGTGAGATACAGTATGACGAACTCTGAAGGGGATTAACCCTTTGCTTAGTGAGGGGGGAAATGCCGTCTGGAATAGTGCTGGCAGGAGCAGCCTCACGCCACTGGCAGCTTGTCCCCGTGACTGCTGGGGGAGGCACTTTGGCCAGGAAAGAGCCTACTTTTTGTTTCTCGCCGGTAAGAACGCCTGATTTAAAATCTCTTGTCTTCGGATTCCGGCGCCACAGCCGTCCCTTAGCCTCAGACACTGGTGCGGTTCTCCTTCCGGCCCGGCTGCAGGCCCGAAGAGCTGGGCGGCCAGGTCCTGCAATGCAGGCCGTGCCGCTGTTGGCTGAGGAGCCGCTGCCTTTCCCCGTATCGTCCTTCCAAGGTCCGAGAGCACTGCGTGCAGACGAATGTTCCTGTGTGTACGGCGGGGAGCGGGGCTGCAAGCTGTGGGACGGTGGAATTTAGGAGTCCCCCAATTCTGCTAATAGGGCCCACAGCAGTGTGTGATTATTACAGTCTGTCGCGTCAGATAAGCTTTTTATTATGGTTCAGGCTCATGGAACGAGGGGCAAGGAACAGCAGCGAGACTCGTTTGGATGGATATTATTCATGGGAACCGGAGCTCTGTTTCCCCACAGGGCCCGCTGGCTGCGAAGTGCCGCTCTGTGTGCCGGAAGCGCCTGGCGGTGTGTGTGCGTGTCTATTCTGGTGCGCGGCCGGGGTGACTCACAGTGGCTTCTGTAGACGCTCTCTGTCGGCTCTCTGTCGTGATGCGCCCCGGCCGACTCCGCTTCGGCTCCTCGCAGGTGGGGGGCCCCGTGTGTCTGTCCCGTGGCTGTCAGAGGGGGCTGCTGGGTACCAGTGCGGGTTAATCTGAAGACCTTGTGTACAATGTCTCGGCACTCCAGACACACACACTGGCGCTTTCCGACTTCAGTCAGAATCCCTGCCTGTTGATTTTGATGAGATTTGTTGATTGCAACGATTTGACAGCATTAAAATGCCATTGCTTGACGGCGGTGCTGTTAATTCAGTGTTTTGGCGATCTCAGTGCTATGTTGTGCTTGACAGATGATTTCACCGAAGGAGGGCAGGGCAGCCGGCCAGTTAGCCTTCCCTTGTAATCCTTCAGCATGAGGACCAGAACAGCGACAGGGCTGAAGACATTGTAAAAGACAGTGCAGAGTTATATTCCAGTTCTTAGTACCTCTAAACCCAAATGAGAGCAATTGGGTTTCCTTTCTGCTTCCTTTCTGCTTCGTCATCAGATCCTAATGCAGATGACTGATTAGACTCGTAGTAGGCGTAGTTGGAAAACTAGTCAAATTCACAGAAGACACCAACATAAATTCAAAAGCAATGATATTAGATGAAATTCGGGACTGTGCCAACACCAGATGACACTTCATGTAAACAAGGGTGCGCATGCGGAGCAGAGTGGTGGCTCTGTGGCTCAGGATCTTTGCCTGTGACTGGAAGGTTGCAGGTTCAAATCCCGCAGCTGGCAGAGGAATCCTACTCCGTTGGGCCCCTGAGCAAGGCCCTTAACCCCAACTGCTCCAGGGGTGCCATGTGAATGGCTGACCCTGTGCTCTGACCCCCAGCTTCTCTCCCTGTCTGTGTGTCTCATGGAGAGCGAGCTGGGGTCTGCGAAAAGATAATTCCTAATTCAAGAAATTGTAAAGGGTTAATAAAGTAAAAGTAATGTTATTATGCAGGGAGGAACACATGAACTATAAATAAATATAAGATGGGAAACACTGAGCTTCAGGCATTTAACTATGACAAAGACTTAGATTTATGAATAGACACATTATTTACTTCTTCTAGACAATGTGGGAGAACAATAAAAAGGCAAACTGAATGTTAGGGTTTAGAGTCAAAGCAAATCACAGTATGTTAAAACTATATAATGTATTAGTAAAGCATCACTGAGAATACTGTATAGTGTAGTGGTCACCACATTATATGACAGACTGAAGGGACTGAAGATTTTTAGTCCTGAACAGACAAGACTGCAAGCATATGTGATAGAAGTATTCAAAATCCTCAAAGCACTGACAAAGTCTGCCTAGCAGACGTATTTAAAATGAGTTCAGGTGGGTAGCTGCGTCAGCATGCGTAGGCTGCAAAGGAACAAGTAATAGGTTTATTCCATGCTGAAAAAAAGAAGAAAGAGAACACAACGTTTCGGCCGTGGAGCCTTCCACGGCCGAAGGCTCCACGGCCGAAACGTTGTGTTCTCTTTCTTCTTTTTTTCAGCATGGAATAAACCTATTACTTGTATTTAAAATGATGCGAAAATAAGTCACAGTCCAAGGAACACATGTGGAAATGACATGAAAGTGCCTTTAAAACTGGGAACAAGAGGCACTTCGTTACCCTGACTCATGGGACAAGCTACCCAGCTACTTTATGAAAGCCAATGAGAGCGCTTTATCGCTAATTGTTGTAGTGTGGCAGAGGACACGGCTGTACAAGTCCCTCCTAGCTTCCCAAGGACCCTCATTGTAAGTCAGACAGAAACGCCAGACTCGCCTGGTTTGACCCCCCGAAACGTCTACATTCTCAAGGACGCTGGTCGGACCTAATTGAAATGTTTGGGATTATCTTCAGCGGGCACAGGCAGACATGGAGATAAAGCACAGGGCCAGTCATGTAGCCTGCAGGGAAGGGCTCCAGCTGGGTTTAGAGCTAGGCCTGGTGGGGGTGCAGGGCTCTGCTCTCCGGACAGGCCGTCAGCTCCTGCTACCTGGCTCTCTGCGGCTCGGAGGGCATGATTCCTGCCAGCCTGCACTCCAGAGCTTCAGCGTGCTGTCGGTGTGCAGAGGAGAGGGACTGCATCTGGGAAAGTGAATCTGAATGCGCTCCTCAGCACGTGAGCAGAATATGTTCATGTTAATGTTAAGAATATGTTCATGTTGTATTGGTGTATGAAGATCATTAACAGTAAATCGCGGGAGTTTCAATCAAGATATTCTGTCCTGGGTGAACAGTGGAAAATCTTTCATGGGAATTCTGCACAATGACACTAATCTGTTACTGGATACCAAACCTCAGATGTGAGCATGGCTCCGTATTTAAATCTCGTTATCCTGCATCCTGGCTGGATGTCTTGAAAATAATAAAGGTGACATATGGTGATGACCCTCTGCAGCCTGCAGCATTCACTGACACTAATCCCTCATCTGACAGCCACAGTGCACATGCCCTGCATATATTTCCCAGAACAGGTCTGCCCACTCTGACTACTGCAGGTATTTAAGAATGCTTATTGCATCCCCACTGCCTACCTGCGCCGGTAGCTTTGCTGGGATGAGCAGATTGAAAATCCTCTTCCTGAAGATCATTAAGGACACTAAGCCATAGCTGTGTGATTACAGTAGGTGGGGACTAGTTTCATGTAAGTTCGACGCATAAAAAAACAGTAATGGATAATGTGTGTTGTGAATGAAAATATTTACGCATGACGAGTTAAGCTGTTTGAATGCTGCTTTACATAAGATCTGGCGTGGTGCCACCTTGCGAACATTTGCATTGATTAAGAGCCCTGAGGTTTATCATCTGACTGAAATTCACTGATGGCACAGTAACCAATGATTCCTGATGACCCAGCAACACATGCAGTATGTAAAAAAAACTTCTTTTCAAAGCGTTCCCCCAGAAAGCCAGTAGTTCAGGCAGTGGTCTCAACGCTGAAAGCCGGGGACAGGGGATGTTCCTGCAGCTGTGTGGTTATTTCCACAGGCTCATGGCCAGAGCCCGCAAAGAGACATACCTGTACAGGTGTCGTGGCAGCTCCTCTGGTAGGAACAACACAAGCCTACTGCTGTAAGCAGCTCTCCTGGCCATTGTTCACCAATGCACCTGCATATATAGTGCCATCAAGCAGTTAGGAATACAGACAGAATTTAAACCGAGGGATATTTAGTTCAAATTGTATAACACACTAGTAAGACCTCTTTTAGAATATCACGTACAATTTTGGTCAACACATTACAAGATATATTGGCCTCTTCTCGTGAGTATCGCCTCTTAAGCTCTTCAGTATTTGAGAAGAAAAAATCAGTGTGTTCAGTACGTTCCTCTAAACCTTTAACTCCTACGTACTGTACATTGGCTTGGCTCTAGTGGAGGCCAGAAAATATGGTGACATATGGAACAGCTCTTTCGAAAGTGAAAACAGCAGAATATTTCTGTGCTGCAGCTCTCTGTTAGCCATCAGCTTTCCTGAGCTGAGATGATTTTTGTAAGTCCGGCAGGCAGTGATTTCAGTCTGAAAGAAGAGATTCGAGTAATAATTTAGCCCTCCTTGGTGTTTAACGTCTTTTCACATTGTAGTGCCTAACTGCAAACCTGAACACCCCAGGCGCTGTCAGCACAGACGCCGCTGCCTCACCGTGGTCTTGTCTTGTCTTCTCTGTTCCAGGGATGGATCGACAATTTCAATGGGCCCAGTGGAGTTTTCATTGCGGTACGTACGCTCATCGTGCGCTTGTCCACGTTTTCGTGATCGACCTGTATATAGCATGCGGAGTGTTGACCTGCACCTGGCGGTACGTGGTTTCTGCTGTGTGGAGCATGAAGGCGCAGTGGGTGTGAGGGGGCTGCAAGGACGTGTCTGTGAGCCCAGAGCACCGCTGGAGCCGACACCCAGTGACTCGTTTCGGGAGTGTCCTCTGTTCACAAGCTTTCTTCCACACGCAGGCGGGAAAGGGGATCCTGCGCACCATGCGGGCCAACAACGACGCAGTGGCCGACCTCATTCCTGTGGACGTGGTCATTAATCTCACGCTGGCAGCTGGCTGGTACACAGCTCTGCAGAGGTAACCAGCTACCCACAGCGCACCGTCCCGGGGCCGCCTGGCTCTCAGTTTGCCTGTGCTGAGTCCATTCACACTCCATTGCTCTGCTGAAGCACTGTCTTGGAGCATTTTACACCGAGTCTAGAATATTATTCATCAGATTGATCGTATTGATCACCGGATCACCAGTTCTGTCCAACAGATGCCGTGTGGTTCAGCTTCTTGTTCGCTTTATGAGTGCATGACAGTCAGGGCACGCGGGGAGACAATGCTTCCTTGGCCTGCCTGCTGAAGGCAGCTCTGAGCTTCAGCCCCCCTAGTCCTGCTGTCCTATGAGGATCAGGGAGGGGCTCAGACCTCCCCCTGATCAGACAGAACCGTGTAATCGAATGCACTGTCTCATGAAGAAGACATGCGCCATCTGAACCCCGTCGGGTGAGCTGATAAATGTGGGTGTTACACTTTCGATCACAGAGGTGAAAGGCTGAATCAGAAGGAAGGGGCAGCAGGGACCAGCAGGAACACAGGGAAGCCTGAGATCTTTATTTGGGTTGGGAAATTTGCAGGGCATCAAGCGTGTTTTGGCTGGAAGGGTCCGCAGTGCTCTCAGCACCGCTGTGGTCTGTTCCATCGCTCATGTGTGGAAATAATCCGGGCTCAGAGGTGCCTCTTACTCTCACAGGGCGTGATGTGTGAGTGAGCATGGGTTCGTGAACATTCGTAGGTTTGGAAATTCTTGAGGGAAGAGTGCCCTCAAGCTATTCTCAAGTAGCTGACCATGGACACTGTGCTGTTAGACGAGCTGTCCTTCAGATGAGAAGTAAAAATCGTGTCTTGTCTCCTTGGTCATTAATGATCCGTTTGCACCGTTCATAAGAGTAGAGGTGTCAACCATGATCTTCTGGTTAAATTCAGTCTTCTTTTGTGCAGTCTGGCCTCTCTAAAGTTCCCGCTTAATTCAGCTGGTGAAGCAGTTTCTCTCTTCTCCACCTGATCTGCTGTGTAGTGAGGCTACTGCGTGTCTCCCAGGAGGGGCTGCTGGTGCAGAATGGCCCCTGTGTGTCTCCCAGGTGGTGCTGCTGGTGCAGAAGGGCCCCTGTGTGTCTCCCAGGAGGGGCTGCTGGTGCAGAATGGCCCCTGTGTGTCTCCCAGGTGGGGCTGCTGGTGCAGAATGGCCCCTGTGTGTCTCCCAGCTGGGGCTGCTGGTGCAGAATGGCCCCTGTGTGTCTCCCTGATGGGGCTGCACTTCAGTGTCCCCCCACACGGAATCTTTATATATTGGTTTACAAATACAAAATCTGTGGTCCTTTAACTGAACAGGGATTTAACTTTAGAATTAATTTGAAAAACACAGCATGTGGGTGCAGTATTGCATTCTTACCCTTTAAATTCCTTCTGAATTCTAGAGGAAATTATTTCTTAATTCAATTAATCCTAAAACCAAAATTCATGGCACATAATTAAAGGGGCTCCCCAGGAGACACATTTTTGGTAACACTGCTCCGAATCACACAGTGCAGTTTGTGGCAGGGTGATTGTTAAATGTGTATGGACTGTTCCTAGCACTCTGATCTTTTCTTTGTCTTTCCAGACCAAAGTCGGCCCTGGTGTACAACTGCACAACTGGGGGGATTAACCCCTTCCACTGGGGGGAGATCGGTGAGTCTACTTCTGTCTAGAACCGTGACGGAAATGCACATTTTTTTAAAAGTAGCAAAAAATGCATTTGCCCAGTCGGATTAGAATTTTTAATGAATGAAATTAAATTAGCAGTAGTGCATTTCTTGTTTATGAGCCCTTTTCAGGCATTGAGAAGACAGGTTTATAGAATTAAAAAATATTTTAAGATATTGAAAATTAGATTCCCATGTCTGCAAGATAGCTGCAATTAGGTAGGGTTAGGTAAACCAGATTATTTAAGAATTGCTTGAATGTGCTTGAATTGAATCGAAGTTAAGCAGACAGTTAATTCCAAAAATTGGTCACTTGGATCTTGGAGAAACAAGAGGAATCCTGAAACGCTGTAATATTAACTTAGAGAATGTCTGGGACTGGTGGTGCAGCTCTTGCAGCTGCAGGTGCTAATAGGGTCAGGCAGGGTACCGGTACGCCCACTGTCAGCAGGATGCAACGCCGCGGAATCTTCTCTGCGTTTGTGCTCAGGGCTTTGTTGTATTCAAGATGTCGAAGTGGGGAGCTATGTCAGCATGTTTTGGCTGCAAAGGAACACGGGAAGGTTAATTCCACACCGATAAGGAGGAAGACAAATCTCTGCGTTTCAGCTGTTTAGCCTCCTTCGGGGAGAAGCCCTGAGATCTCTGTTCTTATGGCTCGTTCCTTGTCAGTGCGCAGACCAAAGTGCAAAGTTTCAGTGCGTCGAAGCGTGACGTCTGAGCTGCAACAGAACCCCGTTCAGCTGACTGCTGGAAGACCTGTCCCGGGACACTGAAAGGTCCTGGTGGGCACGGAACTCAGGAGGGGGTCTCGCTGAGGATGAGGCTCTTCAGGCTCTCTCCCTGATTCCAGGCAGTGCCGGGCTCGGTGCCCTTTCGCTGTGAGCTCATGAGCAGACTGCAGTGAGCTGCTTGCTGTCACGGAAAGGAAGCAAACGCTTGATTTCCATGAAGAGCTCAAGCAGACTGCCGAGATGCAGCCTGTGCTCTCGTGTCTGTGATTAATTGGGGCTTGTCAGTGGGCGTGTGACGCTGCGCGGGGCAAACGAGCTGTGAAATCTTGACAGCACGTCTCGTGTCTCGGGAGCCCTGCGGGGCCTTCGCCACAGTGACATACCTCCCGCTTGCACAACGTGCTGGAGATCAGGCTCCTCCTGAGGGTGACCCCTCAAGCCTTCTTGTATAACGGTTGATCATCTGCTTCACTTCACTTTATTCACTTTGTACTCGACAGCAGCTCAAAAGGCAAACGCCACTTGCATAAGTCGTCAGACTGATTGGAACTGAAACACTGAAGGATTTATACAAATCCCCCATTAACAACAATTACTGTGTTTGTCAATGGCAGTGAAATCAGTAAGCTGACTGACTCTAACAGGCTCTAATCCCTTGTAAATGAACCCCTGAGGCCACAGCAGCAGTAATGGCATTACACAGCACAGGAGGATAAAGGAAGGAGGACATAGCCTACTGTATCTCCTAGCATGGGGTGAGACGATTCAGGCATTAGAAACAATCAGAAATGCTGTGCAGTTTTGTTTTCTCATTGTCTGCTGTTTAAAAACCTGGCTGTGCTGTGCAGCTCTGCGTCTCTCTGCACTGATCCCCGGCTCAGGACACTGCCGCTGTGGAAACCGAGCCCTTAGCTTTGCAGACATCAGGGTTAAAATCACACACAGCTCCTGTCTGTCACCCGGCTCGGATGGCGCGGAATGAAATGCTGAGAAATTCATTCCTGGACACGCGTTCCTCCCAGTGACCCGGGACACGCGGGGAGGTGTCCACTCTCCGGCTGGCTGACCTCTCCCCGGGCGCCCTGTGACGGGGCAGTGGCTGGGAGAGTCAGTGATGTGGGGAATGCCAGCTAGCTCGTACGCGCTGCCTCTTTCTCCCGGCGCGCCGCAGTAATGGAACATGAAAACCGCCACCAGGACATAGAACAAGCTCCTGAGTTTCCTCTCCCACCAGCCTCCTCCCTGTACATATCTTCGCTGAGCTCAGTTCTAATCAAGGCAGACACTCCTCCTGAGGTACAGTAATTCAAGAAAACAGGCACAGCTAAGAATTCCAGCTCTTTCTTCCCAAATCTCGCTGTGGGCAGAACTGAAGAATAATCCTGCTCGAGCAGAAGGTCAGACCAGGGGTCATCCTGGGACCCTGGAGTTGGGAGACCATGTTGTCATGCGCCGGCAGCCGGCACTGTGTTTGTAGTAGATCTGCTTTTCCAAACTGCTACCTGTGACCTGAACATAATTCATACAACATTTTGCCATATTTTAAGTGTGAGGTGAGACGTACAGTATATATATGCACAAGCTACAAGTTGTATACACACAATATATTCTTAGTTTGACTCGGAGTCAATATTTTTCAATCTCCCCTGTAAAGGAAATGGCAGGGTAAGAGCTGAAAAACCTTATTCATGTGACATACAGAAGTTCAAAACATGAGTCCTGCTCCTAGACATACACATGACTAAATATGAAATAGGAACGAGTAAAGGTTAATTCCAAACTGAAATGCAGAAAGGAGAAACAAGATTTCGGCTGTTGAGGGGTCAGCCATTTATACGGCGCCTCTGGAGCAGTTGGGGTTCAGGGCCTTGCTCAGGGGCCCAGTGGAGTAGGATTCCTCTGCCGGCTGCAGGATACGAACTGGTAACCTTCCAGCCACAGGTGCAGATCCTGAGCCACAGAGCCACCGGACTACAGCAAGATGAGTTAAGAAGGAAGGAATTTTGTATCAAATGCACTGTTGTGATTGCAGTTATTTTTCTCTTATGTGCTCAATGTTTTTGTTTGGCTCTTTATTGAGGCTCAGACAGCATTGACAGGAGGAAAAGGACCTAATACCAAAACCATTAGAGAAACCCACACTGACACCCAGCAGGAGTTTCATTTACATGCAAGTCATTGTCGAGCAGCTATCGCAGTTAAATGACAAAACTGATGCACACGTCCAGAGCTGGTGAAACGAACAGGGATACTAACATGGAGAAAGCAGTGAGGAGCCCCAGAACAGCAGATCCAGCCTGTTTTACTGGCTCGCTAATGATGAGGCAGCAGTGAATTACAGTACAGGGGGAAACATAAAAATGCCTCAGCTCTTTCATAGTACATACAGTAGTTGTGATATTTCCCACTGAATGTGAGGAGATGTTAAGCATACATGTACTGTGTGATGAGAAGCATTCCTGCAGATCATGTTTAAGATAATTCTGAAGTGTCTTACTGTCTACTACTTCTGTTTTTAATGGATAAGTGACTCCATGGGCCTGAATGCTCAGTGGAACCCACTGCGTCTCATTTCTCAACAGCAGATCACTGTGACACCCCTATCCCCTTCGGAGTGACACAGATCAGGCGTTCTCAATCCTGGTCTTACTGTAAATAATAATAATAATAATTTCTTACACTTATATAGCGCTTTTTTGGACACTTCACTCAAAGCGCTTTACAGGTAATGGGGACTCCCCTCCACCACCACCAGTGTGCAGCCCCACCTGGATGATGCAACGGCAGCCATAGTGCGCCAGAACGCTCACCACACATCAGCTATTAGTGGGGAGGAGAGCAGAGTAATGAAGCCAATTCATAGAGGGGGATTATTAGGAGGCCATGATTGGTAAGGGCCAATGGGAAATTTGGTTACACCCCTACTCTTTTCGAGAAGCGCCCTTGGATTTTTAATGACCACAGAGAGTCAGGACCTCGGTTTTACGTCTCATCCGAAGGACGGCGCCTGTTTACAGTATAGTGTCCCCGTCACTATACTGGGGCATTAGGACCCACACAGACCACAGGGTGAGCGCCCCCTGCTGGCCCTACTAACACCTCTTCCAGCAGCAACCTTGGTTTTTCCCAGGAGGTCTCCCTAAGTGTTTCCTTTTTCTGTTTCCGGTGTTTCTAATTTTCTCTTTCAGCACATACAAAGTTCTCGTTTTATATGCATCTATAGCTCAGTTATTTGAGGTAGTTAGGTGTCGGGTTTTAGTGCCTCCAGACAATGCCTCAGTAACTCCTCTAATGTGTTTCACCATAATTTCGCTTTCTGGCCATGTTCAGATTCTTTGTTAATGACAGATTATCGTATAATTAATTTTTGTGTGTGCATGACCTCTCACAAAATACAAACTGCGTTTTTATAGACTGTGAGCCAAGAGGAGTGTTTTATGCCAGCCTTTTCCAGCTGAGATCCAGTTACACTTACACATCTTTTGTGGTCCCACTAATCAATAAAACAGAGTGTCTTCAACCACATCAGAAGGATGTCCAGTTTCCTTTGGAAACAAACCCTTTTCCACACACGAATGCTCTTGTGTGAAGATGAAACAGATATTTAAGTTTGGTTTAACATATTTTGGTGGGGTCTGTAATGAGACAGGCAGCAGGATAAGAGTCATCAGTCTAGGGAGAGACATCACATCCTCGAAACAGCAGACCCAGCTGCAGGGCCAGGGGGCGCTGTTGGGGTAAACTAGTGGGGCACTTCAGAGAGCTTCTCAATAACAGCACCTCCCAGGGGTACAAACCAGCGCCCTGTCCCTCTGTCCAGAGAGGCGGGCCGTGTTACGGCGCGGCGGCGCTCAGGGGGCCGCCGCGGTGCCGTTCAGGTGGAACCCAAGCGCTTGGGCTCGGGGAGTCCAGCAGGCTTCCGAAGGCAGAGGAGCTCGCCGGACACAGCCGCTGACCGAGAGGAGGGCTGCCGGCCGGGCCCTGGGTGGAGTGCTTGTAGGAGCCGGCTGGAATGGTAGCGACTGCAGCAGGCTGCTGACTAGCAGTAGACCGGCATGGCCCCAGAGGCTGGCGGCGAGCTTGCGGTGACTGTAATAATAATGATAATAATTGCTTACACTTATATAGCACTTTTCTGGACACTCCACTCAAAGCGCTTTACAGGTAATGGGGATCCCCTCCACCACCACCAGTGTGCAGCCCCACCTGGATGATGCGACAGCAGCCATAGTGCGCCAGAACGCTGCCCACACACCAGCTCTCAGTGGGGAGGAGAGCAGAGTGATGTAGCCAATTCATAGAGGGGGATTGTTAGGAGGCCATGATTGGTAAGGGCCAATGGGAAATTTGGTAACACCCCTACTCTTTTTCGAGAAACGCCCTGGGATTTTTAATGACCACAGAGAGTCAGGACCTCGGTTTTACGTCTCATCCGAAGGACGGCGTCTGTTTACAGTACAGTGTCCCCGTCACTATACTGGGGCATTAGGACCCACATGAGCCGCAGGGTGAGCGCCCCCTGCTGGCCCCACTAACACCTCTTCCAGCAGCGGCCTTAGTTTTTCCCAGGAGTCTCCCATCCAGGTACTGACCAGGCTCACACCTGCTGAGCTCCAGTGGGCTGCCAGCGGTGAGCTGCAGGGTGATATGGCTGCCGTCTTGTGGCTGACTGCAGGGGCTGCAGAAGTGGCCTTGGAGGCTGGCTGCTGACTTGTCAGTGTGGCTGTACTAGTAGCGGTAGTCTGGTAGCTGCCGTTGCATGGCAGTAGAGTCTGGCTGCCAACTGCCGTAGATGACACTGGTCTGACACTCGTATTCCGAGATTCTGGCAAGTTCTGGGATCTGTGCTCCCAGGAAACACTGCTAGCACATCCCGTGGTGAATGTGTTCAAGTAGGGAGCGGCAACGGCTGCAAAAAAAGCTTTATTCAGTGCTGACAAGAAAAAAAAAAGAGAGCCGTGGAGCTTTCTTCCTTTGCAGTGGGAAATATGGCCACCACAGAACTGTCCTTGTACTGTGGCTATCTGAGGTTCAACAGGGAGTGATTAATGGGGGCTAACTGGATGACTGAGTGCCACATTAGTAGGGAGACATTTAAAATGCCCAAGCCACTTGAAGTCCCAAGTGACATTCATTCGCACTGTCGTCTCGCGGTAAGCAAGGGGCGAGGGGTCAGATCTGCTAAGCAAAGGCTTAACCATGCCGGAGAGTCTATGGCAGGAGTCAGAGTGTACAGGCGCTGAGGCTGTTTGTCCTGCTGTGTTTGTGCAGAATACCATGTCATGTCCACCTTCAAGAGGAACCCCCTGGACCAGGCCTTCCGCCGGCCCAACGCCAACATCACATCCAACTACCTGATCAACCAGTACTGGATCGCTGTCAGCCACAAGGCCCCGGCTCTGCTGTACGACCTGTACCTGCGCTTGTCAGGCCAGAAGCCCAGGTAAGACAGGACCCCTCTCAGACCCCACAGGACTCCCCATAGCCGCCCAACCCTCTAGACCAAAAGAGTGTCTCTCTCTCTGAGGATGCACAGCACACCATTTTCACAGTACGCATCAGGATGAATCTCGTAACGTGACGACCGGGAAGTATTGAAACACTGGCGTGTCATGAAGCTGTAGGGCTGACGTTCTCAGCCGGTGCTCCAGCAACCCCAGGGGTCCTGAGAATCTGTACAAATTGCACATGGAGGAGCTGCTCCAGCCGCAGTGAATATTGTGATGCTGACCTGCCGTTCTGCCTTTTAATATTTTCTCCATCCATCCATTTTCTAACCACTTCATCCAGTTTAGGGAACTTACAGCCTATCCCAGCAAGCAACAGGCGCAAGGCAGGGTACACTCTAGATGGGACGCCAGTAAGTCTTTGGACTGTGGGAGGAAACTGGAGCACCTGGAGGAAACCCAGATAAAAGCAGGGAGAACATACAAACTCCACACACACAGCACACCTTTGGGTCTGGAGTTGAACCCAGGCCCTTCAAGACCGCAGTGCCTGCTACTGCGCCACCGTGTTGCCCTTAAGATTTCCTTATTTGCAATAATTCAGCATTTCATTTGAATTTCATTTTGACTGTAATTTCCTGACGTTCATGGCCCTGGTTGAAAGGCATCTTGTAAAAAGGGGGAATTCTGGGAGGAAGAGGCGTGGTGAAGTCGCAGGCGGCTGGCCTTCCCTCATTCCTGTGTGTTTGCTGTCGCCGCAGGATGATGAGGATCTTCAACCGGCTGCACAAGGCCATGATGCTGCTGGAGTATTTCAGCAATCAGTCTTGGGAGTGGAACTCCGACAACATGAACATGCTGATGGGCCAGCTCAGCCCCGAGGACAGGAAGGTACTGCAGAGTCTGTGGGCCAGCCCCCTTCCCTCCTCTCCTGACACTCCTGACGAGAGAGCAAATGGGCAAAACAATAGCGGCAGAAGAGTCAGTTTTGGGTAGCTTTGGGAATATCTGGTCCATCTGCTGTCCCGTTCATGGACTGAGGGCTTTGCAGGAGTCAGAGCTACATGAGACACTGCACCAGTCTCCCTGATTCAGAGCTGGGTAGCGTGGACTGCTCCGATTTCTCTGGGCTTGGTATCACAGTACTGTCACGCCCAGTACACCTGGAGGGCGCTCTGCTTCTGTCCTGTTCCTAGTCCCCTGTGATTGTTCATGTCTTTCCAGTGTGTCTGGTTTTGTTGCCTATTTACTTCCTGTGTCTGCTCTGCTCCTGGCTCAGCTTGAGGGTACGGATGTCCTGAGACCCGCCCAGCACCAGTTCACTCCTGTCCTTGGCCTGAGTGCACAGGTTTCTATACGGCATTCCCTGAACAGCTGAGCCCGAGCTAACCCCCGTCTCGCTGCTACGCATAGGGTCTTTCGCTCTCCTGCCATTCCACGGTTCGTCCCTTCCGACATCCGTGACAAGTACAGGAGGAGTTAGTTCTGTTGTCTTTCTTTTATTTTCTAAACAAAACCAAGGCCTACCTATCCACTCCAAATTATAATTTTCGGCCCTCGATACAGCTTTTAAAAGTTTTTCTGGTGCTGAATAACTAACATATTTGCTGTGGAAATGGTTTGTGACTTGTATGATTACATTTGACTTTCGGGATATATGTTTTGAATGAAATTGAATTTTTTTCCTCTTTTAGTAGTATTATTTCAAATGGTAGTGTTCCTTTATAAAATATAAACTCATGCAACCTTTGTTCTGATCCATCTACAATTTCTCCAGATGGCAGAGGGTAACTAAGGTTAATGACTGGATAGTGGAAATCTGAACAACACAAATTGATATATTTTTAATGCACATTTTTTGTTCAAGCCAGTACAAAAGAGGGCTTGTGTGTCAAGCAAATGGATTCGGTTTGCACAGGAGCATGATAATGCAAGAGAACGAATTCAAAGGAGGCTGCACAGCTCACTGAGTTCAATCTGTGGCATTTGTGATTCATATACAGGTACAATATGATTCTGCAAGGCAGTGTAGAGAAAAATATTTTACCAGGCAAGTCAATTAAGAACGCTTTCTCATTTAAAGGAAAGACCCTGAGACCCGTCTATAGTGCAGAGCATTTGCCCGGAGCAGTTTGAAAGCAGTGTCTTGCTCAAAGATACAGCAGCAGTGTCCCACCTGGGGATTAAAACCAATTTCACTCCAGGCCAGAGTCCTAACTCTGGCCCGTATGAATAGGCTTAATTTAGAGCTGCCTGTCTCTCTCTTTATGAACTAGACCTGCAGAGACTGCTAGCAGGCCAACGAGGAATGAGGTTATAGTCAGTCAGTTGAGGTCAAACGAGCTGGACACTTCCTGAGCTGTAGTGCTGAGCTGGTCAAATGCAGTGCTGGGCTACAGCAGACACATCTGCCTAAAGCACAGATGACTAATTTTATCATTTAGAACCTCTTGTGTGAGCTGTCAGTCCCAGCATAAGAGAAATAGTGCAGGCAGTGCAGTAACCTAGGGCACCGCTACATTTTCTGCAGTGTTTCTGATTAAATTGGTTAGATCCTGATGTAAAACCTACCCCCTAAAACATCACATAATTATTTTTCTTCTACAGACATTCAATTTTGATGTTCGTCAGCTGAACTGGCCTGAATACATTGAGAACTATTGTATTGGCACCAAGAAATACGTTCTTAATGAGGACATGTCTGGGCTCCCTGCTGCCAGACAGCACCTTAAGAAGTAAGTGCAATTAGTTTGTCAGCTGTGGAGAGTTTATTAGGATTATTAGGACACTGGTATAGCAACCTCAAAGTTAATACAGCTACAGGTTTCCCTGATATGGTGCTTAGAAATTTAACTTGTGGCTCATGATTGCAGTAAGGTATAATTGCTGTATACCTGTCAGAACCTACACATCACTGGGGTGAAGGGCCTTGCTCAGGGACCTAACGGAGTAGGATTCCTCTGCCGGCCGTGGGATATACACCAGCAACCTTCCAGCCACAGGCGCAGATCCTGAGCCACAGATCCACCGCTCGACCCAGATTTGGATTTAGATTTAGCCGATGGTGATAAAGCAGGAAAACTGATTCCTTCGTGGATCTGCTCCACACCGTCTTCACATTCCCGCCTGCCTGTGTTTTGACTCTTAGGCTGAGGAACATCCGCTACGCCTTCAACACGATCCTGGTGGTGTTCATCTGGCGGATCTTCATTGCCAGGTCCCAGATGGCGCGGAACATCTGGTACTTCGTGGTCAGCCTGTGCTTCAAGTTCCTGTCCTACTTCAGGGCCTCCAGCACCCTGCGGCACTGAAGCCCGGGGGGCGCCCGGTCTGCCCCTGCTCAGCTACTTGGGGTACCAGCAGTGCTGCCCCACCACTGGGGCCCAGGGGCGCGCTCAAGAGAGAAGACACAGCCATCAGACCTTTCTTCCAGACCGCACTGCTTCCAAGCCCTGTTTTCTTTTAATCTTTCAACAAACCTTGTCCAAAAATTTTTTATATCCATTCTTTTTTAAAATATATATGCAACAAATTCCATTGTGTGATTGTTCTGTGCGACTACCCGTGTAATAAGCCTAAACCCAGTTATGATGCCTTGAAGTGGTAATGATTTATGGGATACTTGAATAATGACTCTTTGTTTTCCTAATGGGCTTTCTTGTATCCAAAGCTGAAAGCTACACTAGTCAAATACGGTTTGTAAAACTAATATCACTATGGCGTTTAATTTTTCAGTGTTGTTTAAACCAGTGCTTCTGGATCCATCTGTGACACCGTCCACCACCCTTCCAGTGTGAACAGGAACTGGTTACTTACTGCTTTCCGTCTCCTGCTCATTAACCCTGCACCTAATGTGATGTTTTGGAGGACAGAAGTTTGACGGATCAACTTGAATCTAGATGAAGATGTGTAAATATTCAAAGTTCTATATTATTGTTTATTTACAGCACCAAAAAGGTTGTTTTTTTCCCCTGCCTTGGAGGATTCTGCAGGGTGCAGGAACTGCAGGCCGGGCTCTGAGGCTGTGGTTTCACGTTTGTGCTTATTTGCCTGGAATTGTCCACTTCTTTCTTTTCCTTTGTAGACGGCAGGCTTAGAACTTCAGAAGTATCATTGCATCTGAAAGCTCTCCGTTGTACCTAGTACAGTCCGCAGTAGTGCTGTTAACACTTCCACCTGCAAGGAGACACTCTGTACACCTGCTCTTCACACAGGGAGAGAAGTGACTGCAGATGCTTGGCCCATGTGTTGAGACATGAGTTAGACAACCTCAAGCTGAGCAGACAATGATGGAAGTACGCAAAGTCAGCAGTCTGTCTGAGACTTCCTTTCATCCACACTGCATTAACTCTTCGTTTTAACTCTCCAAAGAATCCTATGAGTTGCTAAAGAATCAAGTAGGATCATTTATTCTCAATACTGGGCCTACAGGAGAAAACTAAAGCTGTGAGATTTCAAATCAACCCAGCTCCCCGCTAATGGAGACGTGAAAATGCCTGTAAGCCAGCAGAGTGTTTAAAAGCCTGCTCGCACTGTTTCAGACTGTGAATTCAGTTCTCAGGCTTTTACCAGCAGTACATTGCTCCTCCTTTGAAAAAACCTCATTTATTCCACTTGGCCATGTCAATAAACATGACAGAAAACATGCCAGTGCGAACACCATCCTGCTTCATCAATCCACACACTGGACTGTGAGCAGAAGATCTGAGAACTCAGTGGCCATTAAGATCTCCTGTGTCTGATCTTAAATAGAGGCAAGACAAATAACTGCATCTGGCACAGAAACACACCCAAGGCCTCTGCAGCCGAGAAACCTGAAGAATAAACGCCAGGCGGTGACGCTGATCACAAGAAATAACAATACAGAAGGAAAATGATTTCATCCTGTATGCACTTGAATGAATTGAGATCCAAAAGAAATTGAACTTAGACATCTGTCTTTGAACGTCTCTGGAACATGTAGCCAGCATTCACAATCTCGCTGAAGCCTGTGCCAGGGCAGAGTGGGAACAGCTTGAGCAGCTAAACGGCAAATTCGCCCCGTTTTCAAAATATCTTTTTTCCCCGATTTGAATTTGTTCATATGTGACAGTTTTCTATGCACAAGAAAATACCAAATTGCTTATTTTCCTTAAAAGGACATGTTGGTATGATGCATAATGTTATATAATAGTAACACATATCTATGTCAATAACCTGGTCTTTTGCTGTTGAATAATAGTGTTGGGCATCTCTCACACCGAGAGTAACATTTTCCTGCATGTCCACGAAAGTACTGAAAGACTTTACCGTCTGCTTTCGGCACGTCTGAGACGTCCAGTACTCTCACCTCATTTTCTTGCCCACAAGATGTTAAATTCTGGCAAGGGAACAGGACGGAGGAATGCCAAACACTGGCGTGCAGGATGGGGGCGCGCGGAGCCCCCCCCCGTTGGAAACACAGCTCTGCCTGTCCTTCTGTGTCCTCCTGTACCGCTCCTCCTCTGGCCACGCAGGCCAGGCGGTCTGCCACTCCTGAACGTGCGCCATGACCCGAGTTCTTCCAACAAGCCGCTTGCTCGTTCCGGGAGCTGAAGACCGGCTGCGGCCGAGCGCCCCAGGCCGCACTCGCGAGGCGCCCGGCTTTGGGCCGCCATGAATCCGCAGCTCCGAGACGGGCGGACCAGGGAGCACGAAGACCTGCTGGGCGGCGGATGTGAAAAAAAAACCGACAGGTGCTTTCTCGCCAAGTGCGAATATCATGGCGCAGGCCGCAAGACCTTCTGAAACCCCCGAGTATTCGCCCCTTCTCACTGTGGGCCACTCGGGTATTTCTGGCAGCACTTGCTGTTTTTACCTGTACGTAATGCAACTGAGCCCAGGTCACAGGTGAAATTACCCCACTAAAGCATTCCAGACCACAGACATACAGTATCCTAGAGATTTGAATGAGCTGACTGGGGACATGCAAACAGGTGCTGGTGTACAGCTCATGTTGACAGGGCCCAAGAAACCAGCCTGGACTTCGCACAGTGAGGCACAGGGCTGGCAAGGTTGACGCGGCAGACAGAGGAAATGATGCACATGAAGAGCATTCCAAGCTGGAGCCATTTTTCTTGAATCTAAGAGGAGCACCAACTGTCTTAAGAACACCCACAAATGGAGCAAATTCCGTTCGAAAAGCATTGATGTGCTGATTCTCCTATTTGCCAGTGTACTGAAATGCTCGTCTCAATACTGCCAAGGTTAGCCAACTGGCCTCCAAAATCTCCACCTTTCAGTGGTCTTATCTTACAGGTTTTAAAGATTTATATTTTCTGAGGTATTCAAATGAAAAAATAGGGCTTGCTCAGCAGTGGAATGCATGCTGATCATACAAGTATGTTCAACGTTATGGGTTTCAATTGAAACAAATCCATTGTGGACGATGTAGATGCATGCATTAGACAAACAAAATGGAGCAATTTTTATTTTCAGTTCTTCACCAATGGTTTGTATGCAAATAAAAATCACTCCATGTTCAGTCTATTGCTTGGATGAATTGTTATACTAAATCCACAGATTTAAACAATCTACCAATATTATTGAAAAATGTGTCCAATTAAAGATAAATTAATTTAATCAAACCTGTTTTAGTCCTTTCATCTTAAACTGTTACATTCTATGTTTTGTATGTGGGGTATCTTTTTTCTATTGGGGATGAATTTCACATTGAAAATTTTGTTGATGAAAGTTGTCTGATTAAAGAACAGTGTTTTATCTCTAGAAAATTAGAGCTCTGTCACTGAATGAATAAAAAAGTTAACTCTTTGTTGTGGATTCATACTGTTTAAAAAAAACTCAAAGCCATTCATATTGTTACTAAAATAATAGAAAAGGGTTCTTTTACCCACAAACACGGTCAGGGTGAGAATTTGCGTTTTGACTAAAAATAGTGACGTTTCAAAAATGTGTAAACATCCTTTGAAAATTCAACAAAACAGGCTGTCCCTGGAATGGGGTGATTACATTTGCAGGCACTGTAACCAATCTGTTTTCTAAACCGATAGAGCCACATTTCTCTAACAATCCATAACCCAGAGGTGCCATTGGATGATTGTAATGCTGTCATTTGTTTGTGTCAGGTTTCAGTTAAACAGAGAAAACCCAGTTTTATATTGTTAATAAAGTAATTTAGTAATAATAATAATCATTATAATTGCTTACACTTACATAGCACTTTTCTGGACACTCCACTCAAAGCGCTTTACAGGTAATGGGGATCCCCTCCACCACCACCAGTGTGCAGCCCCACCTGGATGCATTATTGTTTAGTTAACATTAAAGTTTTAAACAAGGCTAGTGATCTACGGTTGGAGTAGCTCAAGTCTCTAAAGCAGGGGTGAACAACCAATCGATCGCAAGAATGTTTGGCAAAAAATAAATGGGCTATTTGACTGTTTACTTTTTTCGATAGCCTAAAACTTCATTCAGATCTGTGCATGCATGTAATGTCACACATTTTACTGCCCTTGTGTGTGTTTAACCCTTGTCGAGTGGGTTGTAAAAGTCTGGCTCACACTGGGGGAAAAGGCAACAGGAGCTCCGTAAATTGAGTGTTGTGTGTGTGTGAGCTGCCCAAGAATGGTCTCTTGGTTATTGCCACACGAACACACATTCGCTACAGCGCATAGTGGAGACTGGCCAAGACAAATTCGCCAACAGTTTGATAAGTCTGGTTTCCTATTTGATAGTTGTAGTGTTTTAAGCGAAAATGATGAACCAAAGAGACCGAAAACTTACCGTTACCTCAAGGAACACGAGCATGATTATTGTTTGTACTTCCGCATTCAAATCTGCAATGCTAGCGTCTACGCGAAAAAGGGAAATAGAGAACAACATTTCAAAACTGCACACAAAACGTATGATGTAGACTTTCCCGCTGAAAGTGAGTTACGGAAAAGAAAAGTGGAAAAATAAAATTTCAATTAGCAGCAGTCGGTTTTCACGAGGCCTAATACAAGAGGGAAAGCGGCAATCATCGCACCGTTCAGGTGTGCGGCACGTCCTGGCTCCACACAACAAGTCATTCAGGGATCCAGAAGTCATAAAAGCGTTTGCTGAGGCTGCTGACTTGCTGTTTGGGGATTTAAAAAAACAAACATTGTTGGCGAGGTTCAGACAGCTGTTGCCTGAAATCAAAGAGTTTCTCAAGTCGTCTAAACACAATGAATATGCTCAATTAGCAGATGACCAGTGGCTTCTGGATTTAGCATGCCTCACAGACTTGACTGAACTGCCGAATGAGCTGAAAGTCGAGCTGCAGGGACACAATAAAAATGTCATCGACATGATCAGCAGCGTCAACATGTTCAAAAAAAAAATTCCCAGTGTTCCCAAGTAAGCTTCTCAGTGCCAGTGCTCACATTAAGGTAGGCTGTTCTTTTTTCTAAAATGGGGAACATTACTTGTTCACTGTAGCATGAGTCACTTGCTTTTAATTGCTGTCATTTTAGTGATGGGTATCGTTATTGTACTGATGTGCCCAAAGTCTGTTTTTCCTATATCAGAGCTTCAAATTCACACTGGTAGATCGTGCTGGACTGGCAAATGAAAAAGTAGATCTTACGTTAAAAAAGGTTGGGCACCCCTGCACTAAAGGCATTCCCCAAAGGGAGTGCAGCCCAACTCCGAACATGCACAACAACGAAACTCAAAGATGTCGACACAAAACTGCGTCCAGAGCGCCAGTGTGCACGTCCAGGCCCCAGCTCGCTGCACTGCCTATAGGCACAGGTCTGTCTGAGGTCCGGCAGGTTTAGAAGAAGACAAGGCATTCCAGTAATATCCAGGTCACCACTACAGCCTTCCAGGGGTAATCCACAGTGGATCGAGAGCGAGCAACTGGACCAACAGCAGCTCGAACAAGCCGAGCTCCGGAAGATACCCACACAGACACAGCCCTCACACACGCTGACACAGGGTCCGTATAGGGATCCACATTTCACCGCTGGCTGCACCGTAGTGCTGCGCCAGAGCACACTGGAAGGACATGAAGATGAGAAATCCTAGTGTGTTATACAGGCAGGGAAGACAATATTCACAGAGCTCAGGTACAGTGTTCAGATAATACCAGAGACTCCAGGAGCCACTGAAGGGAATTTCTGCATTAAGTTGTGGACTGTTAGCACTGCTACTGTAAACCTGGGGAACACTTCCAATTGTATTTGAACTGCACTGCACTATATTATTTTTAATGCTAGGCTATTTGTCTGTTTTTGGCAATAGCCATGAAGCGTATCTAAACTGACTGTATTTGTATTGCTTTACCTGCCTGAGCTGTAAAACAAGAAACTTAAGTTCTTATGAAACAGTGGGATAACTGGAAAGGAAACTTTGCATTTATATTAACAGAGCACATCTGCACATGTAACCCCTGCCCGAGAGTGAGGCTGTGAGCTGGGATCATGAGACACACGGACACAGGCTCTCGCCCTCAGAGGTACCTGGGGAGCAGCTTCACAACTGGGGAGACCTGCCGCCCCCTGCTCTAGCTAAAACACCACAGCAGCTGCTCCACTGGGGTCTCCTGGGTCTGAAGGGCTCAGGCTGTGGAACTGGGAACTCACCCCCCATCCCACTGGCCATAGTTCTGAATTCCCAAAGCCCTGGATTCTGTGCTAAATCCGGAATCAGGCTGCACACAGAATGAGTCCAGGTTTGCCTTGATTGCATTTGTTTTGTAGCATTTGTGACAGGATCCTTGTTGCTATGGGGTATCTTCAGGCTGATCAGATCAGGGCTCAAGGTCACCCTCAGAGGGCACTCTGTGGACCTGGGAGGGCAGGAGCGATAAATAAAGCATCTGAAACAGGGGTCCTTTTGCTGTACACCTGCATATTGATACACAGTTCAGGCTTGTCTGTAGAAAGTAATCAGGAGAATGGAAGATATAATCATTTGTGGTTGCAAGGGAGAGAAGACACACCCACTTTCCAAGGGCAAAAGCCCCAATCTACATGTTGAGGATAACTACAAAAACAGAATGAATTAATTCAATTCAACTGAGCCCTCTTAATCTTGATATATCTCTGCATTCTCAGAGCACTGCGGTCGGGATCACACAAAAGACGTGTAAACCCTGAACTGGTTAACCCTGAAGCGCTCAGAAAGTGAATGAATGCTTTCCAGGGCAGGCTCCGGCTAAGCAAGTAGAAAATAGGCAGATGGATATTTTAAAAATTGGACTGTTTTCCCACAGAATTAACGGCTACGGATTCTCTCCATAACCTTACATACATCTTAAATTAGAACTAATTTCAATGATAATCACCAGATTTTTCCTGTACAGTACATTACTCTCATAAAAAAGTATGACCTTTCTCCAGTAGTTCAAGGAGCTCAATAGTTCACCTTCTCCAGATGTCCTGCATGGGCAAAATAGGGCTGTTTTACAGAAATGTCAATTATGAAGCTTTTGAGACTAGTTTCGTCGTTTTGCCTCAGGCAGGCAGCTCTGCATTGTGTTGCTGGGGAGGGGCGGACAGAGATCAGAGCAAACCGTGCCACGCCCCAGCTCACACTCAGAACACAGGAAGGCCACCAGCGACTGGAGGCCATTCGACCCACATAGCCTGTTTGGTAGTTGGGAGATTTCATCCCGGCCAGCTGTTTCCTGAAAGAATCCAGGGTATCGGCTTCCGCAACATGGGTGGGCTGCTTGTTCCAGACTCCCACCACTCCTTGTGTAAAGAAGTGCCTCCAGTACTTGGGTTTAAATGTTATTCCATAAAAAGGAACGGACTCATAAAAGCTGATAGCTGAGGGTCAATTTAGCAGGAGCTCAAAGGAAAAATGCAATTAAAAAAGAAAAGGAGGAGGAACTTCTTTACACAGTTGTGAAAGTTGTGAAAGTATGGAACAAGTTCCCCAGCCTTGTTGTTGAAGCAGACGCCTTGGTTTCTTTCAAGAAACAGCTGGGTGAGAGCCTTGCATCAGTTAACTACTAAAAACTCAAAGGGTTACAGAGGGCGACTGGCCTCCTCTCGTTTCTAACTGTTCATATGTTCCTACTGTATCTTCAAGTGCTGCAGTTCTCAACCTGCATGATCCTGCTTCACCAGAACATGTACATGTCACCGCCCAAGAGGTATCCAAGCGCAAATCCGTAGCCTGGGAGCCGGAGGAAGTGCAGAATTGTTGTGGGCTATGTAATTAATGCTTGAGAGAAGACGCGAGGAACTCTTCCTCGTGTTAGGTAAGGAGGCAAGCGCTTCAGTGAAGACAATAATCTTGAGGGATGTGTGCTCCAAATGTGAGCAGTAAGTCTCTGCTTCACACCGGCTTCAGAGCACTCTGCTGGTCCAGGAGAGACAGCCAGGACACAGGACTCCCAGTCCATCACCCTTCAAGGGCAGCCTGAAGGACGTGCAACTCGTTCGCTCACTTTAACTGTCCCGTATTTGGACTCATTTTATTTAAAATAAACTCACCCAAGAAGTAAGTGTATTGAACTGTTTGTCAAGTGTTGTAGTCGCAGTAAATTGGGCTCAACCCGCCTGGCTGAGGGCCCCTGGCTGGAGGAGGAGGCTGGAGCCCTGCAGAGTGAGGTGACCAAGGGGCCGCTGCAGGGGGAGGAGGGGCGCAGGAGACGGGGGGGCTGATATACAGTATTTGTAGTTTTTATGACGTCAGGAATGATGACAAATTACCGACAGCTGAGATTGATTGAGCTGGGCTGTTCTCATCACTCCCGATCTTTCACATTTCGAAATATCCTTCTGCTAAAAATACCAGTACGTCTTGAGTAGGGGGTCGTTTTCAAGTGCATTCTGTGTTTATTGCCACACAGCTCAACCCCCAGTCAATCCCCAGTATGTGTCCGTGTGTCTGAACAATTCTGGCTCTTAACCAACATTGCCTGAACTCAACAGGGCTGAGCCGTGTCTTTGATCCCTTCTGTGAGTTTACATTCCTGGGCCGGGGTGCTGGAGACGAGACGGAAGACAGGCAGGGTGTTTCTGCTGGGTGAAACACAGGAAGATCAGGTTGGTGGTGACAAACACAATCTGACCATCTGTGAGTACTGGAAACTATATAGATGGAGATAAGACTTAATTGATCTCGAAGGGAAATTATATCAGTCCGTTCATCGAATTGTTCTCGGTCGTAACAAAAACCTGTGCCACTTTTTGTTAAAAAATGACAAGTGCGTGGTTTCTGCCTTGAACACGTTTCCAAAGGTCTGTTCCCCCTTCTGCGGAATGCAAGTACTGCATCATTTGTTAGTCTTTCCACAAACTGGTGGATTTTTACTGCTCTTCAAATACCAAAACTAATACCCGCTCCTTTCCTTAGTGGAGTGCTCTCCCAGGACCTCCGAGCACTTGGGATGTGCCAGGGGATCACGTAGTTGAGACGCTGGAGGCACAGAAACCTCTGCCCTCCTCACCACGGGGAGACCCTGGCTTGAGTATCTCAGCCAGAGGAAAGGGTGACCCCTGGGGTGACCCGTCCAGCACTGTCTCCACCTGCGGCCCTTTTCCCTTGGAGCTCTCCCGACCTTGGGACTGACCGGGTCCAGTTTTGCCCAGCTGCTGAGCACGGGTGGGATCCAAACTCAGGGATTATACTGCATTTCTCCTACGTCTGCCACGTGTTTCCATGCCCTGTGGAGGGAAATTCAGTTGTTGGTTTGGTCTTTTCCTCAGCCAAGGTCAGACCAAGGTCGAGCTCTCATCTCCTGGACCCAGCAGATTCACTGTAGGCAGCTGACACTGTCCTCAGGTGAAAGTGTAGTGTATTTGATGTGCTTAAAGCGTTGGTCAAAACATCTTTTTAACAGGATCCCCAGCTCAGAAACCCCTCGGCAGACAGAACACCCCTTTCTCCAGTGCTCTGGAGAAGAGAGGAGCAAGGCCCGGACCTGAATCTCTACTCTCCCAGCTGCAGGACCTGAGACACAGGTGAGCACAAGACACTGTGTTGGTGCGTGTGGTGTGTTCAGGTGTGTTGATGTGCGTGCAGTGTGTTCACTTGTGTTGGTGCGTGTGGTGTGTTCAGGCGTGATCATCCAACTCGAACAAGCTAGCTGGGGGTCTGTAAAACGGAGAGAGCTGTGTAACACGGTGTCTGTCTCCCCCTGCTGGTGCAAGAGATTAAGTTACACGCCAGTGTTTTCAACTCGACGTCCTTGCCAGGATCAGAGTTACCTAAAGCAAGGACGATCAAGCCCCTGTTTTCCACGGGAGCTTTATAATCGTCAGCTGATATATGGAAAAACTTCCATCCATACATACACTTTCTAACAGATTCCTCCAATTCACAGGGGAGCCGGAGGACGTACCTGGAAGCAATGCACGCAAGGCAGGGTACACCCTGGACGGGACGTCAGTCCATCTCGGGGCAGACACGAACACAGACACGCCCACACTTACACCAGGGCCAGTTTTTGCCAGAAGCCAATTAACCCACCAGCCTGTCTTTGGACTGTGAGAGGAAACCCACGCGAACACGGGAAGAACGTGATTCTGGAGACTTCCTTCCGAAATGCGAAGTAAGCAGTTCGATTCGACTCAACGAGACCGAGGCGACCTGTTAAGACCGTTTGTCGGAGTAAACCTTGGTTTACAGCGGCCTCTGGTGTTCACTCCGCGTCAGTGTCGCTGCACCGCGCAAGCAGGTGCCTGAATTGGAAGAGAGTGCGGCTACGTAAAACACCTGCAAAAGACGGAATAGTTCGCGCTCTTACTTCTAAACCTAAACCTTAATAACAGCTAGCATCGCTTTAAACAATAATGTTCATTAATGGCATTATTAAGTCTGGAACCAACAGATTTTCCTTCTAGAAGAAATCGTGACATGTAACAAATTGCGCTTGCGGGGGGGGGGGTCTGTGCGGAGAGTCAGTGTCCAGATAGTCTCAGACAGTACACAACCTATTTCTAACGAAACACCTGTAAGTCGATCGGAACTCTGTTCCTTAAGGGCTGAAGGACATTCAGATTTTGGTCCCAAAAAATGTCTGTAACTCAGCCGCAGCAAACTGAAAGCTGAGTGCCGATGTGACGTGAATGTGCTCAGGGTGGCTGTTGAGTGCTCCTGGCTGTGTGTTCAGGCTGTTTGTCTGGCTTCTGGCCAAACTGCTTGCCGGGCTGTGTCAGTGTGTCTCTGTGCTCTTGATGGAACTCGTGAGTCCAGATCAGTGGAAGTGAAGTCAAGTTACACTGCTAACGGGCTGAGCTGTAAGCAAGTCGTCCCAGGGGGTCCCCTGTGGCCCAGCCCTTGACAGCGCTAGCAACTCACGCGTGGTTTTGTGTTTTCACTGTCAGGGCTGCACGTGTGTGAACCGATCGGTATGTGGTACGGAGAAGTGATTGATTATATGTACAGTACATCGATTCCCTCACTGTAGCAAGGCGCCTCTGTATAGGGAAACGCAGACTGCACACTGGAAAACCTCGATTACTGATGTTTCTGTTGATTTGGACTCTTCTTTCTTCACAGGCTGCCAGGAGTGACTTGAGCGCCACTCCCTCCAGAGTATCTGCGCGAGTGATTTGGGTTTTTAACGGAGGGCTGCGCTATGATCTGCTTGTAGCCCGGGGGACAGCAGGTGCTCATGTCTCTCTGACACCATGTCTCTTGCAGTAGCATAATGTATGTCTCCTTTACATTCTTAATACACTCGGGAACTGTGCTATGCTCTTCAACCAGAAAAAAAACAAAAAAACATGAATGTGCATTTTGTGAATTTCCAAAAATGTCCATTAATGTGGAAGTAAAGCTTCAAAATACTGTTATCTCTTTATAAAATAAATATTTTTGCGCTAATGGAAGGGGTCCGCCCTACTCCCCCAGTCTTGGAGAGTCCAGTCCAGTTAGTCTTATGCGTCACCTGTTTGTAATTAAACACCTGAAAAGTCAATACCCAGGACTCCTTTCCCTTAGGGCTGGCGGATATTCCGGGCTCGGCTCCTATTGAGCTGTGAGGGTCAGCTGCATCGAAACTGAAAGCTGCGGGCTGACCAAGGATGATCCTGAGGTAATTACGCAGCTCCGCACTAAAGCCGAAAGTTTGTTGCAATTGACCCTAAATAACTGAATTTAGCGTATCCCCTGCTTAAATGGCGACCGAGAAGTTGTCTAGAGTCTTTAGCAACTGGTAATTTACTGGCGACCCACAAAACCTGTAATACTGGGGCTCTCCGGGAGGGAGTAGGGCTGGGGACTAGAAACTGCAAGTAAAAGTAAAACCGATAATAAGTAGATTTTTAACCGAGGCGTCAGAGGTGTCACAAGAACAGATGAAAACACAGTTTCCTGTTTGTTTCATGCAGAAAACTGGGCATTATTGAATCTCGTTGTCATAATGAAACTCGTCTGATCTGCTGCGCCTCGTCTTTAGTCTCGATTCGTAAGTTGACTTCTTATATATTATAATTAAAAAATGAAACGTTACGCTTTTTAAAAACAAGCACTGGCATACTTGCAGATACGGTTTCACTTTTCAGAATGAAACGCGAAGTTTAGTGGGGGTTTAAGTTTCTGTGCTATATCAATAAATGTATTTTCATTTGGCACTTTGCTTAGATGGATAAAACAGGTTGTTTCCCCGATTAGTTCTGCTTTTCAGCTAGTTCGTGAAA
The DNA here is from genome assembly GCF_059453375.1 of Lepisosteus platostomus. Lineage (NCBI taxonomy): Eukaryota > Metazoa > Chordata > Actinopteri > Semionotiformes > Lepisosteidae > Lepisosteus > Lepisosteus platostomus. The sequence goes on along the minus strand of NC_142619.1, from coordinate 61,627,777 downwards.
TATTGTGCAGTGAAGGTTTACAGCCCAGATCTTGTGCGAACCGGGGACGTTTACTTAAACGACGTTATTACAGTAGCTTGACATCCTGTGTAGCTATACAAATACTGTAGCTTTAATTAATAATAAAAGGAGGAAAGTTAATCCCGACTGTTTTTACAGAAGGCAAGGACCCCTGGGTTCTGTAGTCTGTTTCCAAAGGACCAGGCTTTTTATTTTCTGTGAACTACCGTGGTGTCGATAGCAGAGAAGGAACAAAAAGTGCTGACGGAGAAATTCATAAAGTAACTTGCATGTTTACAACATCTCGATATCAGGGAGATAAGTAACATTTCACAGGTTCCAATAAAAAACACAGTATAAACAACGCACACTGAAGTTAAGGGGTCAAGCTTCTTAATCTTTTTAATCTTCTTAATTTTTGATTTATTAGATCTTTTGTCATTCCTATCTTTATTTTCATGTGTAAAAGCTTTGCTTAGTCTTGATAAGCGATGATAAAGTTCATCAATAAGAGACAGGAATGTCTGAGACAGGAGGAGAGGGCAGCCAAAACCAACAAACTTTCACCCTCAAAAAGTAATGAAATGTGTTTCAAATCAAAACATGTCCCTCTTTGACATGTTGAATCAGACACATTTTGTGTTTTGATTGTAAACACATCTCATTACCTATTTTCTGGTTGAAAAGTTTCTTAACACCGTGCATGTTAAGACTTTGGGTAGTGTTGTTTCCCAGTCTGACCAGCGATTTGCTTATATCATTTGAATAAACTGAAACAGGCTGGCGCGCAGAGCACGGTGCTGTAGCACGAAGCCAGGGTTCTGTTGGTATGAGTTGGCCGGTCCACAAATTGGTAGAAACTGTTCAAAGACTTTCTGAGGTTGCAGTGGTTAAAATCACCCAAGATCAATTTGGGTGCTTCGGTGGGTAGGGACTGCACAGCACGACAGACATTACAAAAACACTGTTAAACGTGTGTTTCACTTTCTTTTGGATGAATCTACACATGGGCTATGAATAGGTGTGGGAATCATCCCCATACACAGCACATTCACTGCTAAAGTAAGAGAAAACCACTGATTATTCTTTGTAAAATAAATGAAACCTATGAGCTTCATGATCATTTCTTCCCGTGTAACAGGCACGATCCCAGGAAAGGCAAAACACGTGGCTTGTTCTTGTCCCGCTCACTGCTGGAAGACCATGTCGGAGTACTCTGTGCATGGAAGAAGAAAGCAGCTGTTGGCCCTGCTGTGGGTCCTCAACCTGGCGGTCACGGCCCAGCTGCTGTTCAGCCTGATCTTTGAACGCGGGGAGTTCATACAGCTGGACGAAGCATCCATCAGCCCATACGGAATCCACCATCGCCAGGCGAATCTCTCCCCTGCGGGTGACTTGCAGCACAGCGTCTCGAGTCCCATGCTCTTTATAGCCATACTGTGCATTTACCCCACGCTCGTGCTCAACCCGTTTGCCATGATGAGTCTGGCGTTTGGGATTTATTCTCCGGACAGCAGCTCCTGGGGTCTCGGTGTGGCCCTTCAAGGCTCTTCAAGCATCCTGATGTTTGCTGGCATCTTGTTTTTCGTTGGTGCCACCTGGGAATATTTTCACCTGTCAAAGATTACGCTCTCCTTCATGCTGTGTGTTTGCCTGTGCTTTGAGATGGCGCTGGGGGCTTTCGTATCCTGGAAATTGAGAAAGTGGAATCAGCTTAAAGGCAAGAAGAAGTAGCCCATACTTCCTATTCTTTATACTTAAGGCAATGCTGGGCGGAGATTCAAATTTTATAAGGGCTTCTGTTTTATCACTTTCGCCTCAGCATGTAGCACCTTGTATGTGTTAAATTCGTTGGTGCTTTATTTGTATTTATTTCAACAACATGAAAATCATATTTTGTTGTAAATAAGCAATCACAGAAAGAGCTTTCTCATGAGGGTGAAGAGCAATCAGGAATGCATGTCTGTGTAGCTTGCTGACTCATTCTCATCAGTCCACAAGAATGACCAGGCACAACCTTTCTATTGCAGTGGGAGACGACCATATTTTAATAGTCTTAAAATTTAAAGGTGTTTACACAATACTGTACGCCATTCACAGTGACCTATTGTGTTTTTTGTTTTGCAAGAAACTCAATATGTTCATGAAAATCTGTTTAAGCACTAAAAACTAGACCAGACGGTTTTGGAAATTGAACATCTACATTAGCCCTTTTGGTACTTTTTCCTAGTGAGAAGGGCTGTTGGCTGCCAGCTGCCAGCACAATCACTACAATGTTTTTCTGGAATTGGAGAATCTTTGTAAATCTTTCTTCTTCCCCAAGTACAAAAAATTGCTAAAATCAGGTGTCTCTGACAATACCAATGTACAATACAGATAGAAAAACATCATCATGTCACTTTCAATAAATGCTCATTCAGTTCAGGGTCACGGTGGCCCAGAGCCTACCCCAGGAAGCAATGAGAACAAGGCAGGGCACTAGTCCATCGCAGGCTAGACTGAAACACACTCACAACAGCTCTGGATGAATTTCCCAGAAGCCATTTAACCTCGCAGCATGTCTTTGAACTGCAGGAGGAAGACGGAACACTCTGAGAAAACACACAAAACACTGAGCCACTCTCCCGCCCTTGGTGAAAAGCAGTGCGATCCAAGAGCTGGCTTTTTAAAGCACCTTTTGGTAAAGCAGCTCAGCCACAATTAAGTGTGTCGATTTTCCAAAAAGAAACCACCACTCTACCTCTACATTTTGAGAAGCCTTCAACCACCTGCACTTTACATTCAGTTACCAAGAAAATACAAAGTTAAAATACAAAGGATCAGCTTCATGAGTCTTCATGCCTAATGAACCTGTTGTTTTTTATTTCAAATAAGGAAACAAATGACAAAAATTCAGGAGTGACACATCTTTCAGAATATTAATGTTAGGGTTGCACTAAGATGTTACGTTTACTTTTATTTTGGAATGGTAGACGTTTGCATTTTCAATATTAACAATCAGATGGTAAAGTCTTATGGATCAAAAGGCTGTTCTGTAACATACCTGTTGCTTTTTTGTATTTCTATCTTGCACAATTTGGTAATTTGAATGCTCTGAATTGTAATGTTTAAAGATTTAAGATGAAATTTTTTTTGTGTGTAATGTGGTGTCAAAAGTGTGAGTTTTTTTCTTTCATGTTGCACCTTGTTCATTTACACGTCTACTGATATATTCCGAGCATTGTGCATGGCTTACTCTCCCATACCGTGCTTAAAGGGAGCTGTTTATTCCTTCGCACCTCTGCCTGGACTCGATGTGGACAGATGAGTGTTATGACGCTGAGCTACTGTACGGACAGGTTGTACTGCCTACAGCCAACACACCAGTCCGTTCCCTGGAGCTAGAGCCAAAGAGTCAGAGAAGACTACTGCTTGCAGTCAAGAAATGACACTACCTCTTGGAAGTATAAAATCAAGCAAGAAGAGTTTTGGACAGAAGAGACCAAAAGAAACTTTCACCAAACTGATAGGCAGATTATAATGAGGAGACTAAGTAACTAGATGCTCCAGAGATCAGCACCTCATCTGGTGGAGGTCTTGTCATGACCCAGGTGTGCATGGTTGTCTCTGGAACGGCTGCATTCATTATTGATGATGAAAGCAGTATAGGTGCAGGTGTCTACAGAAATGTTTCATCTCGATACACCATATCTTATGCTCTGTATCCATTATTGTTGCTTTTAAAAAACAACAACCTTAGTTTAGTTAAGCAAAACCTACCCTTTCTGAACCCAAGAGGATCCTCTTGCTGTGAATGCTCCAGCTTTGTGCTGATTATTGTTTCCATAACCTTCCATGTAACCGAAGGCTAACTTGTCCCATTTAGGGAGCAGTACTCCAACTATAAAAGAGTCACTTGAATAGTATAGACAGCTCAGGGGGACTGAGAGGCGGAGTTCACACCTATCGGCTGATTAGAAACCACATGAGCGGGGTGGTGTGGTGGCTCTGTGGCTCAGGATCTGCGCCTGTGGCTGGAAGGTTGCCAGTTCAAATCCCGCGGCCGGCAGAGGAATCCTACTCCGTTGGGCCTCTGAGCAAGGCCCTTAACCCCAACTGCTCCAGGGGTGCCGTATAAATGGCTGACCCTGCACTCTGACCCCCAGCTTCTCTCCCTGTCTGTGTGTCTCATGGAGAGCAAGCTGGGGTCTGCGAAAAGACAAATTCCTAATGCAAGAAATTGTATCTGGCCAATAAAGTCAACTCTATATAGGAGCGACCGGTCCAGACCCCAGCAGGACCGGTGCAGAGTCCTTCTCTTCTCACTTGTACTGACCTTTCAGTTTCTTAGAATTGCAGAGAGCTTCAGTTCTCAGCTTTAATTAGTAAACTTCTGACTTGCTTTCAGTTAATTAGTAACTTTCTGACTTATGAACACAAATGGGCTTTTTCCTCTGCTGAAGCTGCACCACAGGACAGTGGTACCGAGTAGCTGGTCTGTTTTTACAACGGGAAACGCAAGTCAGTCCCAGCTCCTGCTCCTGTTCCGCTGCAAAGACATTTTGCATTTTTCACCATCGAGTTCTTATATTCAATGCAGAAAACTGCAGATCGGCACGATAAAGGTAGGAATAGTATTCCTCTAAATAATTTTCTGCAGGAGTGCAAGACAGAGCCATGCATCACTGATGCAGTCGTGTTGTTCCGAGCTTTGCAGCCATAAGTCAATGCTGCTGTCACAAAGTTTAAGAAGAGCTATCTATTTAGAACTTAAAACTGAGGGTCTTGAGGTGAAAAAAATGTTAAACCTTAAAATTCTAGGCTGCCCAATTCACTCAGTTCCCTTTATTACAACGACCCCTTGTGATCAAGTATAAGAACTGTACAGCTCCGACTATTTCAGACACTGCTATAATATTCTGTTTTCAAAGTTAACACTGCAAAAACAAATATTATTTGGTATTTTAGGTTAATAAAATGATGCATGTTGCACACCCTAAATGTGACCAATTCACAGATATAAACCACAAGAACAAGTTGACTAGAAATAAATATGAGGAAGGTTAGTCCCAGATTCCTGAGTGTAAAACTGTTTGATAATCTTATGCTGAAAAGAGAAGAAAGAAAACACAACGTTTCGGCCGTGGAGCCTTCTTCAGGTGTGAAGGCTTTCAAAACCCGAAGAAGGCTCCATGGCCGAAACGTTGTGTTTTCTCTCTTCGCTCTTCAGCAGGGAATAAACCTATTACTTGTTCCTTTGCAGCCTACGCATGCTGACGCAGCTCCCCACCTGAACTACTTTGACAATCTTATACCAGTGTCAGCTTTGTGGCAAAGGCCAGGTATGGCTCTGCAATTAGAAAGGAAACTCAAGTAGAGGGCTAGTGCCTGTGCACACACATGCACGTGGGGACAGTGGGGGAGACACTGAATAACCTGACCAGCAGGTCACTGGGAGCAGCACGGAAATCAGAGTGGGAGGGGAAACCCCATACAAGGCCCGGGCGAGCATGCAAACTCCACACAGAGGGTGCCCATGCCAGAACCAAACCCGGGGCCCAGGGTCTGTGAGGCAGCTGTGCTTGATCTTGCACAGAAAGGCCTCTGCTTCAGCCTTTTGACCTGCTTGTTTTATTTTTCTTTGTTTTCAGTCCTTGCTCTCTGCCACAGTTTATAAAAGGGAGACGCTCGGCCTCTCTGGCACCTCTTGGAACAGTACTGTAGTGAAAGGTCAAAAGATTAAGCAATGACGCAGCACTATCAAGCAGTTAACTTAAAGTTTTGTATTGACAACAGCTAATCGCAGTTAACTCTGCTAATCATATCTAGACAGTTAGACAAAATACATTTCTCTACTTCTGCTCTAGCTGTTGTAAAACTGAAAATGAGATATCCAAGTACAGTGAGCAAACAAAGCAAGCAAATCAGCTCCAATATTACCAAAACATTATAGGTGGATGAGGGACATCATATGGGGAAAAACTGAAACTTACTCAAAAGTAACAGGCATTAAGACAATGAAAGTGTTAGACAACCGTTTAACATGTGAAAGTGACTTTAAAAGCCTTTAACTGAAGGCAAACAAACGTGGGATAATTCCATGGAGCAGCGAAGTGTGCCAAGTGCCCTAGGGTTTCAGCATCTTGATCTCTGTGCAGTGGGAAAACACCTTCAGAATAAAAGGTTCCAATCAAATGAAATTCATCGCGAGCCCTTCTTGCTCTCTTCCCTGTATTTACGAGGGCAGCCTTCATGGTGCTCTAAATTGCAACCTTGTTTTTGAGTCTCTTCCGTTCAAGCCTATTAAATGTAGATCAGGATTTAGGAAAGAGCGATCGTTCACAGCTCTGCGAGTTTTTAGTTTTTAACTTGTTACAGCACAGCAACGTCAGGACCAGTGCCACACACCGCCCTGGCCTCTGGTGAAGCAGCTGTGCAACAGATCTCCACAGGCCCCTGAGGAGCAGTCAGAGGGGCTCTATAGCACCAGACCATCTCCTAATCCAGCAGTTCCCAGTCCGGGATGCAGAGGATACAGGAAGTCACAGCGCAGGTCGGCGAAGGTTTGAAATAAGTTTAAAATTCATTACAAAAAAGGCTATTATCCAGAGAACACCTAAGAAGACACACACAAGGTGTGCGCTCTGAATCCAAGTGGGTTTATAGTTTGAGTACAGCTCTGGCCACTCTCTATTACCATTACTGCCACTAATAAGTGTTTAGGAGTGATCACTGCACTGCATGGCACGTTTTCACATCATGCTCTCTTTTCAGTTATTCCTGAAATGTCACCTCCAACAGGTGTCCGTAAATCTAGAATGAACGTAGATGAGGTCAGGATCTACACGGAGGACCACACTGCTGCTGGTCTCCATTCCAGCCCAGCTCTCAGTCACACACACGGTCCCCTGTTTTACTTCCTGACAGGATCAACTAGAACTGTTTGGCTGGTTTCAGCTCTTTAACACGTTAGAGGTAATTTGTTAACAACTGCCTTTCGAAAGTAAGATAAAAGCCAGACTCTTGAGAAAAGAAAAGCTGCAAATATTATAATCGAGCAACTTGTTAGTTCAATTAAGGCTTCAATTAAGTAATTAAGATCAGCTGGATTGAACAGTAGCAGGTGTGTAGGCCTCCAGGACCAGGATTAATTTAGAAAGAAGCACGTCTCTCCCAGTTCTGTAAACAGGCAGCAGCCAGCACTAGGAGACTAACATGAGAGGTGTTAATCACTGATGCAGCTGTTGGTTTTCTCTGCAGCTCACTCTTCAAATTACTACATTTACATATGCATCCACACCTACTATGAATACCTTGAAACTTGTTTCTCAGGCTATTTATAAAGTTTTATACTTTAAAATAAATAATTCCTGTGGAAAGAGGCAAAAGCCTAATGTTCTTTCACGTTGTATTCATTGAAATATACAAATACCACCAGCAAGAAGAAACAAAATCTTTACAGTTGACAAAACGTTTAATAAAATACTACTGCACATGATCAACCACACTTTTTATTATACCTGTACAGTATTTAAATCTGGCCAGAACAGAGCATCCCTGGGTGTCCTGTGATCATTCAAAGTAACAGCGATGTCTTCTCTCACAAAGCCCACAGATACAGTGCTTTGCCATTCAAAAACCTGATTCCTGAATCAATCACTAACAAGCTGCCACCAAAGTCTCCTCTTTCCTGTTTGATCCATCTGCTGTTCTTTTCCTTCTCCTGTATCATGTGCTGTTAACTGCTCTATTCTTTTTCCTTTTATTGCTGCATTAAAGGAAATAAGACGCACAACCAAAACAGCCGTACTGAAGAGAATACCCTGGACGTGAAGAGACGCACTGTGATCAAACACCCAGCAAGAAAACAAAGCAGAAGCAAACACATTGCTCTTCAGACAGGTGTGCTCCATGTGCACCATCCAGGGCCTGACACAAACCTTGAGCGGAATTACACAGCAGGCTTGTGTTTACACCACAGGTGAAAGAGCTGCAGGGATCTGGCACAGTTCCACTATGCCTGGAGGTGCTCACGCTAGGACATTAGAGCGCTAATAGAAGGCACAGTGTTTAGCATTGCTGCTTCGCAGTGCTGTGGCCCTGGGTTGATCCAGACATGGAACCTGGAAGACCTCTGGGGCTCTGGTTGCCTCTCACACTCCAAACACATACTGGAAGGTTAACTGCGTTCTGGGAAAACTGGTCCTGGTGTGAGGGTGTGTCTGTCTGCACCTGTTGCTGGCAAGATAGGCTGCCTAAAGTGGAAAAGTGGTCAGAAAATGGACAAACATTCTCTCTGTCCTAGGGCCTTGGCTTTAAGGCTCAGAGCAACATTAGAATCGCACGGCTCAGGGTGGTCACCACAGCGCAGAGAGAGGTAGCAGTAAGTAACAGACTCACCAAAAACCTCCAAGTAGTTGGTGGCCACATGCATTAAAACAGCATTTAAATAACAGACATTTTGAATCGCAGGGACATTTTTCTGCATGCTTACAGTTTTCTATGTTCTTTGACCTGCAGGATCAAAACAGATCCACCCAGCGGGGCCCTGTCCCAGCGGGGCGATCACAGTGGACGTTTACAAAGGACTTTGATCGGTTTCCCCAAGTAAAGGTCGTGTGAAGAAGATTTCTCGCACGAGCCTGAGAGCATCGTCTTCAGAATCACCTCCCGGACTGTTCTCGCCTGGCTGCGTCGTCTCCCCAGGGGCTGGCTGGCCCATCTGCTCCGCATCCTGCGGGACTCTCTGGCCCTCTGTGACCAGCTGTGTGTCTGTCATTCGGACCCTCTTTTTATCTTCTGCTTGGCATCCTCCACTGCCTAGAAAGGGAATGGTTTCTTCCTCTGCAACCCCATCCAGGTCCGATTCAGACACATGAGACCTGTCGCTTGGTTCTGAGTCTGCCAGGTCCTCCTCCTCCTCCAGGTCCGAGTCTGAAACCCAGTTTCTCTGTTCTTTCTTACAGCTTCCTGTTGTGCTCTCCTCAGGCGCCTTTCCCACCGTTGCTGGGCCCCTCCTCTGGCAAACGGAGAAAAGCAATTGTCCCAACATTCACATCCGTTTCCTAAAACCGTTTTACACCAACACACGCACTGCCTCCTCGCAAGCACCCACACAGGGATCAGCTTTGGATTAACACCCTAATTCCAATACATTATTTAATGTACATAGTACATTACATTAAGAGTTTGAAAGGATTGGAGTGCTTAGTATAGTAAGATCTCCTTTCAAATTTTCCTGTGTGAAGGTTGCTTTTTTTTCACAATAAATGAAGCAGAAGGGCATTCTGACACAGAGGAAGCTCATCTCAATCTGCATCTTTGTTCCAGATTTCATTTTATTGAACAACACGGTGCACCTTAAGCCTAAAGGAAAAGCCAGGCAAGGCTGAGTCTCCCCTCCTCCTGGACTGCTTGCGATAAAACAGATCATGTGCAGATACTTATTTTTCAAAGAACATTATCAATAAATAAAAAGTGTTCTTAAACCAGCAAATAATTTTCTTCATGCAAAACTATTTTCTCCATGTGCACCATTCACTCTGAGAACTCATGCCAATCTAATTCAGAACTTCTGCACCAATGCAACCATATTCTACCTTAATGCCCACTACAGCAGTGGATAATTCATCTTTCAGATCTTCCGCTGTACGTGGATTATTTAATGGGGATTCTGCAGCCAAGACATGGGGCATAACGATTTAAATTCAGGCTCCCAAGCTGAAACCTCTCAGCTGACATCTGACTTGAACAAGGAAAATAAGATAAGATTAGATCACTTTATTAGCCATATACAATTTCTTGCATTAGGAATTTGTCTTTTCACAGACCCCAGCTTGCTCTCCATGAGACACACAGACAGGGAGAGAAGCTGGGGGTCAGAGCACAGGGTCAGCCATTGTACGGCGCCCCTGGAGCATTTGGGGCTAAGGGCCTTGCTCAGGGGCCCAACGGAGTAGGATTCCTCTGCCGGCCGCAACCTTCCAGCCACAGGCGCAGATCCTGAGCCACAGAGCCCCCGCACTGCCCCCACAGTTCCACCACTCTGCCCTAATAAAACTCCTCAAGTTTACTGCCCTACAGGGCAGGGCAGTTCTGTGAGTATGATTGCCAAAACGTAACAGATGACTGGACAAGACCCAGTACCTGAAATGCAGACTGATCAGATCACAATTATCAGGAGGCTCTCGGTGATCTAGCACAGAGCTCCAGAGACGCCAGTTCTTACCCCAGCCAGGAAATCCATGGCCGTCTTCACCAGCTCAGCCTCGTTCATGCAGTATACCGTGACCCTGAAAATGGGGACAAGCCAGAAAACTCATTCCCCGTAAGATGTATTCGTAAACTACCCTGGAGGTTTATTTTTTATTGAAGGAAATATACAATGAACGCATGTCTTCATATGCATCACAGAAACCCTTTCTTTTTCCATCACTGAGTGACTCCTGTTCTATATTACAAAAAAAAGAAATACTTTCTATATGTTGTACTGTGTCTTAAAAGGGGCATCCGTGGTGATACACCTAGGCAGTCCCGTTGGGCAAAAACACAAAAGAGCAGGAGAAACAGACTTTTCAAAGAATCGTCTGCAAGTCTGTACCGCCCGTCGACTAGATCAAAGTTCCAGTGTTGTACCCGCCTATTTTACCACATTTATTTTGAAAGAAAGAGTTTGACTTACAAGAGCCTTATAGTGAATTATAATAATTATAACATCTGAAGAAGGCTCCATGGCGGAAACGTTGTGTTTTCTTTCTTCTCTTTTCAGCATGGAATAAACCTATTACTTGTTCCTTTGCAGCCTACGCATGCTGACGCAGCTCCCCACCTAACTACTGTAATAATTATAATATATATAATTATATAGAAAATCAGCAGTCCCATTTATTTAAAGTATCCAAACTTGGTAAATTTTGAATATTACCTTTTTTATCTAGTCCCAGTCTTACAGGACTGGGGGGTACCCCAGGACAATCCTAAAGCACTTAACACATAGGAGGGGACCCGTTCACCCACTGCTGAAGTCTAGCGCCCACATTCTGCACCAGCAGCTCCCTACACAGCTGACCAGGTACAAAGGTGAGAAACTGCTTCACCAGCGTTCAGCCATTAGCTCCCCTGGCTCTTACAAACAGTGCCATGAGATCATTCATGACCAAGCAGTCAGGTGCTTGGTCGAACTCCTCCTCTGAAGGACAGCAGCTCTAACAGCAGGGGTGGGAAAGTACCTAAACACAAACTAAATCACCTCGTTAGTGGCTTAGTGAGACCAAGGTAATAACTTCCCCTGGGCCTTCAAGTGCTGCTGCTTAAGAGACCCAGAGAACCTGTGGACACACCAGCCCTCTAGGACCAGGACTGAAGATCCCTGTCCTACAGCACAGACACTATGGTACAGGAAGAAGAGTGCCACCTACCGCTCTCCCAATGCCGCACACAGCACTGATGGCAATAGGCAGGTGGACAGAAACTGTTTAACGGTGAAATTATGTAAAACCGCATGTATGAAAACAGTTCAAAATAAACAGGACCGGGGTAAATACCTCATACTGAATCACAGTATCCATGCATTGCTACGACTAACATAACTAATACACACACAAGAGAGAAAGGCTGAAAATGAGGAGGTCTTTCAGTTCCTTTGGTTTATTCGGCAGTGAGCAGTGAACTGATCCAAAGATCTCAGCAGGCGGGTTTGTAAAGGGTATCATACGGCCGGGGAGCTCCTCCCAGACTCCCGCACACGTGAGAGCAGCTGGTCAGAAAGAAAACGCCGAGCTCACCTCACCTCTCAGCTCTCTTCCTTTTGCCCCTCTGCGGGGAAGGAGCCCTGGTCTCTGTCGATCCTGCCTCCCTCTCCTCTCTCCTCCTCACCATCCAGGCCGGCAGAGCCCGCTGGCGAGCCTGCATCGCTCGGGCGCCTGCTGACACACCCTGGCCGGCCCCGTCAGAGGGCTGGTGCCTGGTGTCCACGGCTGGTCTTCTGCCCGTTTCCGAAGCACATTGCCGCGGCAATGACTAGTTTGAACGCGCTCTCTGCAGCGTGCAAAAGGCGCTTGAATCAGAAGAACATTTCAATTGTTACTAAGAAGTTTTATATTTTTACAACTCGCTCAGACATTTCTTATTTTAAGTCTGTTCATCTCCAAGGGGAGTATTCCATTCAATCGTGGAAAGATCAGAAACCAAAACTAAAACTGCAAACTAAATTTAAGCTGTCTTGTGATTTTAAATGTGCAGTCTGACAATGGTCACCCTTTCAAACAGGTTTTGATAACTAGTTCACTGTTAAAATATTTCGTTTCTCACAGTATTAAAAGGACTGGCTGCAAAAGATAAGAAAAAAAACTATGATTTACCGAATAGCTAGGTTGATCGATTTTACAATCTGAAGACAACAGCTACTATTGTATTTTCTAATACACCTTTAATATAAATTGCAATATATCGTCTGTAAACTGTAGATCTAACCAGTTTGTAAATTCTCCGAATTACTCTTCTCTTCCTGTTGATAAACAACACATTGTTCTTCCGGGATATCTATGGTCATTCAATCTTCTTACGGCCTATCATACAATGCATGATGGGAATTCAAAGGACTCCAGTGACGTGTTTCTGTTTACGTGTATAACGAGTCTTAATCCCTAGTACAAATCATCTGTTTTTCGATCGAGTGAATTTCTTCACAGAATTCACTACTATTTACTGAGAGGCATTCCGACTTTAATAGCCACATACTCTTGTTCTCTACAATTGATTTTCCTATCTGCGCGGTCTGAAATTACTGACTGCTTATTCTTAATATAATTAGCTGGTCGTGGCTTGGCTGGCAAACGGTGCTTCAGACAAAGATGCAAGCTTTTCAAATACTGTACATTGACCTCTTCGTTTTGGTGACGCTGTTTAGATATTGTGTTAATTCGTGTTTTTATATACTTATATCTATCCCTCTGTAGCTTTGTTTGAATTGCCACTGGGTGGCGGTGGTTTTTTAGAAAATCACAATACTGTCTGATCAATAATGTTAAGTACAGATTAATTTTAGCGCTCTCAATAACTGTGATAGAATTTGCTGTGACAGTTGAACTGTATTATATAGTGTATAACGTACAGCAGCGCTTCCCAGCCCCGGTCCTTTAGGAACATCGTCTCTATCCCAGCTCTTCCCAGCCCCAGTCCTGTAGGAACAGTGTCTCTATCCCAGTGCTTCCCAGCCACAGTCCTGTAGGAACATCGTCTCTATCCCAGCGCTTCCCAGTAAAGTGCCTAGTAAACATTACATAGTATTAAATTGACAAGACATGTCCCACAGAAACCCAGAATGTTGGCCCTATAACCTGAGACACAGTACAACACCTTGACAGGACAGCAAGAGAGACAGCCTGTGTCCTAAATAAAAGAAAACAACTCGGCACTAAATCTCCTTTCCTATAACCTGGATGCCCAAAAGAGAATGGGAGTCTATCTCCCTATTCTAAAGACACATCAGCAAATTAGGAGAGAACATTTTTAGCCTGAGAATTTCCTAAGACAAACCAGGCAGCAAGCTGTTGAAAAACAGGTTCAAATTCTGTAGCCAGAACCTGGTGTCCAATACTGATCAGAACAAGATCCTCTAGCCTGGCACACAACACAGAGTAGGAGACAGGAGATGGTGCTCCTTCTGTCTGGCTCCCTGTCTTCCTTTTGTTCCTTCCCTGTCTCTTTATTATTTATTATTCGATTCAGAACCGTATTAGCAAGACCAATGAGTTATAGTGCTGCCCCGGCCGATAGAATCAACACAACATTTACAGTACAAACTCTTTATTCCACCTCTCTTTTATGCTGGGCTCTAGGTCTGATGAAGACATTAATGTTTTACTAAGAAAGTGATTAACTACAGTAAACCAGAAACTTAACTGACACTGGGTAAACACCTCCATTGGAATTCAAATTCTACCACCGTAAAATACTACCAAAAGCATAAAATGCATAATCTTTAGTTCAGGATCTGCACATCTCAAGTTCAAGTAAAAATACTATAAACTAAACTAAACTTAAATACTTGGGGAACTTGCATGTGAGTCCCAGGTGGGCGTTTCCTGACCGAGGGAATGTTTTTCCTCTATCCACTCAAACACAGAGGTGCCCAGAGTCACTGTCCCATCATTGGTCTGAACATGGCATACCAGGTAAAGTGCGTAGCTTGTGAAAAATAACAAAACCTGTGCAAACGACTCAGTTCTTGAATGTCCTAAGGTCATACTCAGCTACGTCTAGGAATACTATTTTTAGCTCACTGTTCTGTTTCTTTCTCTTTGCTGGTTTTTCATTTCTCAGCCTCAGGTAAACCTATTTGTATCTTGCTGTTTCTTTAACCAGTGGTTTATTAATTAAATGCTGCCTGTTCATGCTTGTCTGTGTTGTTAAGACTCCACTTGCACAGTGGAATGGTTTTTAAGGAGGCAAATTCTTATGCCTATCAAATATTTTAGTTTGTTTTGTTCTTATGCAGTTTTTGCTGATATTTAAGAGTTTTTATCTTTGAAAATGTTCAGTTGCGCATTCAATTATTTAAATCAATTTTGATTAAAATATTCTCTTTAACAAATGTGTGAATGTAATTTGATAATCAACAAAATGGGATATCATTGGAAGGCACATCAATACTTTGGCAGAGCTTGCAACACACAAGTACAACACAAGTGGACCCCTGGATTCTAATGATACTCAGGGGTCTAATCGTGTTGCACTCGCAGTGACTATTGAGAATAGTGTTCCTCGAGGACCAGGGCTGGGAAGCACTGGGATAGAGACAGTGTTCCTACAGGACGGGGGCTGGGAAGAGCTGGGATAGAGACGGTGTTCCTACAGAACCGGGACTGGGAAGCTCTGGGATAGAGACAGTGTTCCTACAGGACTGGGACTGGGAAGTGCTGGGATAGAGACAGTGTTCCTACAGGACCGGGACTGGGAAGTGCTGGGATAGAGACGGTGTTCCTACAGGACTGGGACTGGGAAGTGCTGGGATAGAGACAGTGTTCCTACAGGACCGGGGCTGGGAAGTGCTGGGATAGAGACGGTGTTTCTCTGGGACGGGGCTGGGAAATGCTGGGATAGAGACGGTGTTCCCTAGGGACAGGAGCTGGGAAGCGCTGGACAGAGATGGTGTTCCAGCGGGACCAGGGGCTGGGAAACACTAGGATAGAGATGGTGTTTCTTCGGTACCAGGGCTGGGAATCACTGCTGTAGGGAATAGGTTACCACCGATGTCCAGAATGTATTACTTTTCTGTAAATAATGAACAGCTGTTGAAAAGTAAGAAACAGTTAGACCATACCATAATTGGGTCAATATAACATACGTTTATCAATGAAAGAAACACGGAGAACCTGCTGGGTCCCGAGCTTGAGGGCTGGGGGAGGCAGCATGGGCTGTGTTTCTGCTGAGCGGCTCTCCTCCAGCAGCTCATCCGAGCACTGCTCCACACACAGGGGCTCTCTCTTCGCCACTTCTCTTCTTCGCAAGATAATTACAGTAGAAGTCCAGAGAACTACTGTCGCTTGTTTGCTGTGTAAAAATGAGTTTCATATTCAACATGATATTCACAGTGCCTTTTCATGCTCTGCCTTACCCTTGTACTCATCAATGGCCACAGGGGGGGCACTGTACTCTCAGGTGAGCAGTGAAGTGCAACAATAACAACTCCCTTAACTGCATTAGAAACCCATTACAAAACACACCCAAGACATTCAGCCCTCAGGTCATATTGTAACATCCATTCATTTTGTCATCTAAAATTGCATTTTATGAAGAATGCTTTAGCTTCTTGAACACTTGCCTGGAATCACTAGTTAGCTCTATGATGTCTTAAAAACAAACTATGAATCCACTATCCACACATTGGATTCTTTCCAGTGGATATTTCTGCTTATGGAAGGGGTGGTTTCACCATTGTTTGATACCATTTAGACCAAGCGTGAATCCAAAGCTTTGACTGAAACACATCATGTTTCACACATCAGTGCAACAGGTAGGTCAAGTGTCATTAAACAAAGTATTTTATTATGTTATTAGAATGAAGTATGGAGTTATTAGTTATGGAAGCTTCTAGACGGCACTAAAATAAGAGTGCTTAAATATTTTGATCAGTATTGAAATGCTCACTCAGCTCTAATGTTAAACCACCTCTCCTGATACACCCGGCTTCAACAGCAGACTGTAAACACAGCTGCAGATGAGGTTGATAAATGGGGCTAAGAATACTACACAGCCTGTGGTTTGACACATCTACCTCCCTGAGAGAGAGATGACGCACTCTATGCTGAAATGAACAGGAATGACAGCAGCAGGGCTGACGTGTCCTCTCTGTCATTAGAAGATGGACATGAGCTTAGTTATAAAGAAAGCCTTGATTCAGCTCTTTCAAGAGCTGAGGGAAAAGCTGACCTTCAGTAAGACAGAACGAGCTAAGCCAGGCTCAGGGGCCATGTGATATACAGCAGTCACTTTGTGGAGAGAATCTCCTCAGCTCAACCAAGAGACAAATAAACGGTAAATTCATTCACAGAAGGAAGGGTGTTTCAGTTTGACAACAGCAGGCTTACAAGTTCTGTAACAGATCTCCCTTTTTGTGCTGTTTTTCATTAATTTCAATAGATCAGCTTTACAAATCACAATCACTGAGAAGAAGTTAGATAAGACAACAATTGATCATTTGGTTTCACAGTTACTGAATGGAACATAAAGTGATGGTTTAAATATATATTTAAATATTTATTTTCAAAGCTTCTGAATCTGAAAAGCTGAAGTACAGTAGTTTTTTATATTATGAATTGCTTTACTATAAACGGACTAGCTGGAGAAAGTGACCTACAGTATATAAGGATTACAGAGTTTGGAGTTTATTTAGCTGTGAGAATTTGCACTCCGTCTTTAGCTGGGAGGAAACCTTAATGAAACAGACAAAATCACGAAAACCGAGACTGGGCTGATCGTGAACTGGTCGGACCAGTTGTCTGTGCTGTTGTTATTTTTGAAATATTTGCCACTGACTTGTTGTTTCAAAGAACTTTCTCAAGTCGTGTCTCCACCCACACGCTATCTAACATCTTCCAGTGTTTCTTCACTGTCTCTCTCTCTTTCTCTCTCACTCACACACTCCCCTTGCCTGTGCACTCCAGCAGTTTGTAGTATGTAGCAGACAGCAGCTGCAAGATGAATTTCAAAGCAGAGCTGCTCAAGTCCATCTGGTACGCCTTCACATCCCTGGACGTGGAGCAAAGTGGAAAGGTCTCTAAATCCCAGTTAAAGGTACGTCTGATTTATTTTTTACTTTTACAAGTGGTAGCAGATTGGGTCTATGCTGCCAGGAAATCTATGTGAAATGAAAACCTAATTCAGAATAGCAACTTCCTGCCTTCATCAACAACACCTATGCAAGCACCTGGAATTCCCAGCTTGTCTTGGGCTTCTCTCCCTGGAGAGTTCGCCCAGAACCCCCAAGGCCATCTGCTCTTCATAGGCAAGCTGGGACAGGGTGAAGCAGAGAGAGGTTAGAGAGCTGTTTCTTCATTTCTGCAGTTGCTTTTGCTTGTTTTTCTATATCTTTATTGCATCACAGTTGTCTGCTTCTTGTTGTTCATGCTGGTCGTTTCTTTAGTGCACTTGAGCCCAGCTCAAAAAATAAAAAAACACCAGTGGTGGTGTTTTGTCCGTAATGGAACCAAGGTGTGTGTCTTTGCGGAAAGAGCAGAGGTTAGAAGAAACAGAAAAGTGTAAAAGACAGGTCACGAGTAACTGATTTTGGCTGACCAATACAATTTTATATAACATTTGCTACCACAGAATATGTTACTTAAACTTTCTGTAAATCAGTTAGTTTTAGGAACCAAACTCTCTATGTCAGATCCTTCTGTTCCCAGTCTGTGTAATGCCCACTCATTATTTTATTTTCCAAACAGCTCAGAGTAAGCTACTCACGACTTATCATTGATAAATAAAACTTAAATTGTGCTTTCTCCATTTGCAAATTGATGGAAAGTCATCTGTCTTTGAAGAGGTCCATGAACTACTTCCTTTCGGTGTAAAACAGAAATGAATTCAACCTCCTGCTTTGCTTTAGACCTGCAAGACCATCCTTCAGCACCTAAAGGTCTCTTTGCATTAACAGCTCAACACCTGCAGCTGGAAAGAGCTGTTTAACTGCCCCAGTGGTTATTTCAAGTGGGGCACTGAGAACTGAACTGGAACAACGATATGCTGACATAGCAGATCTGCAGGATGGGGGCTGGGCAGGACTTCGAGCAGGTTCAGTGAATGGTGACACGCTGCACACTATCATTGTTTTAACACACTGCATGAGAATATTAAGAATATTGGGTCCCGCGGTCAGGAGTAACTCCTTCGAAGTGATGCAACACAGACAAACCAATAATATAAAGACAGGGGAAAAAAACTGTGATGATACAGCACATTGGTGCTGTAGCTAGAAAGAATCAGCACAGAGATTAGATGCAGGTAAGCTCTGTGGGGAGTGTAGTCTGCACGCATGAAGGCAGTTTAAGTCTTACCAAGCAATGCAGCGGATTTCTTCTCCAATGGAGAGCTGTCCTTCCTGCCACAACCCTGCTGGGTCCGTTCGCATGAAAGTCACTGCAGATGCGAGATATGTATAGCTAGTATACCTTACTAGAGGAAGTGTTCGCAGTGTGAAGAAATGGGAGAAATGTCACTGACTTGATCTCTCATGTGTTAGCTTCATGTGGGTCCTGCAGTCCCTGAGACTCCTCGTGAGGACCCTGTGGCAGAGCTGCTCAGCGTGCCAGAGCCCCCAGCATTCCTTTCCAAATGGCTGACTTAGTTTCTTATTTTAAAATACTGCTCTAAACAGGGTGCACTGCACTGACCTTTCTAACACAGCTTGGTCATCTCTGACCATCTATTGCTTTTTATTCATTTGACGTACTTATTTGTTTTGATTATTTCTGTTCTGACACAGTAATTTTAACATCCAAGTGAAAAAAATGAAGCATTTTGGTCTGGTAACAGTAACAGCAGTGAGTGTTACGAAGTGATGGATATCTTGGAGGGATCATCAACAAGATGTTTATCACTAACAGGGGGTCTGTGGATGGTGAGTTTCACCCCTCGATATTAGTTTCTTTGTGTTTTTGACACGTGGTCACTCTTTGCTTAATATCCTACAGCCAGCAGGCCTGTTTCCTACGTCTATCATGTCAACATTATTAAATAACTATTTTAAAATCATCTGACAGGCTTGCAGGTCCTAAGTCTGTAAAAAGGTCTCTGAGATGGAGAGTCAACAAACAGTTTGGTGCAATTTGGGTTCTTCTGAAATGTTGACAGGTTTGCTGTTCAGACCCTCCAGTGTGGCAGAGCATGACAGATATGAATGGTTTTTACGGGAACTGGTTACTTTTCTTGTGTTCTAAAGATTTTATCATCAGGCTTGTTGCATTAGTATGTGCTGTCTCTGCTGGCACTGTGCCTGATAGAAGCAGTAGTGTGTTTTCTGTTATGTTTTGTCAGTATCTGTGGTCACGAACAGAAATATAAACGGCTGGTGCAATCTTCCTTTCATCCCCATCCTTAGTGGGGAATCAAAGCTAACATTTTCTGGCAACTATTTTATTGTTTGTTTGTTTGTTTGTTTGTTTAAATCAACACAAATTCTAGATGCATAAGTAAAATGATTGGAAAAGTATTATTGAAGTAATGCTACAGAACACGTAAATTGGTTGGTACAGTGTCTAGTCTGAGACTAATTTGTGAAAAGGAAAAACACAGAATTTCTGGTCCACATCCTTCTCAAATCTTCCCTCGCAAAAAGAAGTAAACCTAACAGAGAAGACACAAAAAAGGGACACAAAAAAGGGAATACAAATTGCACTAAACAGTCTCCAGACAGCAAAATAAAAACAGAAAGGCCAGTCCTAACAGGTTTCATCCAAGCAGCCCCTTTGTTATAACAGATTCAAATCTAGGGTGTAGAGGGGAAGCTCAAGGTCTCAAAATAGTTCAGAAATTGTAACAAACTTTAAAAAACATTATGGTGAAGCTACATGTGTACTTGATTTTATCTTCATTTCTCCGAGCCATTGAACCCGTGTGGGTGGGGCAGCTTGCTTCGAAATTGAAGAGGATTCGGCACCTTAGAAACGGAGTTGCACAAGCCAAGCTGTCAGACTGTAGTTCTGAGAGGGTGAGGTCGACAGCTGGCACACCAGAAAAAGCAATGAATGGAGTGGGTGCCATTTCTAGATGAGTAATTCCTGAGAAAGCACCCCAGATGGAGGAGCGGAAATGAACCAGTTCAGGACCAGACCAAAACACAGGCATGAGAGTGGCAGGAGCTCGTGCACATCTGTCACATGCTGGGTCCGAATTAGGACATATTTCACCAAACTTAGCTTTCTACATATGTGGTACATATGTGGTGAGGTATTGTGTAATTTTAAATTTTATGAGACCTTGCCTGGCACAGATAAAGGAAGAGTGAACCCAGGCTAAACTGGCCACTCACTGGCCTATTTGAATAAAAGCTATCGCGTTGCAAAAAAAACGTTTAAAGTGCTTCGTTGCCCAATTGGGAAGTGTCAATTATTCATGTATATCGGCTCCACCCAGTCACTCCTATACAGCCCTGGAGTGTGAGTATGGGAGCGTTTGAGGCATAGCAAGCTGCACAGTGCCTTACAAAACAGTCAATAATAATAGTAATAATAGACTGCACAGCTCTTGTGCAGGAGTTCTACACTCAAACTCCATAGCTGTGACCTAATGCTTCTGGTGGGGAAGGCATAGTCCCATGAGCTGTAGTAAATAACCTTACACTTATACAGCTTTTCTGGACGCTCCACTCAAAGCTCTTTACAGGTAATGGGGATCCCCTCCACCACCACCAGTGTGCAGCCCCACCTGGATGATGCACCAGTACACTCCCCACACACCAGCTCTCAGTGGGGAGGAGAGCAGAGTGCACCAGTACTCTCCCCACACACCAGCTCTCAGTGGGGAGGAGAGCAGAGTGCACCAGTACACTCCCCACACACCAGCTCTCAGTGGGGAGGAGAACAGATTGATGAAGCCAGTTCTGAGATGGGGATTATTAGGAGGCCATGATTGGTAAAGGCCAGGGGGAAATTTGGTCAGGACTCCAGGGTAACACCCCTACTCTTTTCGAGAAACACCCTGGGAATTTTAATGACCACAGAGAGTCAGGACCTCAGTTTTATGTCTCATCCAAAGGACGGCACCTTTTTACACTGCAGTGACACCATCACTATACTGGAGAATTAGTATTTCCAGAGGGTGAGCACCCCCTACTTGCCCCACTAACACCTCTTCCAGCAGCAACCATAGCTTTCCCAGGAGTCTCCCATCCAGGTACTGACCAGGTTCACAGCTGCTGAGCTTCAGTGGGCTGCCAGCTGTGAGTTGCAGGGTGATATGGCTGCTGGCATTGAGTCACTGCTGATTGGTGGAGCAGGGAGTCTCTCAGTGATGTCACTGCCTGGCTGGCCAATCACAACCCCGCCTCCAGCAGAGTTGAGACACTTTTCTGCCAGTTGGGAAATACATATTCAGTTGGTGAGATGACTCAGGATTGAAGCTCAGAGCCAGTTCCTTTTTTTAAACTGCAGTTTAAGGGTGGAAATGCATCCCTCAGTAAAGTGTTCTGCGAGGCAGCTGTGCAGCCAATCTTGAGCAGCGTTGCCTCTTTTCAGTGTCAAAACAAGTAATTTTAAATGCACTTTCACTTAGTTCTCGCTTGTGCCCTCTTGTTCGTGTTTCACTGCTCATTCAGATGTCTTCTGGGATGATTTAGTCAGCGCCTTTGAGGAATTTGAAAATGTGTATCAGCTGCCCTTGTAATCTTCCCTGTTCGAGCCTAAAAAGGTTTAGTTTCTTCAGCCTGTGTGGTTCAATCCCCTAATCCCCAATGTATCTGGTTGCTGTTCTCCGGACTGATTCCAGAGCAACAATATATTTTCTATAATGTGGTGACCAAAATTGTACACAATATTCTAAATGAGTGCATTATAACATTTTATCATGAAGTCACGTGATTTAAATTCTATGCTTTTAACTTTAGATCAACATTTTGTTTGCATTTTTAAACACTTTCTCACATTGTTTTGGAGGGGGAAATGACATTAACATGATGACCTACGTCTTTAACAAAGTACAGCAGCATCATCAAGAGTGCTTGCTCTACCTTGCTATAGTGGGCCGTGCAGGCTCTGATGAGACAGGGATTGAACCGAGGCCAGTCGCTCTGATTTTTTAAATGGGCTTTGCAGGCCAATCGCAACCTGTCAGTTCGACACCCCTGGCTTAGGGGATGGAGTTGATTTTCAAAGCCTGCTATAGCAAATAGCACTACTTTAAACACTGGCTAACGACTTATTCTACCGAAAGGTCACAGGAAAATTGCAGCATACAAGCTAAAAACTGTAAATCAAGAAATAAAGATGCAGAAGGTTTGTCATGAAAATCAGTGTGAAGCATATTGATCCCAATTCTAAATATGTACAACCTACAACCTAAGTTGGCGATGTTATCTTCAGCCCATTTCTTCCGGCGTTCAAAAATGGTTAACAGATTGTTGATCTAGCAAGTTTAAAACCATGTTTGCCTTTTTGGTGCCTGTAGTCGAAGTTTTCAGAAAGTCACATGTAATCTTGACGGAATACACTTCATTGCTAGAGATTCAAATGCTTGAGAGAGGAAATGTGTCCCAACAATGTAAATGTGTCTGTAGACACCAGAGACGTCACAGCTACCTGTCCGTGGTTTGCTGAGAGCAAAGCGATCACATGCCAAACAATCAAACATATAACTACATACTAGACCAGCTCTCCCAGTCCATGAAGTTCGTGTAGGGAGCTCTGTCAGCATGCACAGCCCAAATGTTGTGTCTCTTTTCATTTCCTTTCAGCACGGAATAAATCTTTACCTGGTCCTTTGTCTCCCATCCCATGTCTTGTGCTGTCAAATCCTTAATTACAAACTGCGGTCAATTAAGCAATTAAAGGATCCATTCCGGAATTAGCTTGGACTGGATGGTCCAACATGAGCTGTAAAAGCCAAGGTTGCCTGGCCCTGCATGAAGTTAAGTCTTGTTCTTTATTTTTCCATAGCTTAGAGTCAGTGCAAGAGCACCTGACACATTACACATCACTGCATAAAATCGCCAGGTTACGTTGTCCATGTACAGCTGTTGAGAGCTTTGCAAATTAGAACATGCCCTTCGGTCCAGCTGTGTCACTGGGCCGATGGTTGCTACAGTAATTGTTCTCTCCTGCCTATCTTGAGGGGTCAAAGAGAATTTGCACATTAGCACAGTGGTGAGTATCCCCTCCTGTCACGCTGGATCCTGGGGTTCAATGTCCAAAGAGAGGGAGCGGCTGTTTGGCGACAGGAGCAGGGTCTAAGGGTCAAGGATCTGGCTTCAAAAGGGGAAGGTTGTGGATCCGAGTTCCATCTGGGGTGCTTCTGTTGATCTCTTGACCAAGGTACTCTGCTCGCATTGCTGCAGTTGATTGCTCCTACTGTACTACTCCTACTGAATTGGTCTCCAGGCTGTCACCGTGAAACAGAATGTGTTCCTATCTGGTTGAATGGAGGTGTTCAGACCATGGCTGGGCTGTGTCCTACACACACTTTAATCCTGATGAGGGGTTTTTACATTCAATAGCTGCAAGTATGGATTGAATGCCTTGACATCATTTCACGTTTACCTTAAGCTTTCAGATATCGAGGCTAATAAATGCAGTAAATCCTGTTGAAGCAGCACTGTGTTCCTCGTCACTGTGTGCAGGTGCTGTCCCACAACCTGTACACCGCCCTGAACATCCCCCACGATCCTGTTGCCCTGGAAGAGCACTTTCGGGATGACGATGCTGGCCCTGTGTCCAATCAGGGGTACATGCCATACCTCAACAACTACATCTTGGCCAAGGTCAGAGAAAACCTTTGTGTCTTTCATGCTGCTATTTCTGTATCACTGAAACTTTGCAAAAATATCACCCGAGCACCCACTTCCATCTCACATTGTCAATGTGATTCGCCTCTTCAAGTCAGAGCTAAAATGTGTTCAGCAGTAGGCGTTAGAGAATCTGATATCTCAGTATTGGGATATTACAGTACTCAATCAGATAAGATCTACAGTAGCTTGTACTTCATCTTGAAGGAAACCTTGGATTTGCTGACTGCTCAGTCCTCAATGTGAAAACAGGATTATTGAGAACCCAGATTATTTTTACATTCAGTAGTAAGGTCAAGGTGACGTGCTGATATGTTCAGTGTATATTAAACAGGAAACACACTTCTTCTAGAAACAGTATTGAGAGAAAACGAGAGAGCGAGACATGAAAGAGGTTCTCACTGGAGGTACAGGGCAGGTTAATGGTGTACACAAGCACGTACGAAAAGTTACAAACAAGAGGAGGTCGTTCAGCTCATCTAGCTCACTTGCTTGCTAGTAGATGATCTATCTGAGGATCTGATTCAGCCATTTCTTGA
This sequence comes from Lepisosteus platostomus, assembly GCF_059453375.1. NCBI lineage: Eukaryota > Metazoa > Chordata > Actinopteri > Semionotiformes > Lepisosteidae > Lepisosteus > Lepisosteus platostomus. Next base: position 61,603,267 of record NC_142619.1, on the reverse strand, counting down.
AAGAATTCAGGATATTAGCTTTGATGACTTGGCTGGGTAGTTTATTATAGATACCCACAAGCCTTTGTGTAAAACTCCTTCCTGTTCTCAGTTTTAAATTCACAGAGTTTTCACTTGTGTCCTATTTTATACAGTATTTGTAGCTCATGTTTCCATTTCTGCCTCTAAAACTCAGTAGTCGTCTACATACAATACCACCTGCTGCGTGTTTGCCCAGTCTTGAATTCTGTCTAATTTTTTAATTTCCCTGGCTGCTTCTACAGAGTTTGCTTATCCTCCTATTTTGTATTGTCTGCAAAGCTCTATAGTATAATTTTCCAACTATACCAGTACATAGATCATTGATATACATGAAGAAGAGCAGTGGTCCTAATACACATCCCTGCTGTACTCCGCCAGTGATGTCACCACAGAAGGAAATTTCACTCTTTCTCTCTGCTCTGTGTTTTCTGTCCATTATCCAGTTCACAATCCAAGCACACACATTACCTGGAATGCCTCGGGCCATTATTTTCCCAGTCTTTAATCGTTTATGAGGAACAAGCCTACTGAAAATATAAATATACCACATCATGTTCTGTGTGTGTTATTACTGTAGTTCAGTGGTTCTCAAACTTTTTGGACCAAGTACCACCCCTAATCCAACCAAAGCATCCAAGTACCACCTACAAGTCATCATCTCATAGGAACCCCAGAAATTCTCAATGACCAACATGAGCGCGCGTGCACACACACTCACACATACATATAATAAATATTATAATAATAAACTTTATTTGATATAGCGCCTTTAAAGGTGGCTTCTCAAAGTGTTTTACAGAAAAAAAAATATTAACAACAACTAATAAAAAAGCACCATTTCAGTGAGAGGGGTGAGCCTGTTTAGTTGAGCAAACCAGATGTGAATTAATTTACAACAGAGTCTAACAGATATTAAATCGTCAGGCATTTTCTTGACGGCAAAGGTCTCGCGGTGGATGTTGCAATGCGTACATTAATTTCTGGAGCAACCTCTCCAATTCGTGCAACTACACCGCTGTGTTGGCTGGTCATTGCTCTAGCACCGTCTGTACAAACTCAGACGCATTTCATCCAGTCGATGCCATTCTCTTCGATAAATTCATTCAGAAGCTGAAATATGTGCTCTCCTGTAGTTCCTGTTGGTAGCGGTTTACAGAACAGAAAGTCTTCATGAGACGTGCCCTCAAACTCGTATCTAACGTAAATGAGCAAATTGGCCAAATCGACTACAGACTCATCTAATTGCAGTGAAAAACATCTGCTCATCTTAACGCGCTCTATCAGTGTACTTTTGATATAATCCTTCATTTTAATAATTCTATGAATGACTGTGTCTTTCAGGGGGAGGGGGGCAGCAGGTCGAGCTCTTTAGCAGCTTTTTCTCTACACATAATATGTGTCAGCTCTTTTGCCAACGGTAAATAAGGTTCTTCAAAAATAGTGTAGCTTACCTGCTTTAGCAATACGCAAGCTTGCATTTTTCCGCGTTTCTGTTTTTATTTCCGTATTTATTTAAAGTTTTTATTTCATGCGCATGGGAGCGAAACACAGAGACGCTCGGTGTATTTTTCTCAAATTAGAACAGTTCTTAAATATTTTTCTGTTATCACGCTTTCGTGTGCTCACAAGATTACCTGCGTTCGTAGCACGCATTTCTATGCATTCCTGTGTTTACAACGTTGGCATTGTTCCAAAATTACGCACATTCTCCTTTCTCCCTATTTGCTGGAGATACAGTAGCTTTTTTAAATACAATTGGTCACTTGCATCCGTAGCACACATTCCTATAGAGTGGTATAGAATTACAGAGTATCTCTTGTGTCCACTGAAGTATTAGCGCACACTGTATCGTAGTACGTAGGCTGCGTATTCGACACGTATTAAAATACAAAATATGAAAACCCGTCCCGATTTTTCAGTGCACACGACACAGTTCCAGGGTCATTTGGCGGACCACTTGGCGGCACTCCACGTACCACTGCCGGTACGCGTACCACAGTTTGAGAACCACTGGTGTAGTTAATTGTTCAATGAGCTCTAAAATATTAAGACCTACCTTAATCCATGTTGACTATCCCCCAGGTTCTTACTTCTTCCCAGATAATTCTTTAGTTTAATTCAAAGTGTACTTTAACTGGTAGAATACCAGCAAGCCCTACATATTTGTTCATCTTAACTTAACTGAAACACTTCCTCTTCTGTGTTATGATTAAATACAGAACTCTGTCTCTCTGCGACCTGAGTCATATTGTAGATGGGTTTTTTTTGCTAAGGACCTGAGTAAAATATTCATATAATAAATATCTGTTTTGGTGTCTAAAAGTCCTCCATCTTTACCTCTAGGACATTAATCCCCATTATTATCCTAGATATATTTTACTTCATCCTTTTTACTTTCCTTTTGCTATTGTAGTGCTGAAAGAACCTTTCATTATTCATTTTAGCCTACGATGCAGCATTCCTGTTTCTCTTTCGGCCTCTCTAATACACTTTTTGCCTGCTTGAAATAGATAATGAATTAAAGTGAGCAGATTGCAATGAAGTGAATGTGTGCCTTCACGCCGTAACTGTGTCTGAATCTTTCGGGGGCTAAATGTTAAATGCGGTTAAATGGAACAGCCAGTGTTTCTGAAGTGCAGATAAGGATGATGGAAAGACATGTCAGCAATAATATGCACTGTTCCTTTTTGACTACATGCCATGCATGGGTCAGTGCTGATCATGAGCACTGTGGGCTGATTTGGGGCACTGTGATGTGTTTCAGGAGGGAACGGGAAAGCCAGATTTACAAAATGCACGGAGGTGATGTAGAGTGGGGTCGTTTGAATTGCACTGGCCATATAGCCCACAATCCTTTCTTAGGACATGTTAAAGATATTCCAGTTGGGTATGTAGCTCCCCCTGCCCTTGTGGGAATATGTGCTTTTATCTGAATATGACGGAATGTCTTCTTCATCAGGCCAGAGAGGGGACCTTCAACAAGGAAGCCTTTGATGACCTGTGTTGGATGATGACGTCCAAGAAGAATTACGACACAAACAAGCTGGGCATCCTCTCCAGCAGAGACTGCTTCAGACTCTTCTGCCTGTTCAACCTGTTGTCAGAAGACACCTATCCCCTCGTCATGATACCGGATGAGGCAAGGCAGACTGTTTCATTGGTTACAAGCAGGCATTGACATGGAGAATTGAAAAATTTTAAAGCATAAACGGTCTTGGTCTAAATTATTTCTGAATTTTCACATTTCCCTCACTCAGTTCTCTCTCCCGTTCTTGGGGTACTTCTGACAGCTCATGACTGCGTTGAGTCTCCTGATCAGCCCACGATCAGAGCAGTTTTAATGTGCACTGTTTACCCACCCTCAGCTGCTCCCACAGGGCGTGTGGCACTACTGAGCATCAACAGAGCTTTGATGGCTGGTGGTAGATGCCAGGGAGTTGAGGTTAGTGCCCCACATGAGAAGGAGCAGGCTGTGCTGCTGTGCGCCAGGAGAGTCCCCAGGCTGCAGCAGACCTCAAAGAGCCCACGCACCCTGACATCTCGCTCCTCATCTCCCTCCACTGACGTGGGCCGAGAGGGCTCATGCGCTCGCGGCCCCCGTGACTTCCTCCTCGGCAGAACTGGTTTCCTGTCAAAGCAGATAACCGCAGAATTCAGCTGATAGAATCTCTGGTCTCCATGGAGACATCCAACAGGCCCCCTGGGTTTGAGAGCTGTTGCCCAGTGTGCTGAGTAGTAATCTAGGCTAGCAAGGGGGGCATCAAACAGCCAGCAAGGCAGAGATCCTCCTGAAATGTATGTTCTCTTCACGGGTTTTGTGTTTGCTGGATAGATTCAATTGCCCCGGTTAGTTTTTACAGCTCTATCTACTGTACATCTGCATCTATTTCTACATCTATATCTAAGGCACAAAGGCAGAGTGGTTAGCACTGCTGCATCCAGGGCTCCTGATCCTGGGCTTGCACCTGGTGATAAGAGCCTGTCTGTGGGGAGTGTGCACCTTCTCCCTGGGTTTCCTCACACCATCCAAAAGCCGTTCAGGTTACGCTGCTCCTCAGTCTTCATGGTAAATGAGAAGTTATTGTGAACGGGCTGGTTACAGCAAGAATTATTAGATGGACCTACTTACACATTTGAAGCACGCTTCGCTTGCAACCATGTTACTCATTAGTCCATTGAGAGAACAACTCGTCTTGGAGTATGTTTCAATGAACAGCACGTGTCTTGGAGCCACCTGGTGTAAAGAGCCTGGTGCAGAAATCAGAATTTAACAGGTGCTTGGAGCACTAACGTCAGGGTGCTCACAGAAAAAGCACAAGGCCTCTCTTTCGGAAGGAATAGAGAGAGGGGACAGTCATGAGCAGATGCACCCCAACAATTGTACAGCTGGAACAGAGCATGGCAAGACAGGGGTCCTGCAGAGGGGGGGAAGAGAGAGGGCATCCTGGTGGAAACCAGAGTCTCAGATTCCCAGTATTAATTCCCTGGTATTAGGGTTTACACAAAAGACCTTGCAGAAATGGAGGAAGTGCGCTGTATTTCGAAGTGCTTGTTTCCTCTTGAAAACGGTTAGCACCGAAGTTCAAGGGCAGTGGGTGCAGTTAGCTCCATTCTCTATGAAGGAATGTGCCTTCTGTCCAGTGAACCGGTGGGGGTCATGGAGGTCACCTGTTTCTCTGGCACTGCAGGTGGAGTATCTGCTGAAGAAAATCGCGGCGGCCATGAGCCTGGAGTGGAATCGTCAGGAGCTGGATGCTTTCTATTCCCTGAAAGCCGAGTTTCTGGAAGGGATGTCAGTCTGGACCTTCCTGGAACAAGTTAATTCTGGGAAACTGCTCCACGTCGAAAGCATTGAGTCTTTTAGCTTAGCTCTGGACGAGGTCTTCCAAGAAATGTACCACAACGTGTTGAAAAAGGTAAGACAGTGGACCACAGAATCATTGTATGAGAAGACCTGCAATGCTGGAGAAACTTAAAATGAACTTTATGGCTGTGCACAGGGTTTGCTCATTATAGAAAAGTACCACCAAAGGTTTAAATTTGTTTCCTTCTCCTTCTATGGTTATTTCACAAAATATATTGTACAAATATACCCATTAAGCAGGAAACGGGGCACAGAAAGTTCAGCAGGAATGTCAGCTTTCTGAAAAAGAACAATAAAGAGGGTTGCAGTTGCTTGACAGTTATGGTCACAGAGCAGAAAGGGAGTGTTACTGTGAAGCTGTGGTCTCGCACCAGCTGTGAATGGCTCTGTAACTCCTTGGCTGGTTCCCTGGTCACACAATGAGAGAGCCTGGACCAGACTGAACTTGAGCAATTTTCACTGGACAGAGACAAGGCAAGCTGCCAGTCTGTTCAAGGAAGAGTAGACAGTCTTTTGGAGAGTCCAGCTCTGGTCACACATGTGACAAGGAATCCCACTGAGGAAACAGATCGCTCCGGGGGGCGGCTGTCCAGTCTGTCTCTAAGGGGCTGTGCTCTCGTCCTCAGGGCTACATGTGGAAGAAGGGACACATGCGCAGGAACTGGAATGAGCGCTGGTTCGTGCTCAAGCCTGCCGGCATCCTGTATTACGTCAGCGAGGACATGAAAGAGAGGAAGGGAGAGATCCCGCTGGACAAGACGTGTGTGGTGGAGGTAAGCAGGTCCTCTCACTGGAGTGAGTCTGCACTAGCAGGTCCTCTCACTGGAGTGGGTCTGCACTAGCAGGTCCTCTCACTGGAGTGGGTCTGCACTAGCAGGTCCTCTCACTGGAGTGGGTCTGCACTAGCAGGTCCTCTCACTGGAGTGGGTCTGCACTAGCAGGTCCTCTCACTGGAGTGGGTCTGCACTAGCAGGTCCTCTCACTGGAGTGGGTCTGCACTAGCAGGTCCTCTCACTGGAGTGGGTCTGCACTAGCAGGTCCTCTCACTGGAGTGAGTCTGCACTAGCAGGTCCTCTCACTGGAGTGGGTCTGCACTAGCAGGTCCTCTCACTGGAGTGGGTCTGCACTAGCAGGTCCTCTCACTGGAGTGAGTCTGCACTAGCAGGTCCTCTCACTGGAGTGAGTCTGCACTAGCAGGTCCTCTCACTGGAGTGAGTCTGCACTAGCAGGTCCTCTCACTGGAGTGAGTCTGCACTAGCAGGTCCTCTCACTGGAGTGAGTCTGCACTAGCAGGTCCTCTCACTGGAGTGGGTCTGCACTAGCAGGTCCTCTCACTGGAGTGGGTCTGCACTAGCAGGTCCTCTCACTGGAGTGGGTCTGCACTAGCAGGTCCTCTCACTGGAGTGAGTCTGCACTAGCAGGTCCTCTCACTGGAGTGAGTCTGCACTAGCAGGTCCTCTCACTGGAGTGAGTCTGCACTAGCAGGTCCTCTCACTGGAGTGAGTCTGCACTAGCAGGTCCTCTCACTGGAGTGAGTCTTCACTAGCAAGTTCTCTCACTGGAGTGAGTCTTCACTAGCAGGTCCTCTCACTGGAGTGAGTCTTCACTAGCAAGTTCTCTCACTGGAGTGAGTCTTCACTAGCAGGTCCTCTCACTGGAGTGAGTCTTCACTAGCAGGTCCTCTCACTGGAGTGAGTCTGCACTAGCAGGTCCTCTCACTGGAGTGGGTCTGCACTAGCAGGTCCTCTCACTGGAGTGAGTCTGCACTAGCAGGTCCTCTCACTGGAGTGGGTCTGCACTAGCAGGTCCTCTCACTGGAGTGGGTCTGCACTAGCAGGTCCTCTCACTGGAGTGGGTCTGCACTAGCAGGTCCTCTCACTGGAGTGAGTCTGCACTAGCAGGTCCTCTCACTGGAGTGAGTCTGCACTAGCAGTTCCTCTCACTGGAGTGGGTCTGCACTAGCAGGTCCTCTCACTGGAGTGGGTCTGCACTAGCAGGTCCTCTCACTGGAGTGGGTCTGCACTAGCAGGTAACATTATGTCACACTTCTGAAGAAAAGAGCATCATTGTGCCTTCAAGAGAACGAGAAGATCAAGATGGACTAAGCGATTGCACTGTAGCTCAGTTCCTGGTGCGTCCACAGCCAGCAATTTCTAATCCGTCAAGACATTACAGTTAAAAAGAATCCTTGAGAGATTGAGAGACCATGAGTCCTGAGCCTTCACCAAGGCCGACACGTCCTTTTGCTCACTTCTTGTGATTGTTTCCCCACTACCAATCCCATGGTTTCTGGTCACTACAGTCCACACATTGGGGGCTTAACTGGGAGGTGGTGCCTCAACAGTTGATGTGTTGATGTCTACAGCCAGATGACCAGAAGGAGGCCCAGTGTATTCCAGCATTCATCACCATAGAGATAAGAGCAACACCTGGACTCACAGCCAAGAAGACCAAGGACTCTTTAGCAATCAAGCAAAGTTTTGTATAGATAACCCTATAGGACAATGAGGAACAGACTTGAAGACTAAGAGGGAACCTGTTTCAAGAATTCGAAATCCTCTCAGACAGTGTCAGCGACCTTCTTCGGAAAGAACTGTGAAAGATGAACTAGAGGGAACTGGTGAAAACTAAATGGATGTGCATTTAAAACAAAAAACAGGAGGCAACAGGCCATGTGGTTGAAACAGGTACCCTGACTTCTTTCAAGAAACAGCTGGATGAGATCCTTGGATCAATTAGTCGATAAATACCATACTGGCTTCATGGGCTGAATCACCTCCTCTCCCTTGTAACTTCTATAATGTACTTATGATTGGCAGCAGGCATGTCACTGATGTGCAGAATGATGCACTAAATATTGTGCACGACAATAATAATAATAATAAACTTTATTTTATATAGCGCCTTTAAAGGTGGCTTCTCAAAGCGCTTTACAGGATGACAATAACAATAAATAAGAAGATTACAACAATAAATAAGAAAATTTCACAAGACAGGACACAATTATAATTACAACAATACAACAATAACAATAGAGGAGACCGTGGAAGATGGTATTAAGAAGAGCAGAGGGGTGAAGAATGGAACCAGTTAAGTAAAGGCTTTTCTGAAGAAGAAGGTTTTGAGTCTGGATTTGAAGGAGTTTAGAGAAGGTGACTCTCTAATATCCTTGGGCAAAGAGTTCCAGAGCTTGGGGGCATAGCAGGAGAAGGCCCTGTCGCCCATACAATGTAGACGGGCTTGGGGGACAGTAAGGAGGGCAGAATTTGAAGAGCGGAGGTTGCGAGGTGGGGAGTAGGGCGATAAAAGTTCAGACAGGTATTGAGGTGCCAAGCCATGTAAAGCCTTGTAGGTGAGCATGAGGATTTTAAAGTCTACGCGGAATTTGACCGGAAGCCAGTGCAAGGACTCCAGGATAGGAGTAATGTGAACACTTGTACTAGACCTGGTCAGGATTCTGGCTGCTGAATTTTGGACATACTGCAGCTTGTTCAGAGTAGATTTAGATACACCAGGGAGCAGAGCATTGCAGTAGTCAATTCGAGAGAATACAAATATGTTGATCAGCTTTTCAGCCACAGTTAATGATAGCATAGGGCGTAGTCTTGCGATATTTCTAAGGTGAAAAAAAGATGTTTTGACAGTATGCTGTACATGTGGGTCGAATGTTAAGCCAGAATCGAATATAACCCCAAGGTTTTTCAATTTTGATTGAAGCTCAAGTACAGAGCCATCTACAGACAGGGTTACAGGACTGGCTTTACGAAGTTGATGGGGGGTACCAATAAGCATGACTTCAGTCTTGTCACAGTTAAGATGAAGGAAGTTTTGAGTCATCCAAATTTTTATGTCAGAGATGCAATTAGATAGAATAGAGACAGCCACGTCAGTGTCGGGTTTGGTATGGATGTATATTTGAGTATCGTCAGCGTAAAAATGAAACCCAATAACTGGGTGGAGTGGCGGCTCAGTGGCTCAGGATCTCCGCCTGTGGCTAGAAAGTTGCTGGTTCAAATCCCGCAGCCGGCAGAGGAATCCTACTCCGTTGTGGCCCTGAGCAAGGCCTTTAACCCCAACTGCTCCAGGGGCGCCGTATAAATGGCTGACCCTGCGCTCTGACCCCCAGCTTCTCTCCCTGTCTGTGTGTCTCAGAGAGAGCAAGCTGGGGTCTGCGAAAAGACAAATTCCTAATGCAATTGTATCGTAGAAATTGTATATGGCTAATAAAGTAATCTTAACAGGTCAATCAATGGAAAGGGCCAAGTGTGATGGTCTAGGTAGGAACTAGTAGGAACTACACTCTACAGATCTCTGCTTGTGATCAGTGGTTGCCTGACTGCATGGGTCTACATTGATCAAGTACTGGGAACTCACTTGGTTTGTTTCCCTTCCTGAGAGCTCATCCTGATGGGACAGCATTGGAGCAGGACAGCACACATGCGACTCGTGTAAAAACAGCTTCCTGGAAAGATAAAAACATGACAGTTGACAAGATAATAGTTATGACTGTGACTGTTGACTACTGACTAATGACTATTTGTGGGATGAGCTGGGATGATGTGTGGCATCGTGGGATGTGTGGCTCTGAGACCAGTGAACAGGCACATGCTTGTCCAGGCTCTGCAAGAGCAATAGTGCAGAATACAAGAGGACAGCATCTGCAACCTGGTGCAAAGCATGAGTCACAGATGTACAAGGTTTACATTTACCGTGCAGTATTGTTTCCAGTCATGACTACACACACTACTAGCCCGTGACTTTTACATTAGACATTCTGTTAAGCAAGCTGTTTATGACAAATGTTAATCAGCATAATGCCTTTACCTATATAATATCTGAACTGTAGAATATCAGTGTCTGTGATTTAAACAAAGACTGCCCTTTTCCAGATTTTGAATTTATTGTAGTTATAAGTGCTAAGTTTCTTTTGGAGTTCAATACGTTATAATGTACTTGTTAAGCATTTTCTGATTTCAATTCAATAAGACTTCCCCCTATGATTTAGAATAGGTAAAAGATACCTCAATTTTTTTGACAGAAGCACTTAGGGACATCCTTCTTTATGGTAAAAAACAGTTATGCTATTCCTTTCCTATCACCAGTCATCAGCTGTGTGAATCCCCCCCGTGCCTGTTTGTATCTGAACCTGTGCTCTTCTCCAGTCCATTCCAGACAGGGAGGGCAAGCGCTGTCTGTTCTGTGTGAAAGCAGCCACCAGAAGCTACGAGATCAGTGCGTCGGACCAGAAGCAGCGCTTGGAGTGGGTGCAAGGTGAGGAGAACATGGCTCTGGAGGTTTTTATTAACTACAGAGTGCATTCCGGATATCGGCCAGCCAGTGCAGGGACCTTTTTTCTGATTTATTTTATGGAGTTTTTAATGAAAGTTCGGGAGGAGTGAAGGCAGCCGAGCTCATTCGACACAGCTGCTGCAATTCCCACTACTCCTGACGTAAGCAACCGGTCTCCATATATACCAAACGTCACCCGCTCTTCTTCCTCGTTCGTTTTCCGCATGGCTTGTTTTCGCGTAGCCCAAATCCGTGCTCCCTTCTCATGGATCTGCCAATCTCCTGCTCCGATGAAGAACTTTTCGGACTCCCCTACCCCCCCTCGTCCAGTCCGACCGCTCCCCTTACCTCCGTCCCATCGCCTCCATCCGCCGCCGTGCCACACCAGCGCCACTCATCTCCCAGCCAGTCCTCACAAGATCCAACTCCTGGCCGAAGACTGCGTTCCGCCGTCGTAGTCCCTCTCTCATCGCAAACCCAGCCTTCCTGTTCCTCTATTGCAAAGTCTCCAAATAACCCCCGCTTCTCACGAGGACGTCCCCGCCGCCGCACATCGGCTCCCCCTTCTCCAGGATCATCTCTCATGATTTCTGACTGGACCGTAGCACGCCTCCAGAGGATACTTCGAAAATATGGCGTCCGTTTTTTTTTTTTAAAAAAAAACCGCTTCCCAAAAAGCTCCGTTTTCCCTGTACCTAACTGCAGTCTACACAAAGGAAACCTCGGCGCCCTCTGATGACATCACCCGCGCCGCTGCCCCTCATCCCAACGTGAGGACCACGAGGCCGCCTGCGCCTCTGCCTGTCGCATCTTCCGTTTTGTCTTGTCACGATATATCTGTGTCCGTGTTTCTTCCCCCAACCAATCCCTACCTCTGCTGGACAACTGCACCTAGCCCCTTCCACTCAGCTTCCTTCCCTAAACTCCTTGCTGCCGAGTCCAAGGCTCCAGGTTCCTTCACATTTGCAGCTTCTGTGGCGAAGCTCATGCTCGCTCTGCCTGCCCCTGCCGGCCCTTCCACACTCTCTCCACTTTCAGCATTCCCAAATGACTACTGGCTTATCCGTCTACCCCAATCGATATCCCCGCTCTTACTTCCGAACTGCTCCGTCATCCCGACCCCTCTTCCACTCGCATCTTACTCCTTTGGGTTCTCACCAGGCCTGTGCGCACTTCCTTCTTCCCCTGTCTTTTGCAAAAATCTGCAGTCTCCTACCGTTGATCCCCAGTCTGTCAATTCCTTGCTAGCATCCAAAGTCGAGAACGGTTTCATGATCGGCCCACTTGACTCTCCCCCATTCCCTGTATACCGCATCAATCCCATCGGCATAGCGGTCCATGAGTATTCTGGTAAAAAAAAAAATGCCTTTATAATCAACTTGTCAGCCCCTCATAACTCCCGCGTGCCAACTCTCAATAGCCTCATTCCCAGCTCAGACTTCTCCCTTCACTATGCCACAATTGACCACGCCATTTCTCTCATCAAAATCGCAGGTCCGGGTGCCTGCCTCGCTAAGACCGATATCTCTAGAGCCTTTCAAGTCATGCCTCTCGACCCAGACTTCTGGCATCTCTTTGCAGTCCGCCTAACTTTTTAAAGCAGGAGTGGCCCAAAAATGTTCGGTACCGTAGCCGAAGCTCTCTGCTGGATCCTCTTGAATAACTATAGGCTTCCTTTTCTCGTCCACCTTCTTGACGATTTCCCTACTATAGACTCTCCTCCTCCACACTTATTTCCGTTTTTAGGAAACTAGGAGTACCTCTCGCCATGGACAAAACAACCGGCCCCTCTCACACAATCCAGTTCCTTGGGGATCACTCTCAATTCCATCAATTTCTCCGCCTCCCTGCCTCGCGACAGGATCGACGGGATCCGGGTGTTTATCTACCTATTATTCCACCAAATTTCCCTCTTTGTGCAAACTTCTCACTCTGCTCGGCCACCTCAATTATGCTATGCGTATCATTCCTCAGGGATGGTCATTCATCTCCTACCTTCTCGACCTCGCCTCTTCTATGTCCTCTCTTTACCACCACGTAAGCCTTTCAGCCGACTGCAAATCCAAGCTCAGGCTTTGACGGTTATTTTTGGCCAACTGGAACGGCATATCTCTCTTCTACGACGACTTCCTCTCTGATCCCGAGGATATCCAGCTTTTCACGGACGCAGCCCCCTCAATTGATTTTGGAGGCTATTGCCAAGACCAAAGCTTTTTGGCCTCTTAGCCTCCCGAATTCTCTTCAATCCCTCTTGCTGACCAGTCATCAGCCTTATTTGAAATATTCCCAATTGTTGTTGCCACTTTTCTTCGGGGCCACAATTGGAAACAAAAAATCAGTCCTCGTTCGGTCAGACAACTCCACAGTAGTTCATATAATCAACAAAGGAAGGTCTTCATCCCAATCTATCATGAAATTTCTCCGCCGCCTTAAATGGATTTCTCTCACACACCAATTCATCCTCCTAGCAGCTCATATTCCAGGCCACTTTAATGAGATAGCTGACTCTCGCTTTCAATTTCAGAAATTCAGGAACTTGGCACCAGATGCAAGACCGAATCTATGCACAGTACCTCTTTTTTGGAACTCGCGTTCTTCTGAATCATTCCTTCCATCGCTATCTCCAGCTGGCCCAGCAAACTATCCTCTCCGGGATTGCCCCTCGAACTCTCAGTTCTTACTGGACTGCCTGGAAGGGGTTCCAATCCTTCCACCTCTCCGCGAACATAAAATTCCCTTCTTTCGATATTCTCACCGTATCATCCTTCGTTTGCTATTGCAGAAACTCACTCAAAGTACAGGTATCCACCACCAAAGAATACCTCTGCGGCATCCACTTCTTCCATAAACTCCTTTTCGGCACCCCGGTATCCTCAAGCAGGCACTTTCTCTCCTCAGCTGAATTAGTTCAATCATTGTTTTTCTGCCCTGGAGACGGGGGGTCCCGCTTGGTTCTTTTGGGGGGTCCTATCGTCCCCCCTCCAATGGCCGGGAGGTTGACCCTCAGCCAAGCAGGTTGAGCCAAGTCTTCACATCCCAATAAACGATTCTAATTTCTCCCAACCTTTCGGCTGCTGTCATTCCTCGGGAAACTTTATTTGCACTGGCGAGCTGAAACAAAACAAAAGAGGTTGAGCTGTGTGGGTGGAGAGGTGGAAACAGACAGCGGGCCTGACGCCTCCACAGCCACAAAAGAAGAAGCTGCAAGAGTCTGACCTCCTTCGTCTGAGCCTTTCTTCAGGGGTTTGTGTAAACGAGACGCAGATCGCCAGTCCCCGAATCCCTGTCTGGGATGCGCTGACCCCGCCAGGCCAGCAGGCGCCGCTGTGGAGACGTGTGGCCCAGGCGCGCGGCGGTTTCAGTTTTCAGTGCGACGCGTCCTCTCGCCCCCCAGCCATTCAGACGGCCATCCGGCTGCAGGCGGAGGGCAAGACGTCTCTGCACAGGGAGCTGAAGCTGCGGCGCAGGGAGCAGCGACAGCAGAGCCCCCACGCCAGAGAGGAGCCGCCCGGCCTGCAGGTCCTGCAGGAGGAGAGGGGGAGGCAGGAGCTGGAGCAGGAGCAGCTCGTCAGGGTGAGGAGGACGGGCAGGCCGAGTACAGTCTACACCCATAGACATTTACACAACACACATACATACCCATAGATGCACACTTCCAATCCTTCCACCTCTCCTCTAACATAAAATTCCCTTCTTTCGATATAGTGGGAATATCATCACACACACTCGCCCATACATAGAACTCGCACGCCCATACATTTGTGCAGTGGTACAATGCGTGATGTGATGTGTGCTCTGTGCTCCAGAGGCAGCAGGAGCAGGAGCGCCGCCTGCAGGAGGAGCAGGAGCGTAAGAGGCAGCTGGAGGTGCAGCGCAGCCTGGAGAGACAGCTGGAGGAGGCCGAGAGGGTGAGTGCACCTGGGAGCCCAGACGCTCACCCCAACACACACTGGCTCATTCGTCCTCGCTCACTCATTCACAATCCTAACTAATCCTAAACGCTTTTTTTGTGCGATCGCCCCTCCGTGATGGCGCAGGTCCGTGAGAGCATGGCGGCGGAGATCGCCCGGAAGGAGCAGGAGGCTCGGGGCCAGCGCCGCAGGATCGAGGAGCTGGAGCTGACCCAGCAGAGCCTGGAGAGAGCCCTGAACGCCGAGATCCAGGCCCGGCTGGAGGAGGAGACAGCCCGGCTGGAGCAGGAGAGGTCAGGCGCTGTGGCTTTCAGAACCCCACTCTGGTATTGCACAGGCTAAGTAAGAAAGCTTGGTTCTGGAGCACATCAAAATTAATCTTTATTATCTCTCTTAAAGAGGCTTCTCTTTCACATAGAATAATATTCACAAGTATGTACTGGAATTGCTCTTTAAAGAAGAATAATGCTTACAATGAACACGCAAGTCTGAACCATTGAGATTGAAATGAAAGAACGGTAAAATGTAGACAGAAGCAACTGATTTCCAACCTGATTTAACAGCTGTGACAGAGAGGTGGTCAGCATGGCCTCCTTCTCAATAAGTTCAGTTACACAGACACCAGGCTCTCACCTGGCCTTAAAAGCTATAAAAGTACAAAAGGGCACAGGGCTCAGCGGCAGAGAGGTCAAGCACAGACAGCCCCACCATCTGATCATCTGTCCTCTTTGTAACTGTGTGCGCCTGTGTCTGTCTGTGTGCGTCAGGCTGCTCAGTCAGGAGGAGGAGAAGCTGCAGCATCTCAGCCTGTTGAAGCAGGAGCAGGACCTGCTCTTACAGCAGGCCCAGCTGGAGAGGAGTATGCTGGAAGCTGAAGTGGCAGACAAGGTCCAGGCCTTTGAGACGGCCTCCCAGGAGCTCCAGAGGCTGCGCGAGTCACGAGAGAGGAGCAACCACGACCTTCAGGTGAGGGGCTGAGGGACACGCACACACACGCCAGGCTGCAGCACGTAGTTACAAAAACAGCACAGAAGGGAAAAAAAAAACAAGAAAATGATTTATTCATTTTCACATGCAATATCTGACAACCTTGCACCTAATTTCTCTTCTGCCTGTTGTTTGGTAACATTAGTGTCTTGTGTTGTTTTAGCACTATTATCACTATTATTTGTGAGTAGTAAGGATCTTGACAGGAGCTCCATTAATTTTCCAAACCTTGCTTGTGTCACTATGAGACCAAGGCTCGATCACCATGGCGTCACGCTAGTGACATACAGACCCAACAGAGAAAAGCCCTCTGTTGCTCCCTGCTCTGCTCACAAGAGAGTGGCACTAATGCCCACCACATGCGAGCTGGCAGTGGTGCATTATTGGAAACGCCAAAAATGTTTTTTCTTTACCAATAAAACCAGTTGGAGCCTTTGTTTGCAGGCAAGATTATACATACATGAGGCTGATATCCACCTTTTGACATTCTCCCAAGTGGCAATATGTTATTTTTGTTTACCATACTCATCCTTAATCATTTGTTTCTACAAAACCGAAATCCCAAACTTGATTGTTCAAATCGACGTTTCAATTTCATTTCAGTTTTTCATTGACGTTCTCATGTACAAGGTTTTTTACACCAATTGGCAGATGTATTTCTCACATTGCGTTACTATAATTCCAATAAAATCCACTTACATGTTGGCTGCCTCAGGTAGTTTTTACACAGTTCATTCCTAGTACAACTGTCCGCCTGCTGGGTGTTTTAATCAGCAAGGTCTTCACGCAAGCCGGTCAGCTGTGGCCTTAGGTTAATATCTAATTTTCCATTTAATATAATTTAATTTTGTTTCGAGCCCAGTTTTGCTCTCCTGTCCCAGTATGGATCTGGCCTCTGTGTTCCCTAGCTTTGTCACCCTGTTCTGGGCAGGTCCTGTCTCAGCGCAGGGACCTGCTGCTCGGTTCAGCAACACTTTCTCAGTGGCAGGAGCCACCCTGAAGTGTATTTTTGTCCTAATACAGTACACGGTGCAAATTATAAACGGATAAGGAATTTCATGAAAAGGGCAACAGGTGACAAATAATTCTGACTTTTTTTCTCTTAAACGGGCAAGGTGGGCCTTATCCACTTCCTTTGCTTGGTCTGCTCTCTCTGCCTCTGACACCTGGCCTCTGCCCCTTGCCCTCCCCCTGCAGGTGGCCCAGAAGAAGCTGCGCAGGGCCAGCCGCCATGTGAAACACTGGAACGTTCAGCTGAACCGCCTGATGCAGCCCATCGCACCGGGAGGTGAGGCAGGTCTACGGCAGCCAGGGTGCCGTCAGTGTGCATCGCCTAGTAACCAGATCAATCGCCCGTGTAGCAGTCTGACTCTGGCCTGGGGGTCGCTGCACTTAAAACAGACCCCTGCTGTTGCACCCGACGTCTCGGGAACAGCTGAAAGGTGGGGATAATATCGTCAGGAATGGTCCCTCATAAACCCTCTTTCATGGGGATAACATGGGGTGACCAGGCCGGACTCAGACTGTAAATCCCCCTGTAACGCTGCTGGAGTTCAGGACGGTGAGGGAGATGCGCCTTGTGTGTCTTCTCCCAGTGTCCTCTGGAAGTGGTCACTTCCGTCACAATTAAACCCATCTCAAACCTTCACTGAACTGTGACTCCTTGCATCCCTATACCAGCACAACCAGCTCGCCCCACTCACCACCAGTAACGGAGAGAGAGAGACGCAGCACTAGGGAATGGGACTGCCGCTTACAAATAAGTGTCTTCCAGCAAAGACGCATTCGATTTTACAGGACAAGAACAAAACGGGAGGAGGCCCTTCAGCTAATTAGCAAATCGACCTTGACTGAAACAATTGGCTTCAACAGCATGAATGGGAAACGTGTTTCAACCTCCCACCCCCGTTTGTGTAAAGAACTTGCCCATATGTTTTGTTTCAAGCCCATCTGTGTAACGTCATTGTCCTCTGGTGTGAATTATTTATTGATTTACTTCCACCTCCGCGCGCAGAGAGCAGTGCCAAGCTAACCCTCTTCTCCCCTGTGCCCAGACCAGCGCCAGCAGGCACAGAGCAGGGACCCGGGCACGCTGGGCAGGAGAGGAGCCTTGTCCAGCAAAGAGTTCATCGCCAGACGCTGTCCCGGGAACATGCCGGTCTCCGAGTGCAGCTCTTCCTCTGAGGATGAGGGGCTTGAAGAAGACCTGCAGAAGATCAGCCTTTCAGGAGCCAACAGAAGAAGGATGGAACCCAACGGCCAAGAGCACTAAAGAGGGATTTTGGAGTGGTGCCCCTCTGTGTCCACCGTGGGGCGTCTGAGGCTTTGGAGCTGATGCTGCCGAGCCTCTTGACAGGCAGGAGGGGTGGCTCAGGGACGCCCTCTGCAACGCTGGCACTTCCATGACATCAGCTCTGCGGGTTGGGGCTGATCCAACATCCATGTGAAAGGTGCCAACCCCACGTCCAAGCGTGTCTGTGCAATCGCTCTGTTTCCTGTGTAGTTTTCCCAACGGGCAGCAGACAGGAGGCTTGTCTGTGACCTAAGGGTCGTCCCAGTGCTGCCAGCCAGCTACCACCGTGAGCTAAGCAAGCCAGCAGCCCTCGGGCCTGTGCCTTTATATAGGAGTACAGGCAGACGTTGTACACCAACATCCACTGAAGAGCAGAAGCGTCAGCTTTTCAGAGCTTGTACGGATTGTTGGAGATTCATCCGTGGGGATAAACAACAAGCCACTTACAGGAGATAAGACATTTTCAGTTTATTTGTCAAACAGCAACCCTTTTTTTATTAGAACTGAAACATGCTGTTCCTATAAAAAACAAAAATCATTTCACAACATTGCATCACATTTCCTAACCTGTCTGGTGATGGAAACCCACCTGTGTGGCCTCTTGTTTACCTGCTCACTCAGGTTAGTTAGTTAGTTGCCTTGCAAGCTAAACCGTTCTGTCAGCAACAGTTCTCATCCTTGCTAATTTAATAACTTGTACAGTACATTGCAAAGAGATCCCTTTTCTATTCTTTGAGCTGAATGAAAAAGTAATCACAAATACTCTCTGAATTCAGAAGACAGAGTGGGGCTGAGCTCTCTGTAGCTGAAGAATATCATCACTTAAGAGAAAACAAGAATACATCAGTATCTCATTATACTGACAGCCACTGTAAGCCTTTAGTGTTTTCATGAATAAGAAATTAATTAACACATTTTGTAAACTATTAAAGACATTTTTCACTATAAGTTTGTCTTTGAAATTTTTGGTTTGGTCATAAAGTGTACTCAATATTCAGATGGAGCTTTAGTATTCCGCTGGGGGAAACTGGTTTTATGGCACAATCCAATACAGCAAGGAAGACAAACATTACCAACAGAGAAGACGGTACAATACAGTGATGCAGGAGATAAGAATTAATTTACGTTCAGAGAGAGATTGCAGTGAGGATAAAAGATTTGTTGAGTCTGTTACTGTTATACCTGGGGAACAGAGGTGTCTCCTAGACAGGAGCAGTGTAAATTCACAACGGAGGGGGGTGAGACACACACTCCATAAAGCTCTTGGCCTTTATTGAAATCATTGTGTTTGCAGGGGCTTTTTAAGTTGATTAAGTTATTTTCCAAACCTAATACAAATAATAGTCCTGATGTTGCCAAACTGTCAAGAGAGACCGTATGCTAAGCCCCTTTCAATAAATGACTTGTAGAAAAGAATTAAAATAGTTGGACGTTTCAATAGCTGACTTCCTAAGCCAGTAATCTGACCCTTTTCATAAATGTCACAACATTGTTATGTGAGGGTTTCTGCGCCAGCCATGGTGATTGTATTGTATCAGAATCGGAGGAAAATGAAGAAACAAGATCCTTACGAATGGCTTTGCTTGGTCAAGATGCTGATGGACCAGATTTAATGTTGTTGGGACAGCATTGCTGACCCCCCTTCTTTCCTTGTCTGCGAACTGCAGTAGGTCCTGTGTGCTCTGTGAGGTGTTGCTTCCCGATTCTGTCCAGACTCTTCAGTGGGGGAGATCTGTGGGTTAGGGCCTGTAGCTCACTTCAGATCTTCAGCCTGGCAGTTTGGGTCATAGTATCATAGTCGATTTCTTCCACAGAGAGGGGATGATTTGCAAATTTAAGGACATTTGAAAAAGCAAACTAAAAATATTGCACGAGATTGCAAACCCCTTCCACACACCTTACCTAGACCTGCGCTTTTCCTCACATTAATTCTCCTAAGCTGCCAGCACAGCTCTGCAGTGTTCATTTGAATGACCTCTCCTGATATTAGGAGATCAGCCCTATTAGCAGAGATGTTTGTGGGTTCATATCAAACAAATTTAAATAATTTCCCATTTAACACAGGTACAGTATTAGGTTTTACCTTCCTGAGAGATATGTCCTGCCATGCTAGTCTGATATCACCCACAACCATGATATTCTTCTTTTTCCCTGTCCTTAGCTTTCTCACTTTTCACCTCTTTCTGCCTTGTCCTACTGAGCTCTGTGTCCCCCTGAAAAAGAGCAAAGTGCATGTCTGGGACTCTTGGTTACCCAGTGTTTATTACTGGGGAACAACCTTCAGGGTTTGGGGGGAAATTGTGTCTACACAGAAAGAAATACAATCCAGAGCTACATCAGCACCTTCTTGGATATCCTCTGATGGGTCTTTAATGACATCCTACTGCGAGCAGTTGACACAACCCTGTAGACTTTCGGTGCTGCAGTTCAATGTGGATTTTTACATAAGTGGTAGACTGTTAGGAATTGGTGTTCCTTTCCTGCGAACAGGAATGTGGAAAACCTATAGCGTTAAACGTATTGCTATACTGAGTGTACTAGTTTCACCATATACATGATATCTGTTTTAAAACTTCTTTCCAGCTTGCAAAGTAACATCAATGCATATTTTATAGAAATACATGGATAATTCATTCCAAAAGTGCGCTATTGGCTTCTGTGGTCCAACCTCTTACTATTGAGTTCATTAGTAATCATGATCATGTCACCGTAATACTAGATCAATTGCTGTCCTTCGACAGAATCTGACCCTTCTGCACACTGCGTTCTCATTAAGTATTGTAGCTCTTCTGGCGCAGGGCAGGCAGAGCTGACAGCTCTGTGGAGCAAAGTGCTCAATCCTGTGATGCCATTTGAACGGCTCTGTTGTGCAGATGTTTTCTATGTTGAGCTCTGCAGCTTTGGTCCCATCTTTGTAGTCGGTGCAGGGGATATAATGGAGGGGATCCCCATTTCCTGTAAAGCGCTTTGAGTGGAGTGTTCAGAAAAGTTCTATATAAGTCTAGTGCTTATAATTATATATTATATATAATCTAATAATAATTATTAGTAGTAGTATTAGTAGTAGTTGTAGTATTAAGACCTGCTTCTGGAAATCAGTGCAATGCTGGCACGTTTCTTTTGTAAGTGTGTGAACAGAGCAGTAAGCTGTCAGGTGGCACAGAGTCAGTGGTGAAATGCATGATGTGTGATGTCAGCAGCTCTCCCTGGCCCCGCCTGCACTCGAACCCGGCTCCTCGTGAGCTCCGGGCTCACGCACACATACTGCCCTCCTTCCTGACGGCTGATGACTCCAAACCCCCGAGAGACCCTCCCCCTGCCTCGCCAGAGCCAGACACTGTCCGGATCTCGGAGGTGGGAGACGTCACTCCTGCCACGGGCTCAGCGCTCCGGCCCTGTCCCAGCTGGACATGAGGCAGGGGGCCAGGCCGGTGCTGAACCCCGCAGCTCACAGCGACAGGAGGGATGGCTGAGCAGCAGGTTCTCAATTCTGGTCCTGCAGAATCCCTGAGCACCTCCGCCAGACTTTGCACTCATTCCGCCTAGCCTTTGTCCAGCCTTTGTAATTATTGCCAGACCATGAAAGGCCAGCGATAACTGCCAAGGCTTCAGAGCTCCTGTTGTGTTAATTAATCATTGTCAAACTGTCTTTAAAAGATCTTTAAAAACTGCTGACTAAGCGCTTATCTGTGACTACCACTGGACTGCTGTTATGAAATTTCTCTGCTGCTACAGATGAAACTGATACATGTGGAAGGAAATGTGGTAATAAAGTCGAGAAATTATATATTTTTCAGATATTCATAATAGTAATTATAATTGTTATTATTATAATTATAATTATAATTATTATAGTAATTATGCCTTGTTTATTTTTTTAATTAAACATACTGCATTTCAAACAGTATAGTAATTATTTTGTAAAAGTTAATAGCTTCAGAATATTCGTGTCGTCTCAGACATTACAGTAATTTTACCATCTTTATCCAATCTCAGTATAATTTTTCAGGGTCTTTTATTTTGAAAGAACTCGAAGTCCCAGAAATCAGTGTTGTTTTCCGTGATCGGTACCCGGAGGAAGGAGTCTTCTACGTCACTGCCGGGCATGCGTGACCAAACAACATGGCGGCGCCCTTGGTGACTCGTGGGTAAAACCTATCCGAGGTGGAGGGAGATTTTATGCTGTGCAACCACATGGATGCTTGTAGTAAGTAAATGCATTACTGCTCTGGGGGGAATGAAGATGATCAATTATCCCTTGGAGGTTTCAGAACGTTCCACAGATCTTTAAAAAATTATTATTTTAGAAACGTATCCTTGGGATGTGAATCGCGGTTAATTATTTATCAGGTGGCGGAGCCTGTCTAAAAACGTGTATAAACTCTCTTTCTGAACAGGGCGGCGACACTGAAGGCTGCCCTCCTCGTTTTGGCGACCCAGGAGGCCCGCAGACGCGTCTGTAACAGACATGCGGTGGTGGTGCAGGGCTCTGTTTCTGCGGGCGAGAGCGACGCCCGGGAGAGAGAGTCTCGGGTCTCTCCGAGCTCTGTCCGAGTGCCCGACAGGTCCCGTACAGGGCGGACAGCCCCCGTCCGCGGCTGAGCTGCTGGACAGCGCCGAGCTGGGAGACGGGAAAGCCAGGAGGAAGCCCGGCGAGTGCTCGGTGCTGCTCTTCCCCGGCCAGGGCAACCACTTCGTGGGGATGGGCCGAGGACTTACCCAGTATCAAAACGTCCGGGACATGTTCGGCGCCGCCGAGAAGATCCTGGGCTACGACCTGCTGTCCCTGTGTCTGAACGGCCCCGAGGAGGAGTTGCTGAAAACCGTGCACTGCCAGCCCGCCGTGTTCGTCACGTCGCTGGCGGCCGTGGAGAGGCTGAACCACGAAAACCCTGCTGTCAGTGTTCCCATGTGACGGTACATTTACTTCCTCCACTGAGCGGCAGTGAGCGCTTCTGCTTGAGTTCAGTGATGTGCCAGAATGTGTACAGTCTGGAGTCTTAATGCAGAAGTTTCAGCTGTTTCTAGCGGTGAAGGGTTTGTACGGCAGCGGTAGAGGTTTTGCTGTATGTTTATTTCCACTTGAGATTGACACGAGGCTTAGTTAATTCATCTGGCTGATGCTTTTACCCACTTACACAGCCTGGCATTGTACTGCAGAACTGTCAGTGAAGCGCCTTTCTCAGGGGTGCGATCTCAGGATCACTTTATTGTCCAGATACAATTTCTTGCATTAGGAATTTGTCTTTTCGCAGACCCCAGCTTGCTCTCCATGAGACACACAGACAGGGAGAGATGCCTGGGGTCAGAGCGCAGGGTCAGCCATTTATACAGCACCCCTGGAGCAGCTGGGGTGAAGGGCCTTGCTCAGGGGCCCAACAGAGTAGGATTCCTCTGCCGGCCGCGGGATACAAACCGGCAACCTTCCAGCCACAGGCGCAGATCCTGAGCCACAGAGCCACCTCTCCTCCAGGAGCTGTTCTCCTCCGCGGTACTGCATCACAAAGTGTATTTTAGAAAGGGCAAGCCATGCTGCTCTTCTTACAAGCCGGCAAAGTGAGCTTGTTTTGAATAATTCCTTGCGTTTTATATAGCGCCCTCCATCCCGAGGGACCGCAGAGCCCTCCGTACACAGTAGGGTGATCAAATTGTGGGGCCTTCTGCACCGGCAGCCTCGCTACACAGCGGAGGAGAGAGAGAGGCCGCTCCACCAGCCGAGCTCGAGGGAGACCAGGGCGGGGTTGAGCCGGTTCGCCTGGGCTGACGGCTCTGCGCGGTTTGGAACAGAGCTGTGGGCTGTGCACGTGTGACGTCTCTGATGGTGATGCTGTGGTTGGAAACGCAGGGAGGGATTTTCTCATTATAGCACCAGTCGTCCTTTCAGCGGGGGACGATCGGAGGTGGAAGCTCACCGCGCGCGCTGTGCGGGAGACGCGCCTCTGAGCTGAGCTGAGCCGCCGGGCTGTCGTGTTTTCCAGGCCATCGAGAGATGCGTCGCCGCCGCCGGATTCAGCCTGGGGGAGTTTGCCGCCCTGGTGTTCGCGGGGGCGCTGGATTTCGCCGAAGGTAAGAGCAACGAGAGGATGGGGGGGTTTGAGCTCGCCGTGTGCGGCGTGGAGCTCTGGCCGCGGAATCGAGGCTCGGCCACTGGGTCGTACCGTGAACCCCTCCCGGGCAGGAGCGCGGTGGGCTGGAGACCCCTGAAGCAGACGAGCGCGGCTCCTGGTTGGTTGCAGTGCATGTGGCTCAGCTTGCTCCCTTTTCCTCGGGGGCTCCCAAACAGTGCTAATCCGCAGTGCGGGAAAGCCGAGTTACACAGCTACAGCCTGAGGCTACTTTCCATAACACCGCGGGGAGTCCAACTCGCAGTGCGATGGGAAACGAGCGGAAACATTCCTTTTCTCACTTAACATAACTTTAATAAGCAAGATCCCTAGATCTTTGATTGGATTGGTCAACATATCCTTATTCTTCGGCATTCTTTGGAACAATGTTTTACTGAACAGTTTTAAGAAAACACTCTACAAGCATTTGTAGATTTGAATTAAAAAAATGGCTGTTGTAAAAGAATGGCTGCAATAAATGCAATCCAGCTTGCAGCACTAAATTTTTTTGGTTTCTTCTTCATTGATGCATAGCTTGTGCTTTGAATATGGGTTTTTTGAGAGACGTGGGTCAGAAATCTACCAGAAGGCTACCTGCGACTGCTCTGGCTGGGTTTTCTAGCTCTACAGGATAGGTCTGGTTCTGATTAGTGTTCTGTCTGTATGACTGTTGCATTGCTGCAACACTGATGTTGTTTAGTCACATTTTGCATTAAGAGTACCAACTGCTCTCTTTTTTTGATCTGTGTGTGCATGTTCGTAGGCCTGCGATTTATAGGAGAAATGACTCTGTCTTGTAGTTTTTGGAGATGTTATTATGGACACAGCATTGGTTGCTATAGTCAGGAAGGTTACAATACAGGCCAGGTCTCAGCTGGTCAAAGGGTAGCTTACTTTAAATCAGTACCTTATCAGCACAGATAAAGTAAGTCATTGTGGACAGATTTGTGTTATTGTTTAGAAACAAGGAATTTTCAATACTGGGATAAAACCTTCGAATCTGTTGTTACAGAGGCCTTAGGTAAATAATGACTAACTTGTATACAGTACAAGGGGCATTTAGAATGTGGATTATTTGTCTGTTATTAAAAATAGCATGAACAGAGGAGGAATGAGGCTGTTAAAATAATTTAAATGCTAAAAAGAACAGAATGGAGTTCAGTCACAATTCTGCAAAAAAAGTCTGCCTTTATTATTTAAAGGTGAGATGTTCCCCTCTATGCTTCCTCGTAACCTAACCTGTGGAGGTGACCTCTTAAAAACCATTTACTTTAAAGACTTTGTCCTCGCAGTCTTTAAGATTTAACAGCTAGGGTTACCCTTTGGTTGAGCTCAGTTGTATTCTGTTGAACAAACGGCCGAGTGGCCATTTCGGTCCACTCGTCAGCTGAAACATTGCTGTGTGTTGACTCGGTTTTAATAACTGTGCGTTATTTCCGGATTGCTGATTTCTTTCTCCCTCGCTGCAGCTCTGTACGCAGTAAAGGTCCGCGCCGAGGCCATGCAGGAGGCGTCGGACAGGATCCCGAGTGGAATGATGGCGGTCCTTGGGAAGGCACAGGCTAAATACGGCTACGCCTGTCTGATGGCCCGGGAGCACTGCGAGAGTCTGGGGATAGAGAGCCCGGTGTGCTCCATTTCCAGCTACCTTTTCCCAGATGGCAGAGTGATCGCAGGGCATCTCCAGGTACAGCATTTTGACGAGAAGACTATCTTTTAGGAAAGCGTGCAGATAGGCGTCTGCCACAAAGCTTCAGGTGAGAAGTGATTATGTAGTAAATTCTGTCATGTATTGGGATTCAATGTCAAATTGCTCGTAATCTTATTATTCAAGGTCAATGATGAAGTAGATTGCAGGTAAAATGGCCTTGAGGTTTCAGACAGAAGTGGAAGGTGGTTTCCTCCTGCAAGCCGATTGCGTGAAAAGACAGGAAAAGGCTTGTGAATTTAATATGCACAGTCCTGAACTTGATCACTGATGCGCGCGTCATTTTATGTTTTATTCAACCAGTCAAGAAAAAATAAATCCTCATTTACCGTGATGACCCACTGACGCAACTTTGCATCTGCTGAAGCAGCATGAGCATGAGGCACTTTACTCATCTGAGCCGCAGCAGTTTCTCACCTGGGATTTGAACCCACAACCTTCCGGTTTTGAGTCGGGAGATTGAAGCACTCCCCCCTGTACCTCACCGTCCTCTCATGTCTTCACAGCATGTCGTGTTCCTCCTGACCCCTGTGCAACCTCTGAACACGTTCTTCTGTATAATACATGGGACAGCTTGGTAACTTCTATAGACGTAGTGGTGCTAGGAAGTTTGTGAACCCTTTGGAATTTTCTGAATTTCTGCATAAATTTGACCTAAAATGTGGTCAGATCTTTATCTAAGTCATAAAAATAGATAAAGAGAACCCAATAAAACTCACAAAAGGATATACATTTTCATTCATATATTGATCAAAATGATCCAACATTCTTTGTCGGAAAAAGTATGTGAACCTATGCTTTCAGTAACTGGTGAGTTCAACCAAAAGTTTACAGTAACTGTTGATCCGTCCTGCACATCGGCTTAGAGGAATTTTAGCCCATTCCTCCTTACAGAACGGCTTCAGCTCAGTGATGCTGGGGGGCTTTCTTGCATGAACTCCCCACTTCAGGTCCTGCCACATTTCTATTGGATTAAGGTCTGGACTTTGACTCGGCCATCCCAAAACGTGAAATTTCTTCTGCTCAACCATTCTTTGGTAGAGTGACTTGTGTGTTTAGGGTCGTTGTCTTGCTGCAAGACCCACATTCTGTTGAGCTTCAGTTCACAGACGGATACCCTGACATTCTCCTGTAGAATGTGCTGGTAGAATCCAGAATTCATAGTTCCCTCAATGGTAGCAAACCATCTGGGTCCTGTGGCAGCAAAACAGCCCCTCACAATGATCCTGCCCCCACCGTGTTTCACGGCTGGGATGAGCTTCTTATGTTGGAATACAGCGTTTGGTTTTCGCCAAACAGCGTTTCTCATTTAAGCCAAAAAGTTCTATTTTCGACTCATCCGTCCACAGAACATTCTTCTAGTAGTCTTCTGGCTTATCCAGGTGGTCTTTAGCAAACTTTAGACGGGCAGCAATGTCCTTCTTGGAGAGTAGTGGCCTCCTCCTTGCTATCCTCCCATGCACACTCTTCTTGTTCAGTGTTTGCCTGATGGTGGACTCGTGAACACTGTCGTTAGCCAGAGCAAGAGAGGACTGCAGATCCTTAGACGTTGCCCTGGGGTTCTTCGTGATCTCCCGGAATATTATACGTCTTGCTCTTGGAGTGATTTTTGTTGGACGACCACTCCTGGGGAGAGTGACAGTGGTGTTGAATTTTCTCCAGTTGTACACTATCTGCTGACAGTGGACTGGTGAAGCCCAAAGTCTTTAGAAATCATTTTGTAATCTTTTCCAGCCTGATGAGCATCGGCAGCTCTTTTTCTGGGGTTCTCAGAAATCTCCTTTGATCGAGGCATGGCATGCGTTCACAAACCAGCGTGGTGAAGACCAGACTTTGGTAGTGAAGGCTCAGGTTTATGTTTTTTAAATAGGGCAGGGCCACCCAAACTCACTCATCCCATTGATTGACACTCCTGACTCTAATTATCCCCTTAACTGAACTGATAATCCTAGAGGTTCACATGCTTTTTCCGACAAAGACGTTTAATGTTGGATCAGTTTGATCAATAAATGAATGAAAAACTATATCCTTTTTGTGTGTTATTTGTTTTATTGGGTTCTCTTTATCTATCGTTATGACTTAGGTGAAGATATGATCACATTTTAGGTCAAATTAATGCAGAAATTCAGAAAATTCTAAAGGGTTCACAAACGTTCTAGCACCACTGTATGTGCAAAACATTACTACATATGTTACTTGTTGATTCCTTGCATCAACACATACAACCCTGAACTTCTTAAATGTGGAAGGAAGTTCCTTTGCAAAAAATGTGAGGAATTTCCCTGTCTGGAACGTTCCACGTTTGTGAGAGCACTATCAGGCCAGCCACAGCAGTTATTGACCTGTTGTTTGTTTGGCAGGCTCTTTTGAACATCCAGCCAAAGATTGAAACTCTTTTTTTGTTTTAGAGGCTACTTTTTCTTCTTTCCAGGCACTGGAATTCTTGCAGAAGAATTCGAGGAAGTTCAGCTTCCTGCGCACAAAGCTGCTGCCCGTAAGCGGCGCGTTTCACACCGCGCTGATGGAGCCGGCCGTCGAGCCCCTGAGGGAGGTCTTGAAGAAAGTGGAAATAAGGAAGCCGGAGATATCCGTGTACTCCAACGTCGATGCCAAGAAGTACATGCACGGCCAGCACATCCGGCGCCTGCTGCTGAAGCAGCTGGTGTCCCCGGTCAAGTGGGAGCAGACGGTGCACGCCATCTACGAGAGGAGGCAGGGCGCCGAGTTCCCCGAGACGTACGAAGTGGGCCCGGGAAGGCAGCTGGGATCTGCGCTGCAGAAGTGCAATCTGAAAGCCTGGCAGGGTTACAGGCACATCGATGTTGTAATGTGACCTTCCCGCCCGACACTGGGAGAGCTCCTTTCCTTTACCCGGATCGGTTTTGTTTTGTTTTTTTTCCAAATCCTCCAATCCTCTTGAAAAGGATCTACAAGCGTAGGTCCCCGATGGGTGTCATTTAATTACATTTTACCATGTTAAGTTTTATGATCATTGCTAAATGAATTAATAATAGTATTAGTTTCTTGTATATAAAAGCTGTTCTTAGAAAAGCTCCAGGTTGCTTGGAATGCTGTTTTTTGTTTTCTTTGATGTGCATTCTTTACAAATTCCTTCCCTGTTGTTCTGGTTTAAATTGCTTAATTCCAATTAGTTGCAGTTCAGTGAGCTGGGTAAAAATACAGTGTGTGTGCGTGCTGTTCTTTGGCTACCTTTAGCACTGCTTTATTAGAAGGTGACTGTTAAAATAACGATGGTGCAGCAAGTGGTATTTAATGCAACACAAAACTGTCCGAGACTCGGCAATATACTTTTAATTATCTGACATTTGCACCTCGCATGGACATTCAGGGCTCCCATCCATAAACAGACTCTGCAAACTCTCTTGCGTTTCTCACCCCAGAACAACTTGAACTCTGTCCAGGAGGAAGTGACAGATGTGTTCCACCTTTCCGCACACAAAGGGTCAAGCAAACGCATGGTCTAAAGTAAACAGACTCGTGCTTCATGTAGGAAAGAGCCTGCTTAGCTCTTTCAGTGACTATAGCTTTATTGTTTAAAGAGAAATGAAACTATTCTTTAATTAAAACTAAGAAAATAGCTTTTACCAGAGATCCAGAGAAATCTACCCTGCTCTCAATGTCCCATTTTATTTTTAACTTGAGTAATTTTCTAATGGAAATCTGCACAACTAGAAGATGCTAAGAAAATGAAATGGTTTGGTGCAGGAAGTATAAACGCAAAAATATCCAGAAATTCCAAAAGCAGACATTACAATGTGTTTTTTTATTAAAGTTATATAAAATTTAGTTTAGCTTTACAGAAGGAAGTCCTGCATTCCTTTTAATTTTACTACAGACACCATAAAATACATAAAGGTCACACAAAGATACAAATATATCTAAAAAAAAAATCTTTCAGCCAGTGAACCAGAATTATAATTATGTAGACTGTTAACCAGTAGCAGCCTTTCAGAAAACTCATTTTCTTGCAAAGATTTAGAAAACGCAGTGTCCCAGCACTTGGAATTTTAATACACAAAAAGGAAAATAAAGGAATTAAGTCAAATTTAAATAAAAGCATTAACCTCCTTGCCGATAATGCTGTTCCAAAGTGTGTCAGTCACAGACCTGCTTGTGACTCTTCAGTGCAAGTGTCCTCCCCGCCCGGCCCTCTAGAGCTCAATGCAGACGGCTGCGGCCAGCAGGATCACGGCGAGCGCCCCCGCGGCCCAGCCGCTGCAGGCGTGGCTGGGGTGGAAGTGGGAGACCTGCGACCCAGGACGAAAGAAGAGTGAACAACAGTGGGGAGCCAGGCCTGCTCCATCCCGGCACACCCCCCCTGCTCCCTCCAGGACAGCGCGTCCATTACTGCTACACTCCCCTCCCTCGTGTGCCCGTAACCAGGTTTCTGCGATTCCAGTTCCGGTTGTATCCTGCATCTCCTGTAATTTGTTTTTCCCCGATACCAGCCTCTAGGCAAGAGCACTTAATTACCGGATCGCTTGTTTTGTTTCTCCTTCTCCCTTCTCTTGGCACAGTAGTAAAAAACATCGCTTTGCATGACGACATCGTTTTGAAACGACATCGGGACCAAGTGCCCCAAAATTAAACGTCACTTCTGTGCCTTTTGAATGTACGCGAGGGTCAAGATGACCAGCACTCTCACCCAGCTCCTCCATCGGCTGCGTCTCTGGGCTGCTGGAGCCTCTGCTCCCGAAACCAGGCACCTTTTGATCATTCCGAACACGGATCTTGCGCCCACATGGAAGCCAAAAGGCGATCTTCTAAAATGAATCAATTTTAACAATTGCAATGGGTCAAGACCTTGATTTATTCTATAAACACAACTGAAAGATACATTTGCAACCTCAAAAGCATAAAACATTTGAAGCAGGGTGAGATATGCCCCATTGTAGATGACACTGTGACTGAACAGTAGAGATTTATTCACAGGCTGTAAGTACTCTTGGGCCCTGGGTTTGATTCTGGCCTGGGAGGCCCGCTTGTGTGGATTTCTGGTCCTGGTGCTTCGGTTTCCTTAGCTTCTCAAGGACATGCTCATCAGCAACACAATCATGTGCAAGCTGTGATGGACTGGTGTCCTGCCCAGGGTGAAGTCCTGGCTCACACTCCAGTAAGTATCTGTTCGAGTTGTGCAACTTACGACTACAGGCACTTTAAAATCATTTTTGATGCTCTGCACTGATTCCACTCACTGAAGGAGTGATCGGAAGAAACTCTGTGCTTGCAGGATGGCTCTCCAGTCCAGTCCAGGAGAGAGGAAGCAGTATTTGGGGAAAAGCAGAATGGAAAGAGATGCAGGGTCAGGCACTGCTTCAGAGCAGTGTCCTGACACAACCTTTTGTTTTACCTGTAGACGGAGAGCAGTAGGTTTGTTGCAACATGATTTGCTTGAAGAGCACTATTGTCAAGTATACTAATGCACCAACAGCTCAGCTGCAGTAGAGAGCATTTTTCATGCAGGTAGCAAACGGAAACTATAAACACAAAAAAGGTTGTATACAAACAGCCCTCCAGAACAGTGTGTATCTGCTAGCGTCACACTCCTCCCCACCATGCCCTGTTAGCCATGTTTCGACAGTTCCAGTTCCCGCTACGGTTTCATCTTCTGAGATACTAGCCTTTAATTACCTGATCACTAGTTTCATTTCTCTCTTTGGTTCCCCCTTTGTGTTTGCTCCCAATGTAAACCTTCATTTTGACTTCTCCCTCCATCTATCCTATTTGTCTCCGATATCCGTCTTGGGTGGAACAAGAAAGACGAGGTTTCTCTTACATTCTTAGCTTTGGAAGCACTGTGAAACTGGACTGCTGTTTACTAAAATCAGTGAAATTTCAGAATATTATTTCGGATATGTTCCGATTGCATCCATGCAAATCCATCTTCTATTCTACGAGCACAGGCAAAGCGGCAAAGCCACCCTTTCCTCGAGGGTCCAGAGCGCACAAGTTCCGGGACGGATTCTGAATTGACAGGTGTAAATTCCATACAGGTGGGCTCCCAGGAACAGAATCAAACTGGAGAAGACCCTCCCACTATGAGGGTTCTGATCTCAAGGGCACGGATCGCCGGTCTGAGTTTTTCTTTTTGATGTAAACCTACAAACCATTTCTTTGAAACTCGGAGTTCACACACACCTCGAAGGCCGTCCAACATGCACGGCTGTGGGCGTGGGGTGCAACAGAACACTTAGGAAGTGCCCACTGTAACGCTGATTGAGCTCGTCGCCGATGACTGCTAGCTGTCGCCCAATGTGCTGAGCAGCACTGAGAAAAGAGAAAACCAGAATTATTCTCCGAAAGACCCCTCAGTGGTTGGCTCTGGACCACCTCATCCTGCAAGTCACCGATCAGAGAGGGTAAGAGGTGACCCATAGGCTGGAGGTTGCCAGTTTAAGTCCAGGCTGTACCACAAGACATCGGTGTCTGGACAGAAGCCAAGCCTCGCAGTTTTCTTAATGAGCTCATGGGACAAATGGGTAGAGGCATCTCATGTGCAGTCGGTTCAGTCTTCATCACCGAGCGTCATGAAGTGATCACACACAGATTCACATCCGGTGCAGAAAATCTTAGTAATCTTTGAAAAAGGTGTATTATTTTGTTTCCAAAACAGTCATCTTTCCAAATAAGGAACTTATGCCATTTAAAAGCTCATCAAATCATATCAAACAGCCCTGGACGAAAGAAAAAAGCTCTTATTTTTCTGTACCTTATATCCATATCTGAGAGAACTCTTTCTTCTGCTTCGCTGGGGTGGAGCTGGGAGGAATTGCTTTTACAGGATTCTCCTGCTTCGCCGCTCATGGTGTATCCAAGTCAAACAAAAACCCTGCGTCTCGATTTCTGCAAAAAGCAACATGTTTTATGAAGCGGCCAGTAAGAAGGAAAGGTAGGGTAAATGAATATAAAAATGTTGCCATTTCCACCCCCCCCAATAGCAGATCAGTAATACGGAACATTAAACACCCCCCCAGAAAGTGTGATATTCACATTCCCGGTAATTCAAATTAATTCAGAATGTTCCCAGTCTGCTACTGAACACAGGCCTCACGCCAGACATTCACAGTAGCAGATGAAAGCAGAAGGGACAGTACGAGGCTACCTTACTGTGAAAGCCCAGCACCGGCAATGACTAATTACTCTGGAAAAGGTGAAGATGATCCCTCTGGAAAAACAAGCAGAGGGACAAGACAGGCATTCAAATGAAGGCAACAGATCTCCACAGAAAAGGCGGCAAGTACTGGTTACATTTTAACTTCGCACTTGAAAAACCCAAGGGGCCTGGCTTAACCACAGAGATCACCACCAGGAAAAGTGCTCACAACTGGTGACCAGCACAAGTTCATATTCACTTTGCAATTCTTGACCCCAGCTTTCCAGAACACATGTCCTTTTAAAAGAGACCTGAAATCCTGTTTATGTGAATCCTAAATTAATTAATAAAGTAAATATAAACTTGATCTTGGCTAAGACTCGCTTGCTGTGCTGCGCCGTGCCTTCATCTCTGGGTCCTTAAAACTCCAACTTCCTTTAGAGAGCAGAGGTGACATCATGCACTGGCAAGCAAAGCAGGTTTTGTCATTGAAAGAAAAAAAAGCACACAGAAGCCTGCTGCACAGCTCACTGTTGCTTCTCAAAGCAAACCCCTCCAGCAGCCAGCACTGGAGTTCATTCCATAGTTTCGATATGGGACGTCTTTACACAGCGATCACTGCACTGTTTCAGTTTGTACATTTTCGGTTTCTGTTTGGGGAAAATCAGCTTGCCCCCCCCCACCCTCTCCCTCCCTGCTTGCCCGGCACTCTTTCGGGGTGCACTGGGCGAGCCCCGAGTCGCCTCCAGACTGAAAGGGGGTGTCTGGTCACAAACCTGCAGTGTGACAGGAGCCAAAATCGGACTTTCAGAACGATGTTCAGTTTTCATCGAAGGAACCAGTAAATCTGGAAGAGGAGGGGTAAATAAACAGTGTTTTGGCTGTCGAGCCTTCCTCAGGCGGCTGACTCCTCCTCTTCAGAGAGGAATTCATATTTATTTGTTCCTTTACCAACGAGCGCTGGGACAACTCCCCACTCAGACCTTAGTTTTAGCTACAGTATAAACACTGACACTGTGGTGTGATCAGGACACAGTATAGCTCTTGCAAAACACAAGAAAGTGAGAATTTGCGTGACTTCCTGTGGATATCTGCACAGGCCATCCAATACCGGTTCGAGCAGCCGTTTTGTAATCCTGAAAAAACATACTGCTAAAAATTTCACTTTTTTTAACAATTATCAACAATTACTGTTACTTACTGTACAGTAAAATTTTTAACAATTTTTAGATTGTTTTCTGAACCAAGCTAAGTTATAAGTCTCACAATGATTCTACATGGGACAAGGTTTTCTTCATTTAAGAAATTCCAGTTGCCGATTGTCATCATTTTAATAGATTCATACCATTTCGCATTTCTTTGATGACAACAATGAATGAACCAAGACATTCTTAAAAAGAACAGCTGTAAAAAGCTATTTGACATAAAAAAACGCTTTAATTTGTAAACAGGAGTATTGCACGCCAACACATAGGGGCTGGGCTTTAGAGAATATTACACATCCCGGGGCCAGGGCATGCAAATTCCACATTTCCATTAAGCAAATGAACCAGTCCTCCCCTGCAGAACAACAGCGCTATCGACGCCGAGGCAGCAGAAATGGTTTCCGTGTATTAACAGCCTCGACAATGAGAATGAATAACCGGGATACCACTGGAGATTGAATCCTGCTCTTCCAACAACAGCGCGTCGGTGATCACACCCGAAAACTAAACAAGGCACCAGGGCACCGTGCCGCAGGAGCAGAGCCGCTGGAGACTGGACCTGCAGGCGCCGCAGCAGCGGGGACTCCGGACGGCCGCGCACCGGAAGGCCGCAGTGTGGCCAGGGCTCCCAGCTCGGACCCTTGGGCAGGGTGCATGCTTACACCAGAGGTCCCTGCAGGCGCACGTGGCTGCAGCTGTGGATGAAACACTGCACAGCGAGGCCAGAACCTCAACACGGCCAATGTTGCCCACACTCCACCCCGCCGACTCGTCCCGCAACACCTGGGTGCGAACCCGGGTCTCCGGGGGGTAACGCCACAGGGAACCAGCTGAGGCCCCGCCACGGGCGGGAGGAGGTGGGCGATGACGTCACCCTGTCCTAACTAGCTCCGCTACAGAGGCGTGCTGCTGCTCCTCGTTCCCTCCCGCCCCAGCGGGTCTGAACGTGGACGTGAAGCACCAGTTTGCTGCTGCAGCATTGATCAGAAAGTGCCCTCACATTCTCCCTTTCAGATACGTTGACGATTAGAAGACAGCCTGTGAAATGGACCGATGACGTCATGTGTGTGTAAACAGTAGCCGTGTCCCTCAAGAGGGCTCTTCACAGCTCCTGCTCCCTTCTATGGGCTTTCCCGTGTTATCTACCTGTACACAACCATACATGTACATTGCTGGCCGCTGCGGTCTAACATTATTTCTAGGACACAAATAGCTGCTGACCTCCAAATGAAATCATAACTTCTCATGCTGTTTGATACTGGTACATTTTCCCCTTCAGAATTTGTCATTTTTAATAAGCGAGTTGATAACATTTTGTAACATTACAGTTCATTTGCTTCGTCACGTTTGGCAGTGTCGTCATGAATTCTAACGGGCACTGAATGCTCTCCGACTGACACCTTACAGTGAAATATAACTTCTCCTCCGTCCTCAGACAGGACACCAGGAGCCACGACAGTCGATTTCTCGACACTGTCTTGTTTACTTCTAGCTCAAACCAACAGTATCCACACCGGAGGGATAAGGCATATGATTAATATAAAAGTGTAACTGTCGTTTATAGGCAGTGGGAAAAACATACAATAAACGATAACCTTAATTATCAGTAATCCAAGATGATAATAACGTCTATCAAAATAGAATAAAAACATAACGCAACCAATCACATTGTTCTTCCGAAATCTGAACTGAACAGAGATCCGGAATTTGCGCCGCCTGAGCACTGAAAAGCGGACTGAATCGGAGGATGAAGTCAGGAGATACACGTTTTAAACCTTTTTGAAAATATCGTTTAGCTCTGCGGGGCGTTTAATCGAAACGCCGCCTCAATAATGGACAGCAGCCCGCTTGATCCCGGATGATGTCACCTTTCCTAAAAGGTTCCTTTGCAGAAATTAGTCTCGGAAAATACGGAAAAGCTGAGAAAATTAAACCGCCGCTGCCTCAAAGCAACTTATATGATCCTGTAGGATCAGACTATGATGCCGTGCGCGCTACCTCGATCCATACTGCGGCGTCATGCGGTCACCATTACTGACAACAAAAGCAAACAGGTGCTGAAAAGGCAACACAGCCGCCTACCTGCTTTCTTCCCAAAGATCCAAGCGGACGCCGCCCTACGACACGAGAGAGAACATTTTATTATCGCAACAGACTGCGGCAGGGCCCCAGAGGCGATCACGATTCATGTTTTTAGGAACCGCATAAAAGAGAAGGTGGCGTTACTTACAGCAGCGTCCTTTAAAACTGCTTGCTAAGTGACTGAGACAGCACCTGGGCTCGCACGACGGTGTCACGGAGTCCACGCCCACGGCGGCACGCTCCGCCAGAGGGCGAGCGCGCGCCCTGGTCCCGGCTGGTCGCGGGCTGTACTGTACCGTCTTCTCTCCACGTCTGTAGTATCGTGCCTCTGTAATTCGGACACCGACTATATGCCTGATGCATCAACACCAAGCGATTCATACTTATTTTCTACCTTTTTACACCGCCTGCTGCCCTCTCACCCCCCAGTTCTCCACTGGCAGCCCACTGGAGCCCAGCAGGTGTGAGCCTGGTCAGTACCTGGTCCGTGCTCCAGCAGGACCTGTGCTCCAGCGCACAACAGCGGTGCCTCAGCCCTCGAGTTTCTAACGGCGTGTGCGCAAAAGAATTTCAATTTGTGCAAAGTTCCCCCCCGCGACAAAAACTTGTGCGCACCAAATAGAGTGGGTGTAAAAATTGTAAACCTGAAATTACTTTTTGTTAATATAGTCATTCTCATAGAAGCATAGAGATCCAAAAGACCAGCGACTCAGCGAGCCCAGTCATAGAGACTGAGTGTGGAGCGAGCAGGAGCAGGGAGGTACGAGAGCAGAGATATCGATGATCGAGTAGCAATAATAATGCACACAGCCAAGCGGGGCCTCTCGCAGCCAGTCTCGTGTGGTCAATTTAGCATTTTTCAATTGACGACCGTGTTTGTTTTATTATTATCATGCTTTTTGGGAATTTATTTTTTTGTGCGCAGTTCAATTTCCTCCGTGCGCTGATTTCATAACCTGTGTGTCCGCGCACACCCTCACAGCTGAGAGGGAACATTGGTCTCAGCCCTTCAGGTCAGGAATTTGAGTTACAGTGTGATGCGACCATCAGCTATATCATGAACTATTGTTCTTGTCATAAACGGCGTCCAGACCGCTCCATGGCAAAGGTCACCTCTCTAGACGTGACCTTATATTTGAGTGGGATGAGCACCAGTCATTTTGGCACAAGCAGCCACAGAGAAATCCGGGAGCCAGAAAGAAAGCTGAAGAAGAAGGGGAAGAAAGAAATGAAATTTCTAAAGGGAGTGACCTGGGGAACAAAGCTCGACAGAGACCCAAAGGGAAGAGCAAGAGGAATAATCAGGTAGTTAAGTACTGATACCTAATTGCTGGGAGTGTAAGATAGGTGGTTTTAGAAAATACAACATTACCAGGCAACTGTGAAGGTACTAGAATCACAGAACCCCGGCTCACCACAAATGGAGAAGTAACTGAGACTCCAGGAGCTGGTGTCATAACAGGATCGTTAAACAGGGCAGAAAACCAGACAAACAGCCAGTAGGCACAAAGCAGTGCTGCTTCAATTCAATGCAAGCTGTATCATCCCCTGGGGGAAATTTGTTTTCTGGCAGAGTCCAACACAACACTACAACAGAAACAAACATCCCCTACAAAGAGCTCAGCACAGCAGTGTTTCGGCAGGCTAGAGCGGTATTTGACCTTACTTGAGCATGAGATGGGAGTGGAATATTTCCTGGTCCCATTACAGTTACAGACGGTGTCTCTCAGATGGGGGCGGTCTAAATTCACAATGGAGGAGGTGTGACACACACTCTACAATGCTCTCAGCCTTCTTTACAGCTCTTATTGTGGAGGGCACTTAGGCCAATCTGAGTGATTCTGCTGCTTATTTTCACTATTGTTCCAGCCTATCACATTTAACAGAATTGGTGTTGCCGAACCAACAAGTGAGACTGTATGTTAAAGCACTAAAACACTAAATGATTGACAGACAAGTGTTAAAATGGTGACCTGAGGAAGGCTCCACGGCTGAAATTTGTATTTGTCTGTCTTAAAAAGCTGAGTCTCCTAAGAAAAAGGTTTCTGCTGGTATTTTTATTAAATAGTGCCACAAAAGTTGTTGCAACTCAGGTTTTTGTCTAGGTGCCCAGGACCACGTCTACTTATTATACTTAAACCTGCTATACTTAACACCTAATAATAATAATAATAATAATAATAATAATAATAATAATAATAATAATAATAAACAACTCGAATCAGTGAATATCACTTTCTGGCCAATGACAGACTCGCGAGGCTCGTGCGGGACACGTGGGGCACGTGGTCGTGCCGAGCGTCCCCGGTTGCTAGGCTCCTTCCCCGGAAGTGGATGCACCGGGGCCGGTGGCAGCAGGGAGTGCCCACCCACCCACCCACCCACCCACCGGCGAGAGGCAATGAAATATTGCGCTCTGACAGGATGACGGCCCGCTCGGCGCATTGGAGATGACACGCTCCTTCCCGGACCCAAGTGTCGGCTCTTGCTAGGCTCCGCTCTGCTGGGTGTAAACACTGTCTGGTCCTGTCGCGTCCTGTGACCTGTCTTCCGTAGTGCGAGCTGCACGGCCGAGGAACGGGTAATGTCCAGCCTCTGATGCTCCTGACTGGGAAAGGTGCCGGGCAGACATGCCCAGGTTCAGCGGTCGCTCCGTGCCCAGCATGTCCGCGTTGAGTGAAATAGCAAAACGTCTTTTACGTACGGCATTTACAGAACTAATCGATTATACACCTGTCAGTGCATGCTCTGGGAGACGTCTCAGTGTCGCTAGAATGCATTCTGTAATAACCATGCTTTTTTATCAGTAGTTCTCGTGTCAGATCCAGTCTGCTTAACTGCACAAAACGTCTAAATGATTTCTGGTGTTGTATTAGACACAGGCTCACCGTTTATTTACTCTGGTTCACTCTTTAAAACACACACCCATGTGGTCTGCTGGTATATTTATTCATATTCTAATGACCAAATTGATATCGACGAAGTTATTCGTCTCCTCAAGAGCACTCTCGACTCATGTCTTCGCTGTTGTGTGTTTTATTTATTTCTGCCCGAGTCTCCAAGACCCCGAGTGCAAGCCGAGTTCCCATGCAGAGGGGAACCGGACTTCATTTTCTAGCTGGCTGCTGCCAGTTCAAGCCTTATTTCCTCAGAGGGAAGCTTGTTTGAGTCTAACTCAACAATACAAACCCCAGACCAATATCGCCAACAACACAATTCAGTCCACAAGCGCTTCAGGCGATAAAGAGTTATTTGACATTGTCTGAGAGGGAGATTGCAGGGGGGACAGAAGGTTTCCATCTTGCTCTGTTTCGGTGTGTTGGGACGAAGCGCAGAGGCTGTCCTTGTCGAGTCGTCCGATGAAGGAGAAAGGCAGCCATTCCTGCAGTGATGCAAAGCGCCCGTGTCGCAATGCCCTGCCTTTCAGACGCCCGCCAGGAGAGCATCATGGCTGGGAAGGTGAAGTGGGTGACGGACATCGAGAAATCAGTGCTCATCAACAACTTCGAGAAAAGGGGATGGGTCCAGGTGTCTGAAAACGAAGACTGGAACTTCTACTGGTGGGTATCGCAGATGTCTGGCGCTATAGAGAGTGGAAATGTTCATTAATCTTTAAATCAAGCCATTTCCTTAATTAGATTTTGGAGCATGACAACATACTGTAAGAAGGGTAGCGAATAAGAGCAGGGGCTTCAGCCGAACTAGATTGTTTGGAAGTCAGGATACAGCTGGGCCGCTTGTTCCAGACTCCCACAACCCTTTGTGTAAAGAACTGCCTCTAGTACTCTTTTTGTAAGTGGTTTCCGTTTATGCTGAGAACAGTTTTTTTGTCTCCTTCGTTGCTATGTCTTGGTTTCAGAAGCATCCTGGGGTGGGCACACAGTTACGAACGCGTTAATCAAACAGAGATCCGATGATGAAGGGATTTACAGATGGAATTTATACAGAATTACAAAGTCATTTTTGCTTTCATCTTTCACTTTACAGTAATATTATTTGTATTTATATAACGAACTATTTAAATTATGAGAGTATAAATGGAAGGTTATATATGGAAATATAATTGGTAATAACACAACAGATGGCTAATAATGCACACAAAAAGATTGCTTCATCTTCTTTCACGGAATAAAATCAAATCAAAAAGGGGTCATGAATTTAATCCGGACTTGTCAGATTTTGCCAAGAAGTCTCATTCCCAACACTCATCCATTGTTCAGACGTTGGGGGTTCTTTACTGAATCTGTCTTTTTAATATACATGCCTCTCTATAGCTCTGAACCACTCTAAAATAGCTTACAGTTAATTATGTGGGACTGTTTGTGCATATGTTGCATGGATGGAAAGGCCTGTGAGTTGAAACTATGTGCCACACTCTTATTGCTGAGGACCAGCCCAACCCAGTGCTGAAAGAACACTAACAGTCCTGAGAGAAATTTAAAAAGACTTTCTGGGTTTGGAGTGAATCCTGTTGTTTAAGATTTAACGTCTGTGTTACATGAAGATGTACTGGAGCCATTATTCTAATTAAGGAGTTAAATGCATTGAATGTTTCAGTGAAACTTGCACAAGGTGATTTATTTCAGTGAAGGCCTAAAAACAGCGGGACGGCACAGACAGAGTGTTACTAACCCAGGTCAAGAATTCAGTGGAAGCTGAGCTACGAAATCAGTGGACATTGGTTTTCCTTGCACTTAATCTACACTTCAGGATGAAGTACTTAATCCAGAGCTCAGTCAGCCAGTTACCTGACAGCACGAGACTGCGACACACACACAATGCAGCCTTTCAGTCTGAGCTGCATGAGGAACCAGGAGCTGTGGTTTACAGATGGTGGTCTGGAACTGTACTGTACTGTCTATCTCATGGTGTCAGAAACGACATTAAATAATATGCTTTTTAAGTCATAACACTCTGAATGTATCCAAAAAGGGGGATTTTGGCTATTGGCTATAACACGCACACATTGCAGTGTTTCAGTCTGGACCAGGGATGACTGTACCTGGTGTGAACTATGAAAGCACTTGACCCCATTATGTTACAGCCTTGTGTTTATGGTCCATTTGGTCATCTGGAACTTGTCTCATCATGTTGTGTCTGAATCCGCATTACATGATGTACTTTTTAAGGAATAACGTATCGCAAAAAAGGTGAGTAAGGCTATTTAAAAACACTTTCTCGGGCAGTTACAGGTATTACACATGTCATAAGAGATAGTGTGTTTATTATCCCCAAAGGGAAATTTGTTTTACAGCTGCAGACATAAAGACACACACACAAAACACATAAACTTGAACTTGAGTGGGGTTATGGCCACAGGCAAAAACGAGAACTTAAACCTGCTCGTTTTTAAACGGGCAGATCTGTGTCTGCTTTCTGAGGGGAGTAATTGGAATTCATTAAACAGAGGGTGTGAAGGGTTCTCTAGGAAGGAATCTGCCTTACGCAACACTGGTAGACTTGGGGTGGGGCCCGACGATCAGCACCAGTGACTTTCTGACACAGTCCGTTAACGGAGTCCATTAACCTCCGCGCGGAGTGAAGAGCTGAACCAGACCTGTTGTTGAGTCATCCCGATGGTTCTTCTCTGCTCTTGTCAAAGAACTAGACGGATGCTCTTCGCGTTCGGTTCTTGCGCACATTCCTAAATTCTACTAATTTTAAAACGAGATCGAGGGGAGCTGAGGTGGTTTCGGATGCGAGGCTCACTGGGCAGACGCAGGACACACCGTCTGTCACCAGTCCC
The DNA here is from genome assembly GCF_059453375.1 of Lepisosteus platostomus. Classification (NCBI taxonomy): domain Eukaryota; kingdom Metazoa; phylum Chordata; class Actinopteri; order Semionotiformes; family Lepisosteidae; genus Lepisosteus; species Lepisosteus platostomus. The sequence continues at coordinate 61,561,943 of NC_142619.1, read as the reverse complement.
TCAGCTGGCCCGGGAGAGCCGGGGACCCCCCCCAAGAGGAGCTGGAGGCTGTTGCTGGGGAAAGACAGTCTGGTCGGCCCTGCGCAGCCCTTTAACACCGCGACCTCAACCAGGAGCGAGTTAGAACGTGATGATGGGGATGATGATGAAGCTGAGGATGCTCCTGCTCTGGCAGGGTGTTTTACATTAGAACACGAACGTAGTAGTGCTCAAGAGTCTAGTCTGGGTTCCCAAAGTAAATTATGGGCCACTCTCTCTTTTCCCCTTTTGTCCCAGGATGAGCGTCCAGACCATCAGGAATGTCTTCAGTGTGGACAATGGCTACCGCCTGTCAGACGACCAGATCGTCAACCATTTCCCCAACCACTACGAGCTCACCAGGAAAGACCTCATGGTCAAAAACATCAAGAGGTACAGGAAGGAGCTGGAAAAGGAAGGAAGCCCTCTCGCTGAAAAGGACGAAAATGGCAAATATGTTTACTTAGGTAAGCACACCCAGACTGGGAAAACACACGCCAGTTCTCTCTGAGGCCATGTGCGCGCAGCAGTCAAGGGGAAAGCTAACAGAAATGGTGAAGGGCTTTGCTGCATAGGCCTGGGCCAGATCGGCACACTGAGTCACACTTAATCACAAGAAAGATTACAAAAGACCTGAAGAGGAGGTCATATAGGTCATCCAGCGTGTTTAGTTGCTAGTAGCTACTATCTAGCTTGTTTGGTTGCTAGTAGCTAATTAATCTGAGGATCTTATCCAGCCAGTTTTTGAAAGAAGCCAGGGCATAGGCTTTGATAACATAGCTGGGTAGCTTTTTTTTTTTTTCAAAACTCAGCAGGCCTTTATTGAAAAAGTACCTTCTGTCCTTAGTTTTCAATGAACTTCTTTCCAGTGACCCTTTTTGTGTCTTGCGGGTTCATGTTCGGGTGCTGATCCTGAAGAAATCCATTGTCAGTGCCTTTAAAGATTAGAAATACATGAATCGGGTTCCTCTGTAGTCTTCTCAGTTCAAAATGAAAAAGATTTCGTTCTTGTAGTTTGTTAGTCCAAAGGTGTCTGGGTGCTCTTCACTCGACTGGTTCCAAAGCCGTGATATCTTTTTTTTTAAATCAAGATGGTCAATATCTTCAAGATGCACAAAATTCAAAAGGCAGTTTTATTTTATGAAAGTTTAACATAGCATGTCTTTTTTAAAATTCTATACTCTAAATTTCATTTATCAACTTTTTATTGCTCCAAAATATTGTCTGGGCTTGAAGATGACAATGATGTGTGCACATACTGTAAATACCAGAAGTCTTTCTCATAGCTTCCTCATCCTGTTCTTGTAAAGCTTTCATGAGAGCTGTGTGCACGGGTTCTTAGAAGGGACTGGGATGGCATTCCATACTTTGTCTGGGCCGTGACATTTTTGTAACGTGCTTGTTCGCTTATTTGATGCTGTATCTGGTTGCATTGGAAAAAGAATAATATATTTGCTAAAGAATGCAGCACTGTGAGGTTGTAGCAATGTGAAGTTAGCAAACATACAAGACTTTCAATTGCTGGTCTCCACTGTGTCCTTTGCTAGATTTTGTACCGGTGACTTTCATGCTCCCTGCTGACTACAACCTGTTTGTGGAGGAGTTCAGGAAAAACCCTTCCAGCACATGGATAATGAAACCTTGTGGGAAAGCCCAGGGAAAGGGCATATTCCTCATCAACAAGCTTTCCCAGATCAAGAAATGGTCACGGGACAGCAGGACCTGCACGTAAGTGTCTGGCCTGGCTTGCAGATCCAGTGTTGTTTTTTTTTCAATGTTGATTGTGACCTTTCTTTTAAAGTTGATATTTTCGATCTCGTGCCTGGGCAGTAACACAGCATTGAGCATTGCAGCTCGCCTCCAGATTGTCTACAAGTTCTGAGGCTTACATGAACAGTGCCTGTAGAAAGTCTACACACTCTTACACATTTTGTGGCCTGGCAGTCTGAAATCAAGACACATTAAGTAGAATTTCTTTATTTCTTGTATTTACACATTGTAACACAAACCCTCCAATGAAAAGGGTGGAGCGGGGGCACTGTGGCTAAGGATCTGCACCTGTGGCTGAGGAATCCTACTCCGTTGGGCCCTGAGCAAGGCCCTTCACCCCAGCTGCTCCAGGGGCGCTGTATAAAAATATGGCTGACCCTGTGCTCTGACCCCCAGCTTCTCTCTACCTATCTGTGCCTGTGTGTCTCATGGAGAGCAAGTTGGAGTATGCGAAAAGACAAATTCCTAATGTAAGAAATTGTATATGGCTAGTAAAGTGACCATCTTCTTGAAAAACAAATGCTCAGACATTCTGAAAATTAGTTACAAATGTAAACCTAAAAAAATGGTCTTGGTAAATGAACACATCCCTGAGTTAGTACCTGATGGAAGTACTGTTTTCTTGAATTGTAGCCACAATTCTGTTCGAATAGGTCTGTACCAATGTAGCTCACCAGATTTGGAAGTGTTTGCTCACTTCTCCTCACAGAACTGTTCAAGCTTAGTCAGATTGAGAGTGGACTGTTGATGGCCTGCAGCCTTCAAGCCATTCCACAGGTTTACAGTCGGCTTGAGGTTAGGTCTGACTGGGCCACATGAAGACATTTACCTTTGTGTTCTTTAGCAATTCTGCTGCTTTGGCTGTGTGCTTGGGGTCGAGTTCAGCTTTCAGCATGACCTTCCTTCCCACTTTCAGCTTCCTTGCTCCGCCCAGTTTCCCTACAGTCCTGACCAGTGCCCCGGTCACTGCTGCAGAGAAACACCGCCATAACAGAATACTGCCTCCACCTTGCTTTGCAGTAGGGTTGGTGTTCTGTGGGGGATGGGCTGTATTGGGTTTTTGTCAAATGTAACATTTTGCATTTAGCCCAAAAACATCTATTCTGGCTTCATCAGGCCGCAAAATTTAGCTTCACAATCTCCACACTGTTGTTTTTCATACCTCCAGCAAGACTCATTGTGGGCTTTTTTGAGCATTGGCTTTCTTCTTACCAAACTCTTTGTTGCCCATAGTTGACTCTCGATTATGAGAAGCACTACCCAGCAGAGGAGACCTACAGGAACAGCTGGTTTTATTCTGAAATCATCAGACTCACTACAGTTGAACACAGGTGGAGACTTATTAGCTCGTTGTGTGATTTGAAAGGCAATTGGTTCCACCAGAGCTAATTTACAATTGCTGTTCCTGAGGGGTGTGGACACTTATCTAACCCATTTTCTAGGTTTTTATTTGTAATTACTTTCCCGAATGTTGGAACACTTGTTTTTCACTTAGAGGTTCTGTTACAACGCTTAAATAAAATAAATTCTGATTTAACGTGTCTTGATTTCAAGCTATTAGGCCACAAAATATGTGAGTTTGGAATGTGGTATTAACTTTCTGTAGGCACTGTATGTTCCGTGCTAGGAACTGAGTCCTGGTAAATTCAAAAACAATACATTTCATGACATTTTTGACAATACATTTTTACCTGTTCGAGTTCAAAGTGTTTCTGATTATTGATGTCAATCAATCGATTTTTATTTTTAGAATAGCTTTTTGGTAGCAAAAGCCACTTCAAAGTGCTTTGCTAGAAGCAGTTGTAAAAAGTACAACAGAACATTTACCGGTGACAGACAAAGTATAGTTAGATTTCAGAGTTACAGTCTGGGAAAATGATTAACCAGAGACAAAGAAAATGTTTATAGGCCAACGTTTTACAAGAAACAATGCAATGCAAAACAAGATTACAGCTCTGAAATCTCAATAGTTTAACTCTGAAATCAGTAGTTAGAGAACGAGGTGGTTATGTAAAAATTGTTGCCACTTGTTCAAGAAGTATGTTGTATAATTGTATTGTATGTCTTTAATTGTATGAACTCACCGAACCGAATTTGATGCAACTAATGTTTATGGCAATAAAGTATTGAATTGAAGTAAGAATAAAGGAAGGACAGAGGCAATAGCTGTGCCTTCAGTGTCTGTATAGGCTAGAGGCCTCTCTCTACCGTAACTGCAAGAGCTAGACTGCTGGTGTTACAGCTGCATTTAATCCCTTGGGCATTGGAGGCAGGTCCAGATCACTACAGCTGGAAGTCAGCAGAACCAGCACACTGCAGAGGGTGTTTGGTCCACTTGTTTCCACTCGGAGGTCTGTGGTTTTGGACCATCTGCAGCCTCTTGGTGCAGACAGAAGTCCAGTAAAGAGGGTGTGGTATAGAACAGCCTTGGTGCGGGAGAGAAAACGCCATATCGGAGAATACCGGCAGCTGCAATAGGTTTGGATGCACCCTTGTAGCTTCTCAGTGGTGGTAGAAGGTAGAGTGTTTGTGTGGAGGGTTATGTAAGGCCACTGGTGTCTGCTGATGTGGGATGACATCAGCTGATAGTGTCTGAACCGCAGGTGGAAACTGGAAACCTGAACGTGCGCTCGAGCTGTAATCGCTGGGTAGCCTCCAGCCTATTTGCATTGTGTTTGTCTCTTTCGCACCTGGCCAACCTTTGTTCAGCTACTGCACAGCAGAAGACAAGGTCCCCGTCTGTGGAAATCGGCGGCGTCTAGATTACACTGTGTGCTGGTGAGCCACGCCCAGGACCCTGCACTGAGCTCGTGCAGACACCAGGGAAAACGGCTGTCCTTCGCTCTGCAAGTGGCCAGAACTTCCATGTCGACTTGTTCTTGTTGGAGAACTGGAGTTTCGGAACTTTAACCTAAAGTAGTGAAAGGAGTGAAAGAACTGAAGTTTTTTGTAAAAGCAAGGGGAATTTCACCTTTTCTAAAACTTGGTGATTTACATATTGCAAAGTGTATGTGGTTTAAAGTATGTATATTAGGATGCTGTTAATTCTTGATTTTATTTTAAGCAGGTTAATTAAAATAGTCTTACAGTAGATCTTTAAATTCCACCCTAAACCACCTCTCAGTCCACATGTGGTCATAGCCTTATCAACCACGGCAAAAAAGCCAGTGGCCTCAACACAATTTACCACTTTGTTTTACTTAGTTGTTTTGCATCTATTTATTCTTATTTTACTCTACAAAAGTTAAGAACACAGAAAGATAAGATAAGATCACTTTATTAGCCATATACAATTTCTTGCCTTAGGAATTTGCTCTCCCTGCGACACACAGACACACAGATGGGGAGAGAGTGCTTCCCCAGGTAAGCCTCCATGCCTCAGGCACCCCTGCTGGCACGGCTTCTGCATCTGAAAATGAGTACGAACTGGTGCCAGTTTGACTCAAACAGGCTTTTGCAGTGCCTCACGTAAATCAAAACTAAAAACTAAAGGTGTTTTGTCTACTGCTGGGCTAATGAGCTTAATTAAGTTAAGTTTCCAATCCATTCCGTTCCACAGTTTCGCTGCAGCCATCTTCCTGATTATGCAGTGCAGTGGTTCTCAATCCGAATCCTGGTTTAGCCCCGCATCTGCTGGTTTTCGCTCTGACTGGGCCTTTCATCACCAGTGTTGATCGGTGCCTGTACTTGATGTGATCACCGGTTTAGAGTTTTTTCTGTACTCAGTCCTTAATTTCAAATACCCTAGTAAAAGTGCAACAACATCTTTTCCAACATTTCCAACATCTTCAGCGCACAGAACTTCCAGTCTCTCCTGAGCTACAAAGGAACAAGTAAAGGTTTATTCCTTTCTTCTCTTTTCAGCAGGGAATAAACCTTTACTTGTTCCTTTGTAGCCTGTGCATGCTGACGTAGCTCCCTACTTGAAACTCTTCTGAGCTTGCTAATTATGAATTTGCTGCCTTATTTCTGACTCAACAGCTGTTAATATGTGATCAGTGGATGAACAGACACAGATGGGGATAACAATGTATCCATCATCTCCGGCTCTGTGTTCCTGTTTTTTCATGTGTTTTTCATTCAGCTCAAGTCTAGTCCGTTGTATTTCCCCTAGCACACCTGTATGAGGGCAGGCCTGAAACTGGCTCGTGAACTGGGGGTTCCTTAAATAGAAAATTGAAATAAAGTAGCCTGTGATTCAGAACTTGTCTGGACCAAAACCGAAAGACGCAGGGGTGACCCAGGAGCAAGGCTGGGATCCTCTGTTTTGAGGCATTTATCAAACTAAGGTTTGAGTCCAATAAAAAAGCCTAAACCAAACAGCTAAGCAATCACTGGCATCAGTTAGCACTGGAACAACAACCAACAGGCACAGGTTTGAGAACCACAGATTTTATTGCGTAACCAGCAAGATTCATAAAGCTCTGAGCAGCTATATTGTCAAGCTAGGCTTGATTATGTGTACATCCAAGATCTACACTAGTTTGTAGACTAGAAGGCTGTACTGAAACATAACAGAATGTGTTGATCAGCTGGGCACCCAACCTGTTAGTGGTGCTGGACTGGTTTTTGTTTGGGACTGTTATTTTTTTTTGACAAATTCCAGGAAGGAAAGGGTTGAGGTTAAGCAAAATATTTTAACTGATATTTTTAAAGGCCTTTTCCTGTGTATAACATCCCCTTTTCGTTATCTTTCGCAAGCAAGTTAATTTCGGGTGTGAATGACATTGCTCGGGCTATTTTGGAAGCCTAAATACTGCGCAGCTAGGAAACCTTCAGAGGAGCTGGGGGTAATGTCTGCTGTCAGGTAGCTAGACACCAACCTCAGTTCAGACTGGCAGCTTCATTACTGTTAACATTCATAAGAGCTAAGATTCCTGGCTTTGATTAATTGAAAATGAAAGCTTTTTTAAAATTTTACACTTGGGGTTTAGCTGAGAACTGTGGAGACGTGGGGCTGTTCCTTCAGTGCTTCTTCACCTTTCCTGCCAGGCATTGCTGAACTGAGAAGAGACTTTTGTTAATCTGAGAGCTTCAGTGCTGGTGTGTGTTGGTTGCAAGGGAGCAAGCAAAGGCTAATTCCACACAGAAAAGTAGAAAGGAGAAACTGTGTGTCAGTTTTTTAATAGTGTCTATCGGATGATGTTGCTGTCGGGGAGGGTGTCGTACTGTCCAAACGTGGTTCTGTGGAGAGGCAGGAGGCAGGTCTGCAGCTTCACAGAGGCAGAGGGTTTATTGCCCTTTTAGTTACAGAGGAAGGTGCTATTTGCCAGGGAGAGATAAGGAGAGAGAGGGCAGGTGGAGAGGAAGGAGGAGTACAGTCTTCCATAATGCTCTACACTGTGCAAAGCAGGCAAGCATTAAGGGGGACCCCCTCAATATGGGGTACAGTGGGGAGGAGAAGCTGCAGCTCCAGGTCAGGGGGGCAGTGGGACAGTCCATAACTCTGGGGGGGTGGGGGGAGCGGAACACACTGGGGGCAATGCCTACATTCCTACCGTCCACGTGTGGTTTTACTGTATAAACGATGCTTTAATGTCACGAGAGGGGGAAAAACCCGATGGTGTCAGATGTGAGGAGATGGGCGTGGGGCCGGGGATTGGCAGTAGAGCTCTGTCCTCCAGCGCAGCACCGCCGTGGCGGAACAGGGGAAGGAGTCCTGCTCATGCGTGCAGCGCCTGCAGTTACAGCTGCAGAGTCCAGCTCGACGCCAGCCAGGCAGCCCTGCGCTCTAGACAAGACTGCCTGGGGTGATCGAAACCTGTACATGAGGGGTGGGGGGGATTTTGTGCTCTTGGTTCTCGGAATGATATGGCATTAACCCGCTGAACTACCGTTTCCTGGGCCTTACCGTTGGTTACTTTGTTACGCTGCAGGGCAGTGACGTGTCCCAGTAGGGTGCGAGTCCTGCGGGGGGGGGTTTAAGGTGCTCTGCCCGTGTTTGTTGATAAATATTGATAAGGCCCGTGCTAGTGCCCATATATGTCCCGCTGTGCCTGGAAGGTGTGGCCTCCTCATCTCTGGGATGTGAGCCGGGGAAGATCTCTCTTCTTAGGCGGCTGCCTTTTCTGCTTTTAGGTTTGTGGCGCCATCTAGTGGCAAGGAGGCGTATGTCATCTCTCTCTACATCGACAACCCCCTGCTCATCGGTGGGAAGAAATTCGACCTGCGCCTGTATGTGCTGGTGACCACCTACCGCCCCCTGAAGTGCTACATGTGAGTATTGCGAGGGAGCGATGCTGGCCCCTGCCACCCGGAGCGGCAGACTTGACTGTCTGTGCCTAAACACTCAGAACTGCAGAACTGCAATGGTGCTCTTCTGTACAAGTTAGGAAGACGAAGAACACGTGTCCAAGCAATGGGTCGGTTAAACCAGCAACGTCCCAGTGAAGGGGGCACTGGTCCCAGAGGGGCGAGGGATCTTTGGATGTTTATTGCAAATGATCTCTGATTTCCTTGACTGGACACACCACCGTGCTGAACTGATCACAGTTAAATCGTTCCAGGCCCTTAGGAGCTGATGATTTAAACCTGTTGGACTGGGGCTCTCCAGGGCCAGGGCTGGAGACGGTACAGTGTTGCAGGATGAGCACAAACTAGTGATAGTGCATATTGCCTACTGTGCAGCTGATAGAAAATTATCAACACTAAATGCACTGATCAGTTTGCTGTCAGCAAGCTCACTCCAGAGCCTCTTTATTGACCACACAGTTAGGGGACAGTATGGACCCTCGCCCAGGTCTCTCATCCTGACCCGTTTCCAGCTGTTGGTTGGATGAAGCCTGGCTGTTCATAGCTTCTTCACCTCGCCTTTCAGCAGAGCCTCCCCTGCTCCTCCATCAAATCCCACATGAAACCAGATTTTCTTTGGTAAAAACCAGTAATTTATGAAAAATCTCATAATTTAATCTACTCTGGTTTTATGCTGTCACGGGGTTATCAGTAATAACAGATATCTCAATGAAATCGTTCAGTTAGAACTCTCAAATAATTTGACTAGAGAATTTTATTTACCTGAATTCCTATTGATTTTTGCGGTGTGAGTATTTTGGGGGCATCTGAAGACTTGATCTGGTGAATGTCCTTGCCTTGATTGCTGGAGATGACCTTAAATCTGTCTGTATCCTGTTCCGCTAATGAAAACATGGGATCCCAGTGTCTGCTGGCATCTCGGGGAGACCTTCGTCTGTCCTCCAGACGAGACATAAACACTGGTGTTAAACCACAGGAGAGATCTGTCTTTAGACCAAGAGTCTCCAATCCTGGAAGTTGAGTCCTGCTAACAGGAGGGGTTTTTAGGTCAATTAAATAAAATACAATTTTAAATTCTATAAAGCTTCATGTCTGTGAGGGTAAGTTAAGGCTTAATTTGACCACTACAGTGCTTCTTGTCAAGTCTGAATCTGTGCTTGATTTTAAGAGAACTGGAAGCCTCAAGTTCTGGATGTGGAGACTCCTGACTCCTGGTTTCGAATGACTGCAAGTACAGCTTGTTTGCCCACATCCTGCACAGCCATTGTCTTAACGAAAGTGAACACAGAAACAGTCACACAGAGACAGCGATTGTTCAGTTTATTAGCTCAACTGAACAACATCCCTGAAAACTCATCAATTTTGTTTTACCACCTTACCGATATGTGTGTGGGACCATGAAGAGTTCTGCGTGGTTGTAGCGCTTCGGGGTTCACGTGGGTATGCGCCCTCACCGCTGCCGCCTCAGGTCGGCCCCCCACTGTCGGGGACTCGAACCCGGGTCTCCGGCGTCACTCAACAGGGACCCAGCCAGTTGAGCTAAAGGGAAATCTCCCGTCAGGCCGACGGCTGCAGTCCCAGCTGTTCACAGGGAAGGGTGGTGACGTCACCGCGCTGGTAAGCCGCCTCGCACAACCTGCAATGGTGGCCGTATGCGTTACACGTGGTACTGTATTTATTGGACAGTGTGATATTTTAAAACCAACAGATTTATCCATGAAAGAAGTTATACATTTAATTTGTTTTCCGTTTTAGGTATAAACTGGGATTTTGCCGATTCTGTACTGTGAAGTATACTCCAAGCACCAGTGAGCTGGACAATATGTTTGTGCACCTCACGAATGTAGCAATACAGAAACATGGGGTAAGTTGCAACAGGGAGAGAAGAGGAAATGAGCAGATAAAGAAATCTGCCTCGTGTGTGTAGCTGAGGATATTGTTATGTATGTGAGGGCAAACTGGACTGTGCTCCTCCAGGTTGAGCAGGAGTAGCATTTATAAAGCTTTGCACTAGTTATGGGTACTAGCCAGTACAGCTACAACAGTGTAAAGCAAGTGCCACACAAAAGCAAATACGTATAATATTATATAATATATAATAATTATGTATTAAATACCATAAAAATAGCAGCATGTACGGGTTGCGTGTGTCCAGTAATGTAGCCACCCAGTTTGTATGTTTACAGTGAATTAGTGCATCAAGTGAATATCACTTTCAGATTAAAACGTGAATATGATTAGTCAAGAATAATGTGCTGTAAGAGTTAACAAAGCATGCAGTTTGGTCCTGAGAGGTCTCAGGTGTCTGCACAGACAAGTAGGGCTCTTGAAACATCTAAACATGAAGATTAAACATTTCACTGACACTATGCGACTCGACACTGACTATAGGACTATAAAGATATGGAACCAAAAGAACTTGTCAGGCTGAATGGCCTCTAATTTGCAACCTTTTAGATGTTTGATGTCTTGAATGGGTGCAGTACTGTCCATACTGCCCATAGCGAGAGGTTCCGATTTCTGTGGGTATTTCACCCACAAGTGAGCAAGAGTGGAGAATGAGCAGGAGTGGAGAAGGTGGGAGGGACTGTAGGGAGAGATACGAGATTGAAGGCAGGTAAGAACAGATTGTCTGAGACAGGGAGGTGAGGAGTAGTGTTTTCGATCTGATGCACACGGCAGTAAGGAACCAGTGGAGGAACTGGAGTAAAAGAAACAAAGTGAGAAAAGACAAGATAAGCAGCTCTGGATGGGTCAGCAGGGGTGCCAGGCAGGAGGCAGTTCCAGTATCCCAGGCAGGACAGTGGATTTGGTAAGGAAGGGCAAACTCTGCAGGTGTTGTTCAATAAGAAGCTTGGGGGAGGTGCCGAAGGAGAAACATGTTGAGGACGAGAGAGAGGGGTGTGTCAGGAGTGACGATGAGCTTCTTCGCAGAGGAGGGGGAGGGTGCTGCAGACACGGGGGAGCTCGGAATTGAGCACTGCTTTGTCTTTCACACCTCATGACACCAGTGGTCACTGTAGGGCAGCAGACCACCTCAGCTCTGCTGTGTCGGCTCATGGCTGCCGCTCACCTGAGCGGGCCTGAGGCCGAGATGCTCCTCCTGATCCAACGCTGGACTCACAGCTGCGTCAGTGATTAAGCTGTCCAGGCCCTGAGCATGCTTGATGGTCGGCGTCACATTCTTCCCTTTGAAAGCCGAGTTTTAGTGTTTACCAAACGTACTGTAATGTTCCCCCATTGAGGCCAAGGAGTTCTGCTTTTGAATGTCAGATCTCCCTCTTAGGACGATTACAATCACATTCACGGTGGGAAGTGGACGGTCAGTAACTTGCGACTTTACCTGGAGAGCACCCGTGGTAAGGAGGTGACCGACAAGCTGTTTGATGATATCCACTGGATAATGATGCAGTCGCTCAAGGCTATAGCGGTAAGCACACATTTTCCTGTTAGTCTCTTTCATTCAAGGTTAGTGCTTATCAAACTTCTTTACCTGCCCGGGAGCAACTGACTATACCCTACCTTAACCAGACATACTGTGCTGTGAACCCCTTAGGATTTTCACATATTTCGCATGTTTGAAAACCAAAATGTTATGAGGTATTAACATAAGTCCTAGTAATTGATAAAGTTAACATGACGAAATAAATGACGCACAGCATAGTGATCTCTTAACATTTATCCCCGAGTGATGCAACAGTCAGTATCCATATGTTACTCCCTTGAGCAGCAATGACTAAATGTCTCCTGTCACCGTTCGGGTTTTAAGGAATTTTGGCCTGTTGCTCCTCAAAGAGCTCCTTCTGGTCTGTGCCATTTGAGGGCTGCCTTGCTTGCTTCGGGTCCTGCTTACAACCTCTCGATGGGGTTAAGTCTGGACTTTGAGCAGGCCATTGTAAAACATAATTTTGAATGTCATTAGCTCTTTTTCTGAGGTCTTCAGACCTTTCCTCAGATCACGGCATGAGACTTGATACCACACACCTGTATGGTGAAGATGAAATTCATTTTTTATTTTTATGCAAGGTGGGGCCTCCATATTCAACCTCCAAGATCTACCTCATTATTTAAACATTCTAATTACTTAAATGAAACAGGGGTTCACTTACTTTTTCACTCCCCCTGTACCTTAATTACTCATTTTTTGTTTAATTCATACATCGGTTCATTTAAAGAGACATGGTATTGGTTACAGTATACTCTATTTGATATTTACATAATTCAAGAAGGCTATTATGGGAAATACTATGACATTTCGATATTTGGGGGAGTCAAAATGCTTTTCTCGGTAGTGTACACCATCCATCTGAATGTACAAAGGCATTTAAAATACAATAGGGAGGAATTGTATGGGGTGTCTAAATTATTCATGCAAATTATATTGCCTTTGGGGATGACATGTTATGCTATTGTTGAATATCTCACAGGCAGTTTTTAAGGAATTGGCTCAATTAAAAGTTGTGTTCTGCATTTGATATTTTGCGAATGTGAATAAAGTACAAGTCAAAGTTAAAAAAAAAACTTCTTCCAAATAATAACTAAAAAATCCTTACATGCAGTGTTCTTGTCTTATGTTGTTATCCTGGGCATTCACAGTAGAATATTCATTTTGAAGGCTCTGTATCTTCAATAATTAAGATATTATTATGTGCCTCTAGATTATAACCTGTTCTTATTACCTCTTGTCCTCTGCAGCCTGTAATGAACAATGACAAGCACTGCTTTGAGTGTTACGGTTATGACATCATCATTGATGATAAACTCAAGCCTTGGCTGATTGAGGTAAGTGCTCCATTCTTGACTTATGGTTAAAGTAAAGCTTTTCTGCCACTTCAAAACGCAAGGAATGTAAGAATTTTTCTGTATTTTGCAGTGATCGTGTAACGTTTGTACAGTTTCAGTTGTAGCCGTTGTATCTGGTTGACAGTGAGTAGGAGTGGTTTAGGGTTAGGGCCGACAGTATGTAGGGTTGGTTTTTGCATTAAAACCTGTACAGCTGCTGCTGTCAAACCTGACCTCATCAAACTGAGGGAGTGTGTGTAGCAGGGTCTCCTGTTCGCTGTGCAGCAAGATGGCAGGCTAATTGAAGGCAGTGGTTAGGGCTCTGGGTCACATGGGGTGTTGCTGTTGCCCCCTTGAACAAGGTACTTTCCTCAAATTATTATGGTGCTGTGGAGGAATGGCTGGGGCACTGGGAGGTTGTTGTAACCTTGATAAAGCACCTTAATTCTGATTTTTACAATAGAATGTGTAGCTCTATACAAGTACGTTTCATTGGATGCGTTGTCTGACCGGAAGGTTTTACGGGGAGTGATCAGGTCAGCCCAGTCCATCGCTGGGGTACAGCTCCCCTCTATTTCAGATATTTTTTACAACTCGCTGCCTCGGGAAGACTGGACGTATCGCTAAGGACACCAGTCATCCTGGTTCCTCACTTTTCTTCCCCCTTCCCTCTGGTGAGCGCTATAGGAGCGCAACGGCACGAACTTCCGAATTCAGAGACGGTTTCTTCCCACAAACTGCCAGATTACTGAACTCTGCCCCTATCACTGGCTCACACTGGTGTTTTTTTCCAAGATGTATGTTATTTACCTTGTCGTTGCTGCTGCTGTTCTGTGTTTATGTTTGTGGTGTTTCCTTAATGGCTTTGTATTCTTCGTATTGGCGCACACATGCAAATACGCATTTCATTGCACTTGTGCATCTGACAATAAACTGAACTGAACTACTCATACTGCTTACAAATAAACTTGGCTGATACAGGAAAATGCTGGTATAAACCTTCTCTTTTCAATTATAACCTAGTGAGGCACACAGAGGTGAGACTATTAGGGAACTGTGTTCATAATGTGGCGTTCTCTGAAGTGTACTTCCAGACTGTAGAGGTAGAGTCTAAAACCCATCTTTGAATGAAACAAACACGGCAGCAGACTTTGAAGGAAACAAACACAGGTGGGCAAACACCTAGCAGGAGGTGTTTAATGTAAACAAGGGCACAGTATTACATGCAGGTAGCAAAAACATGAACTATAGACACGCAATGGGAATCACTGCGCTTGAAGACGCTGTGTACAAAAAAGACTGAGGTGTTGATGCTGATGCATTATTTACGTTTTTAAACAATGTGGGGAAGCAAAACAAAATGGAAACAAAATGTAAGGATATATTGTTAAATTGTAGAATTTAAATTAAATAACATTTGGTTAAAATTGTGCAATGCACTAGAAAGATGTAATTTAGAATATTGTATGAAATTCTAACCATAATATGAAATTGATATTTCATTAAAGTCTTGAATGCTCAGGCTGAATACGTCTAAGGGTGTGGTAAGTTTCTAGATATTTGGAGATTGCTTACGGACTTTAATTTTCAAGTTCTCCCACAGATTCTCATTAAGGTCACATTAGGATTAAAGTCAGGACTGTGGCCTCATTATTATTACTTCATTATTTTTAACGCTGATGTAGCTTTGGCCTTTTCTCATCCCATTTTCAGGTCTGAAGCAGGTTTTCCTTTAAGTTTTGTCAGTGTTTTGCTCTCTCTGTGTTCCCATCTGTCTTGACACTCTGTCCAGTCGCTGCTGATGAGAAGCAGAACTATAACATACTGCTGCCATATTGTGTGGAGTAAGTTGTGTATATACTGTACAAAATATTAATTGCTACTTCCAAACTGTACCATGAGTGCAAACCTTAAAGCAATTAAAGGTGAAAACTCTGCCAGGGTTGAATATATTTGCAAGGACGTGTCAATGTATTTTAGGTCCTTTTCAAATTACAACTAAAAGCTACCCTGGACAAAGAGGCTGCTTCCCTCCGGTATTGTGTTTGGGATCCAGCTTCATTATTAGGACTCTCTTCGCGGCTGGGGTGTGTTTGCTCAAAGACAGGAGGTCTGAACAATATCTTGTTTGACAAAGAGCTGATGAATGCAGAGCTGGAGGCATCTGATTAAACGGAGACATTAATCACTAGTCTTATGGGGAAAAATAGTGCTGGCTGCCATGGTGCCTGGGGAGAGCTGGCACTGGAAGTGACTGCAGAGCTCAGGCTGGATGGTCGGCAGGAAAGCTCTTGTGTGGAGGAACAAGAGGAGGCCCTTCTACTTAGTTTAAAGTGCACTTTCCTCTAAATGTCACCCGTCTGATGCAGAAGAGGTCCGCTGGGTTGTCAGTGCCTTTGAGGATTCTGGATACTGGAATCAGGTCCCCTGTTACTCTTCTGTGTTCTGCACTAAAAAGATTCAGCCTGTTAGTTGAAGATATTTGGGCACAGGAATGAAAACACAGGAAAGGTGACAGTCAGCCCATCTAACCCATTTAAGTAGCGAGACGTTAATTGATCCAAGGATTTCATTCAGCTGTTTCTTTAAATAATCTTGAGTGTTGGCTTCAAGAACATGCCTGGGTAAATGTCAGTAAGCCTGGTCTCCTTCCCCTGGGCTGAGTTCAGTCAATTTTAACATCACATCCCTTAATTTAAATCCTGTCACCCTGTAGCCCGTTTCATTCAGATCTCAGAAGTTTAGCAAAGCTGCGCCAGGTCAGTATTAAGGAAAACCTAAGCTGCTGCTATTGCTAGTGCTGGTGGACCAGTTGGTGGCGCTCTCCCTTCTGTATTTGCCATTCATGCTGCTATTGGTGTCAACCTTCAGTATCATTTTAAACTTATGTCCTACTTGGTAATTTTAAAAAAGATCCCATGGCACTGTCAGTAGGAGTATGGGTGTTAACCGTGTATTCCTTACTAAATTCCACTCTGCACTTTCACAATAGGGCCTCACTTATGTCCCAGATTAATTCAATTGGTGAAGCAGTTTCTCACTTCTTCACCTCATCTGTTGTGTTGTGGTGTGGGGCTGTTGGTGCAGGTGGGTGCTGCATATTGGTGGAGGATGAAGAGAGTCCTTCTCTTGTACCACGTACTGTACAGTATAAAGCCTTTTTGGGATTTTTTAATAAAATAAATGCGCTAGTAAGGCCTCATTTAAAATATCATGTACTATCTTGGTTACCACGTTATAAAGAAGATATTGCTGCTCTGGAGTCTGTCCAGAGAAGAACAGCTGCAGCAGATGCATTCTGGGACTTCAGGGTTCTTCTGTTCTTCTGTCTGACAGAGCCCTTTTTCTCAACGCAGGTCAACGCTTCCCCTTCGCTGACATCAAGCACAGCCAACGACCGGATCCTGAAGTACAACCTGATGAACGACACGCTCAACATCGTCACCCCGAATGGAGAAATCCCAGACTGCAGGTGGAATCGCAGTCCGCAGAAGGAAGCTCTTGGAAACTACGAACTGTTGTAAGTGTTGGTCAGAATGTTTTGGTTATCATCATGTGTAGGAGGCAGGCTGAGACACGAGGCAGTGGTAGGTGAAAGCCCTTTGCAGCCATGTGCTTCTGGTCTCCGGCTGCGACTCGATTAAATCAACACTTTGAGCCTCTCAACACACTGCTTAATGGCTTCTTTCTGTTTGCTACTGGCTCCTAACATGCACCCACGTGGAAAGCAGGCATGTTGCATGAGGTCTGGAATTTGCCATTGCAGGGTTGAAAGTGTGTTTTAAACCAGACCTGAATGCCTTTATGACCTCTAAGCCGGTTCACCATAGTTTTCTCACCACAGAAAAGGTCAAGGCTTCTACAGGTCTGGGAAGAGAGGCCTTGTCCAGATCAGTGGACACTCATTAATGCCTCATGCTCTAATCCCAAGAGTGAAACTTTAAAAGTTTAAACATTTAAACTTCAAAAGAATTAAGCGAGGAGTGCCTCAGGAAATGCAATGCTCGTAATTGCTTTTCAATCTGTTGGAAGAGCAAATATTTCAGTGTTGCTAAGTAAGAGTGGCACTTTACCTGGTTTTTTTAGAATGATAAAAAAAAGTTTAAACGTTGACATTGCTAAATTACCTTTATGTAGGCATTTTTGGAATTTATCTTTGATAATCCGAGATGTTCAGCTATCGAAGCCTGAAACTCTGCTACCCTTTCTCGTGCTCTAATGACTGCAATCTGCGTGTCAGGTATGATGAGGAGCTGGCACAGAGCGAGAACGCAGACCGCGACCTCAGGAGCCGGTCTGGACAGTCTCTGGGATCCAAAGGCGGCAGGGCAAGCAGCATGAGGCCAGGGCCTGCCACGTGGAAGTGACAGATCGCATCTGGGAAACAAGGCGCCCGCCTGCCCGCCTGCCGCTTCTTCTGGGATGAAGAGGAGGAAATGCAGATCGCAGTAACTTCCAAAGAGGGCCGTGTTTACGTGGCTTTCTCTATAATAACAAACTGTTTTGGGTTCACTTATTCACTTGTTTCTGCCACACTGAAAAGGCAGAGATGACCTCAGTCTGACAGGGCAGTTAGTTATTAGTGCATGAAGAGCATGAGTCCAGACCAATTACTTTCTGCATCACATACTGTACTCTGGGTTAACTGCAGCTGCATTTTTAAGTATGTGGAACTGAAACACTAATGAACACCATTTTTCCTACCCATTTATATATGTTTGCACAGATGGCAAAATGTTATTGTTTTGAAAATAATAACAAAGTTATTTTTCTGTTCAGTACTTACGTCTGCTGTATTGAGAAGTCGCTCTATCACAGGTTCAACTGTTACTAAAAGACAGGTGTATAGTTCAGCTTGAACAATGTGGCAGCAATGTGTATTACTTGGACAATACAGGACTGTGTTTGACATTAAGGGTAACATAAATTCAGACTATTGGAAAGGCAGAAAAAAATTAAAGCAGATTTAAAAGGCTAGGGTGCACCATGATAGATTTTGGTGGACGCTGATGCATGAACTAATTTTGTCTCAGTGCGCCGTTAGTCAGTTCCTCATTTTTGTTTTCTTTGTTTTCAAGGCCTTGGCCTTTGCTATTGTACCGAAATGGGTTTGTTTAGGAGTTTTATCTCTCCAAAAGGAAGAGGGTTATTTTAAGAGCCAAGCCAAGGCCGTGCCAGTCTGTTACAGGAATGATGGCGAGAGCCTTGTGCTCCTAGAGGACTGGAAGCACAGTGACTTTCTGCCACTTCTGGCTTGTGGCATTCTGTACAGCGCGCAGGAGTCTGGGCATCGTATCCCATTGAAAGAGCTCTAAGCAAAGGCAGGAGAAGTGCTACATTTCCACGAAAAGGGGAGCTTTTATTTAGTGGTGGAGACCGTGTGGGGGAAGAGCCGTGAGTGCACACACGACTACATGAAGGAAGTAGCTCCTGCCTGAAGCCCACGCTCTCTGAAGCGTAGACTCGGAATGAGTCCAGGTGGGGAGCTGCGTCGGCATGCATAGGCTCCAGAGGACCAAGTAATAGGTTTCTTCCCTGCTGAGAAGAGAAGAAAACGCAAAGTTGTGGCTGTGGAGCCTTCACACCTGAAGAAGACACCACAGCCGAAACGCTGCGTTTTCTTTCGACTCGGAATGAGGTTGCAGGGTTCTCTAAGGCCTCTCCAGATCGCGTATGTAACGCAGCTCTGTTCCATAATAACGGACCGGTGGCATAATCCTGCGGCCGTGTGTTCGAAGACGATCTTCCTTTAACGTTCCCCCCCCCATGTTTTCGTTTAACTTGTGACCCGCCGGCTTTACAAACATCCAGCATTTGTTCTTAAAATGCATTAGCAGGTTATCGGGGTGTCATTGGGGTCCCCATGGTGGTCAGTAGAACTCATGAATCTGGTCTGTGAATTTAGGGCATTATTCAAAGAGAGCATTGTTGACAGAGTCACCCCCACCCCCACTGAACCCAACGTGCACTATGGGAACCATACATGAGCCCTGCTGTCCAGACGTCCGCGGGCCTGTGAACTTATTTCCTGTGTAATACTGAATATCTGAATATGTATGGTTGTCCGATATGCAATATGCAAAACCTTTAATACTTTTCTACTTCTGGTGCTTTCTTTGTCTTAACTTATTTTTATTAATAAACTGTTGAACAATAACGTTATTCTAGGACCGAAATGGTCACCTTTTGTATTGTGTGGGGAAAAAAACAGGTGAGGAGATAACAGTGTTATTTCTGTTGGCTGGCTTAATTTTACAGTGATACGACACAGCATTGCTCTAATTCATTATTAGGGTGCACAGTATTCGCTGAAGAATTCCTGTAATAGTGATTTTGTTTTCCCTTTCATACGATTAAATCAGAGTAAAATGAAAAAAAAAACCCCGCATACATGATGTGGTCTATGTGTCTCTTATTAAGACGTGCTGTGCTTCAATTTGTACTCGTTCGTCTGTATGAATATAAAGTCCTGGTATCTCTGAAATGTAATCTGAGCTAGTCCAGAAATCCCTTAGCTAGCTCAGAGATCTAATTCTGAGTTGTCAGGGTCATCCCTAAAATAGTACGCTTCTTCTATCTGCTGTCCGGGATGGTTTTAATTTTAAAACGTCCCAGTCTTGGGGAATGCCCGTGTGCGGGGATCTCAACCTGTTCTATACAGTAAACGAAACCCAACCACCGCAACCGATATGCGGAAGTTAAAAAGTCGGGGGGAAATGGGAAATGCCGGCGTGATTGTACTTTCAATTCTCCTTTGTAAGTATTGGTTCGAATTGAAACGTCGAGTTACCGAGTCTGGCAATGAGAATGGGTGGGGAGGGCGCACAGGAACGTTTTTCAGCCTGCGTGTCGCGGGGTGAGCTCTACGGAAGACGATCGTTTTTTAAGATTTACCCAGACAGACCGAAACAACCCTTCTCCAGTTAAAAGTTGCTGTTACCCCCGCAGTCATCCAAAATCTTCTGCGCCTTTTTATGGACTTTTCCTAGCGATTCGGGCAGGAAATAAGACAAGATCATAGGGCTTCCTGGAAATGATAGCGTACCGTTACAGCTAGACCACGGGCACGGAAAACGGTGTGAAGGCACAGGTTTTTCCCGGCCTGCGACTGCAGCTCCTTCCTTCGCCTGACATTGAGGAGACCTTGCAGCGCGGCGCTGCCCCTAGACGAGCCTCCACGTGTGTCCAGTCGGGGCCCGAGGTGACGTCACGCCGGCAGAAAAAGTTCCCTCGGCAGAAAACTTCTGGGTGCGGGGTTGTGACGTCAGAGAGGCGCGCCGCTCCCAGTCTCGGGCCGTGACAGGAGCTGACCAGAAAAGGGAAAAAGCAGGAAACGCCGCAGGAGAGAGAAGCTACGGTCTCGAAACCGCGTTGCTTTGGCAGGGGAAATCGCAGTTTTAAGGTAAAGGAAGAATGCCACGCTTTCCCCCTGACAGTCGCTGTTTGCGGGTAGTTGAGAAACGCGGAGCTGTAGTTTGACTCGGAGTCGCGGCGCAGGAGGTGAACTCGCTGTAACTGTGTAACAGCCCGGAGACTTCACTTAATCTGTACGTGGGAAGGGCGAGGGGGGTGTTTTATGATGTATTTGATGCATAATGTCAGGAAAGAACTTGAAAAGGTTTTTTTTCTTTCCATCGACAGACAGCGAAAACTTTCGAGCAGTGACGGTAGTGCTCGGCGCAGACTAGTCCCTTGCTTCAGACTTTGTTTTTTTTAAAAAAAAACTTTTTCTTTACTTTTTTTTGACAACGTGGAACTCTCAGAAATACGATAATGATTTAAGTTATGCTTCCGTCGTTTGGGTGGTGTATTACTTTTCAGGAAATCACCCCGCTGAAAAGGCATTCCTCTATACGTGTGAATAATGAGTCTATTCTTTAAGACAACACGCAAACTTCGCTTGTTATTCGGCGACTAAACTCTTTAATCTAACCAGCAGGGAATTACGGGACCTGATTTTGTGCACAAATAAGGGGTGGCTGTTTTTATAACGCAGGGGGGCGAATTCTTCCTCGTAGTTCTTTGCTCTCCTGTTCCAGAGACACGCTGCCCGTGTAAATACGTGTTCGGGCTCTTCACGACGCCCAAGGGCATCCGTGTGATAGCGGTGAGGGGATGCCCGGGGCTGGAAGCCTTTAAAGAGGCTACAGCTACCCCCTTCATCCCCGCTCTCTGAGAGCCGTGCAGCTCTGTGGAAAGTGATTGCTCGGAGATGCGCCTGCGGGAGAGACCGTGCTGCCTGACGAGTCTCTCCGTGGGTCGGGTGGGGCAGCACTCCGTCTTTAACTCGAAGGCTGGATCTTTTTTTCAATGACTAGAAGGCAGCGAGCACGGGAACTGTTTTTTTTTTGGTTCTTCGCACTCTGTTGTAAGTAGCGCTGTTTTGAAATAGTGCTGAAAGCCTGTTTTACTTTCCAGTACCGCCTTCCCAAGCGTCTAGTAGGGAACGGTGTGGAGTCGAGGTAGGGCGCTGGGGATCTAGGTTGTGGGTTCAAATCCCAAGTGTCTCTGTGCCTATTGCTGCAATAAGGTTCTCCCTTAGAGGAATTCTCTCCTAGAGGAATTTGTGTATATTAGTTGTTTTGGGTAAAAGTGTCAGCCACATATAAATAAAATACAACAGTTCCTACTGAATAATGCATGCATACTGTAAAACAACACCTTGATATTATTAAAACATAATACCACTAGCATGTCGGAGTATGTTTAGCAGTCTGAGACTGCCTGAGAATGCAGCTGCTCCTTAAGAAATACTGCTACCGAACTGGAAGGTTGTGGGTTCAAGTACAATACCAGGTCCGAGACCGTTGTTGTACCTTTGAGTGAGGTCATTAACTTGGACTGCTCCAGTAAAATGCCCTGGCTGTACAACTGGACACAGAGTCTGCTGCTTTGTATAAAAAAACGTCCGTTCGCAAAATTGGCAATATTGGAATAGAGTACATGAGAGAGTGTTTAAAATAATGTGACATACAGCTTGATGTGTCATGTTCTTAATACCAGGCAGCTGCAAACAGTTCCTGCTTTTAGTGGTTTCTATGAAACTCAAGAATCTTTTCAAAACTTTTACAGGAAACCCCGGAAATAGATTTGAGAAGTTGCTTTAGGGTGAAATCGTAAGCGTGCACTTATTCCAGCACTGTCTGTTGGAGGCCTGTGTTGAAATGTACAGTACATGAGGGATCTCTAACGGCTTGCGAAGTAGTGTTGTGATTGGACAGGCTTCTCTGCCTTATCGCTGCGAGTACAGTGACGGTTCAGGGTTGTTGGAAGGTTGAATTGCTGCTTGATTGACCTCATTGCCTCGAGGTCATTGCCGTTCCTTCGGGAATCCAAGGTCTTTGCCCACATCGAGTTGACCGTCGGCTCTTCTGGTGACAGCCTCCTTTGGGACGGCGCGAACGTGTGTTATTGCGTATCGGTTGACACGCGTGAAAGACATATTAAACATACTCCAATGGGCTTGTCAGCCCTCGCCTGTAGGTGAGACAGCTGGCTTCAGGCTATGGACTGGAAGCTATCAGGTCTGATTCAAGCTGCCCCCACCACTAGGGGGTGCTGTCTGACTGCCATAGCTGGATGGCATGGATAACCCTGTTAGTGGTCAGGCTCCTAAGAGTCGGGCTGTTTCGCAGGGTCACACCGGTGCCAGGCATCTGCCCAGCTCCAGTCAAAGCAGGGTAGTTTGGAAAGAGACCAGTGACTGTGGACATGTTAGGGCGGAGAAAGACAATGGGACTGTCCAGTCCCGGTCCTGGAGGGCCTGTGTGTCTGTAGCAGGGCTGTCCAGTCCTGGTCCTGGAGGGTCAGTGTGTCTATAGCAGGAGTGTCCAGTCCTGGTCCTGGAGGGTCAGTGTGTCTGTAGCAGGAGTGTCCAGTCCTGGTCCTGGAGGGTCAGTGTGTCTGTAGCAGGAGTGTCCAGTCCTGGTCTTGGAGGGTCAGTGTGTCTGTAGCAGGAGTGTCCAGTCCTGGTCCTGGAGGGTCAGTGTGTCTGTAGCAGGAGTGTCCAGTCCTGGTCCTAGAGGGTCAGTGTGTCTGTAGAAGGGCCGTCCAGTCCCGGTCCTGGAGGGTCAGTGTGTCTGTAGCAGGGCTGTCTAGTCCTGGTCATGGAGGGTCAGTGTGTGTCTGTAGCAGGGCCGTCCAGTCCTGGTCCTGGAGGGTCAGTGTGTGTCTGTAGCAGGGCCGTCCAGTCCCGGTCCTGGAGGGTCAGTCTCTTCAAAGCACCAGCACCTGAAGGGTTGGGAGAAGTTACAACATTGGTGCTATTAAATCAATAATGAGCTGATCTAGGTTATTAAAAGCTGAGTTTGGATGAAAACCTGCAGACACTGTCCGCCCAGGTCCAGGATTACCCACCCAGGTGCTAGTGTGTGCTTCTGTATCTCTAGGGTGTGCGTTATTAAAAAACGCATTCTGTAATGTCCGTTCAGAATCTATAGATAGTGAAATGGTAGAGCTGGAAAGAGGAAGTTGTATGCATGAGATAAAAAATATTATGACATGAAAACTGTAGTATTAAAAAGTGCTTGATGTATTGTTTTTTTGTTCTTACTGAGCATGAGAAATACTTTGTGAAAAAACAAGTTAATCATTTACAGCACGATATTTCTGGGATTGTATGTTCTGCCTCACTGTCCTGTGGAGCCACCTTGGTTTAATTGTGTGTTACTGTTGGAATCGGGGAAACTGGTTTGCTCATGGTGTGTTTTCGCCACTCTTAACAAGTGTAACGAGGACGGCGGCGCAAACCCCTTGATCAGCCTTCCTTAGAATACGGTGAAACCCGAGGAGGGGACTAGCTGAGACAAGCCTTCTGAACAAGGCTCTTGTTTGCATTGCGTAACATTCCTACATGACAACACAGTTCCAAAATACCGTCCCAGTGGAGTATTTCAGCGTGTGCTATTTTAGAACACTCAATACCCTGGAATTAAAAAATAAAAACACATTTCATATCGCCTGTGAATGCCGGCCTGGTATGAGGGGTAGTTCTGCCGTACAATATCAGATCAGGTCTTAATGAGGCGTATTTCACGGCCAGACCTTTCAATTCCCGAATTCCTCCTGAATGATAAACGTGAGAAAAATAACCTTCCAGAAAAGCTGTGTTTTTTTTTTAAAGTACATTTTTGTTTTATTCTTTTACCCCTCCCTACCTTCTGCTGCTGCCTGTGGCGTTCCGGACAGTGAAGGGTGTTGGTGCCCCGTCCAGGTCAGCTGGGGGGAAAGCCTGAGAGCGGGAGGGGGTGCCTTTGTGAGTGAGCTAGCGTGTTGTGTGCCGCCTTCTGTCCTGCAGAAAGGATAAGTGGGATCTGAAAGAGGAATGCTGTGTTTAGCCTTGTTTATAAGCATAGCCGGGGCTGGTGTAATGGAGGTGAGTTCGCGGGGAGATGACTCAGATTGCAGGTGACGGGGCCCGTTGTGGGCCCGTTGTGGGCCCGTTGTGGGCCCGTTGTGGGCCCGTTGTGGGGCCGTTGTGGGCCCGTTGTGGGCCAGTTGCCCCGGTGGGGGCGGGGTGGGATTGCGAGGGGGCCACCGCGGTGGTCTGCAAGAGGGCGGGACCCCCGCCGACGCCGATGCAGGGGGAAGTGGGGGAATGGCGCGGCTCCGCAAACGGGAGAGCAACACCGCGGTTCACAGAGTCGGCGCGAGCCTGCCGGCACGAGGGGGGGCGCTGCTGAAACCCAGTCCCGCAGCCCACCTGCTGGGAGGAGAGGCCGTCACCTGTGGGCAGGTGTTTCTTTAACCCGTGTCTCTACTGCCAGTTCCCTCGGCCCTGTTTTATCTGCTGCAGATTATTTCGAGAATGCTGTTTGGATTCTTTGATTCTCCGGTTTTTAAAATGTCATTTGTTTTGCTCGCAGATGTACAGTACGTCACGCAAGGTGATGTGTATTCTGATGTTACGCCGCTCAGAAGTCCATGTTGCACTCTTAACTTCCGCTGCCTGGCGTTCAGACAAAATTACCTCCGTATTTAAGTATCCGTGAAGGTGTATTAGAAATCATTTGGCTAACACTTATCTCAAGAGACTTCCCGTTTTGTAGCCGTTCAAACAGTTTTATGTATTTCACTGACGCATTCTGAATGTCTGAGTACCTTTCTAAATGGGCACCAGCAATACCCTTACAAAACGCTGTATGTCCACAGCCCTTACCTTCTCTGCTTCTTCAATGCTGGTCACAGATGTCATGAACAAAGTAACTGGCATGTAAGTCAGGCTCCAGAGACGCACAGCGTGCCTACAGGTAACCATTTGTATAGCACTGACCGTTTAGCTGAGGGAATGTACACCAGGAGGTTAAATTCCACGAAGATGAATTATCACTGTTTGTGCAGAGTTGGAAGCCTTGAGTCACCATTTTTGGGTGCCAAACACATATGATGATTAGGTTTTTAAAAATGTTTATTCCACCTTTGTCTTAGTTTTGTAATAGAGGAATTCCTGATTTATTGCATGTTTTTTTTTAAAAAAATACTCCTGACATTGGCTCACAAGTGAGAAGTTCATATCTCAGAGTTATTTTTCATTTCGCAAGTTAGAGTTTGGTAAATCAATGCTGCGTGGGTTAAGCATTACACTGTAACCTCAAGCAAGGTCGTTGCATTAACTGAAGATTAGGATTGTACAGATTACAGCACAGTGTTTTCACAGGCTAAAACTGAAGCACAGGAAAAAGAATGTATTGTCTCATACCACTAAGCAATAGTTTAGTTTATACTGAGTAGCCCAAGATCTTTGTTTATGACTGGAAAGAGCACAAAATACCAGACAGTGCTTTTCGTTGCTTGTCCGTTTTGTCCTCTGAAAGGTCTTATTTGTTTAATGCTCAGCTGTATGTGCTCTGTTGTCTGTGTGTGGTCTATGTACTTTTAATCAGTTTCTATCAAGTTTAGGTCTGTGTGGTTGCTAGTACCTGACCATTCCAAGGGTCCCACCCAACTGTTTCTTGAAACAAGCTGGTTTAAAAGCTTTAACAATATGGCTTGGGCAGCTTGTTCCATACTCCCACAACTGTTTGGATCACAGATTGTCTCCTCTTCTCAAGTTTTATAGCTGATTAGTGCCATATACTGTATATATACTGATGGAAAAATGAAACACAGCACTTGTTGTTGGACTGAAATTTCAACCTTCATTGCTGAAATAACAATAAACAAATGAGAATAATAGGAAAACAAAACAGTACAACAACAAAAACAGGAAAGAACTGTGAACATTAACAAGAGTTGTCTTGCAGTCCTTGCAGTATCATGTGTGACCGCCTCTTGCAGCCTCCACTGCTTGACATCTCTGACACGTCACTGTCCTGTCACTGGGGCGGGCATTGTGTCTGCCAGCAGTTTCCGCAGCAGGACAGGTTGCAGATCTGAAACGATCTCTCAGATGGACCCGTCTGATGTGTCGGTCCTGCTCTGGTGTGGTCACTCGAGGGCGACCGGATCTTGGACGGTCATCTGTCCTGCCACCCGTGGGACACAGTGGAGCGGCTCACTCCGTAGTGTCTGGCAACGCTGGCACATGACATGCCTGCCTGCAGCATGCCAGTGGCCCTCTCCCTTGCTTCTGGTGACATTCAAGGCATTATGGAATGCACAGAAAACTGACTAAGTGTGGCCTTTTTCTTGCAGTGACCTAAGCTTTTTTTTATGAAGGCCTTTTTAAAGGGGACCTGATCAGGCATTGTTCCACCTGGACCTCATTGGGTCAAAGTGCACCTTACGAGCTTTCATGTGATGGGCAAGTTGCAGTGCCTCACTGCACAAGCTGTATTGCTGGTCAGAGGGTTTAAAACAAATTGAAAGTACACAAGCTAAAACTATAGTATTCTCATTCCAGAAAATGTTGCATTTCTTTTTTCTATCAGTATATAATCAAGGAATTATTTCCATCCCGGAATACGACAAAGTACTTCACACATAGGAGGAGACCATCTCCACCACTGGAGAGCAGCAGCCACCCGGAGTCATCCTGCTCCTGCAGTCCCGCTGCACAGCCGAGCCGGTGGAGAGGAGAGGGAAGGTTTTCACAAGTGGAACTGAGGGGGAACTTGAGGGGGGTCAAATTGTAAAAGCCCAGAGTCGGGTTTACCTGTGATTATCGCCTCCACTCTTGTGAACGATACCATGGGAGCCCCGTAGAGCAAGCAGTCAGAGCCACGGTTTGAAGTCTGACCTAAAGGATGGCACCTCCTGCCACCTCAGTGGAACGCTGGTTTGGAAGTTCTGGTCCACCGGCACCACCTACAGCAGCAAACAAGTCTCCCATCCCAGTACTGACCAGGCCCAGCCTTGCTGAGCTTTAGAGACAAGATGCCGACGGGCTGCAAGGTGGTGAAGTTTCTAATGCAGGACCGCTTTTGCAGCAGAGGGGTTCCAGGAGATCTCTCTTTGAGCTGTTTTGTGATGACGCACACCGCTGTAACGGAAGGTGTCCACCTACCTGTTTTCGCTGGCCCTTCGCCTGTGTTTGCTCAGCGGTGGAAGCCAGAAGGCAGAGTCGGTGACCAGGCAGGTGGAGTACAGTGAGCGCCGCCAGTTCAGCTCCAGTGGCGCAGAGGCAGCAAGTAGCACTGGTCCCCGTCCTGCCCACCGGCGGTTCAGAGACCGTCCCGCGCTCGAACAGCCTGCGACGAGGGTGAGGAAATCAGCGAGGTGCTGAAGCAGGATTGTCAGTTTTGCCTTAACGGCGTCACGTTAGGGTGAGCTCCAAGGGAAAAGCAGTACGTGGGCTCCCAGGACTTAATCAATGTAATGCCTTGCAGTCAGTTGCTATCGCTCTTTGCAAGTGGAGGTGTATAGTAACACTCCGGTCCAGACCATCATGCATGGACTTCCTCTTCGATTGGTGCTTTTTGCCAAACACATCGCATATTGTTCTGCTTGTCTCCACCATCCTTGCTGCTCATGTGGTCAACAGGGTGGTCTCTCACTGAGCAGGACGTGGCTCCGATGCTGTTGAGTCCACCTGAAGTGCTCTCAACATACCAGTGATGTAAAAGTGTTTTTGTCTTTATAAGCGGAGCATATCGGTTACTTTCTTTCCCATTTTGATTTTCACTAGGCTTAACACTGAGCAGGTTAAAGAACCATATCACCTGTGCCAGCTCAACACTTTCACCAATAAAAGTGATTCACTGTCAGTGGGGAATGAATCAATAAATGAAAATGACACCAAAAATTTTCATCGGTATCCAGAAGCACTGTCTGTTTAAATTAGACTGACTCTCAAAGACAGACGTACGACAGCAGCTGATGATCTGAGTTTGGAACAGCAAAATCTAAACCACAGTGTTGTTTTATAAACTAAACTGAGTTTGCAGAGTCTGATCCTCTTCGTGAGGAATGCATCTGTGACTTAAAGAGAGCATTAAGGCTAAGACAGAAATGGTTTGCCAAAAGTATTAAACTTTGACCCTAGTTCTTTTTATAAACACAGCAGAATACCAAAAACTGAACTGGCTTTCTCTCCGGTGACGTACTGTAAAAGATTATAACTTTCCATTTATTTGACACTGTTATGCAGAGTAGCTTACATTTGTACACATTTATATATCCGGGCATTTTCCTGGAGCAGTCTGAGCAAAGCGCCTTGCTCAAGGGTATGACACCTGTGTTTCACCTGGGATATGAACCCACCACCTTCTAGTTACAATTCTAAAGTCCTCCAGATTGCTGCCTTAAAGAGACACTTTGCACTTCTGGTAACTGCATTGCCATATGTTGTGTTATACTGTACTTCTAACATTTTGATGTTTCCGACCTCTTAACCCTGTCGTATCGGGAAGAAGCTGCCCAGTCGTGAAGTTGAAGCCGATGCCCCACTAACTACCAGATGGCAGGGGGACTCAAATTTCCTCCTCTTAAAGAAATATATATATATCTCCAGAAAACAAATTCTATGTGTGTTCATCAGTGAGAAGGATGTTTAATCTATAAGCTTTGTTTAGAATGTTGTGTACAGTTTTGGTCGTAGGAAAGATATCGCTGCTCTAGAATCAGTCCAGAGAAGAGCAACCAGATGCATTCTTGGGATCAAGGGGATGAACTACAGTGACAGGGTGCAGGAGCTGAATCTCTTTAGTCTTGAACAGGGGCGACTCGGAGTGGATCTGATTCCAGTATTCGACACACTTCTTCAGAACCAACAGTGGAACAATGAAGGAAATGTGTGGCCTGAGGTCACTTCAGGCCAGTCTGTTAGTGGGAGGCTATAGGTAGTGATTTTGAAGTAGAACAATGGTCCGATTTCTAAAGCGGATATTTTAAGACATTATCTAGAGAGAATGTTTTCTGTTTTGGGGTTCAGGGTGACGTTACAGCACCACTTTAGTTTGTAATTCCAAAATGCCCCTCACACAAGTGATATTTGTCTCCCCCAGCTTTCCACAAAACACATGTGATCGACGCCATATTACATTCTCATATTGCTTAGACATCGGAGCTATTTTTGTGCTCTTCTTTAAATAGAAAAGTAGCATGAGTTCCTGCCTTCCTGCAATGTGCGTCAAAAAGTTGATTTGAATGCACGAAAGGTGTTAGAAGATAGAAGTCCCGAGCGGTAATGTCCAGTAATTAAGGAGACATGTTTGACTGCAGTTGTTTTTCTAAACCGGCCACTCTCTGATTAGCCACCCTGCATGCGCCGGTGCTGTCGGGTGTTGGCGTATCAGGCTGGAAATTCCCTCCCCAACCCGGTCACTAGTTTCTGAACGCCTGAAAGGATGTGATGAAATGTTTTCTGAGTCAGCTTGTTTGTTGCTGGGTCGAATACAGCTCGGTGGCATCCAGCAGGAAAGCGGGTGAAGCCAGGAAGGCTGAGCTAACCGCGCCGTGCCTCCTGCTTGCGCTCGGCCGTGCCGCTGCGCTGCCTGAGCACTCGGGAGCCGTGCGACCGCCCGGCGGCTGGGAGCTGGGTGCTGGCAAGAGCTCGTTCAGCGAAACGCAAGCCTTGCACCCTGGGCGGCGCAAACAGACGGCTTCGTGTTCCTGGCCTTCTCAGTTGGTTTGGTTCCTTGTCTTCTTTCCTTGCAGCGGCGATCGATGCCTCAGACGAGTTGTTCATCCAGTCTGCAGGGGTCCGCAAGGGTCTGAAAGGGCCTGCGCTTTGTATCTGCACTTCTGCCACACAACAGCAAGTCTGTCTCTCTCTCGGCGGTGGGGACTGTGCAGTGCAGACCTGGTTCTGCCATGGTGCCTGGCACGGTAAAGTGCCTGTGACTGTGTGCACTACAGACAATTCACTTCTATCATCCTTACCTGCTAATTATTCTCATCTCACCCCCAACATGCACTTTGACTGGTCCTGGATTCTGAGCTTATTCTCGGACATCAGTGGGGGTAAATGAATGAATGAACTGAACTGACGGGAAAGTCCGACAACATGAAGTGGGACTTGATGAGTTTGACGTCTTGCCCACACTTGAACGGAGCGCACTGCTGCCGCGACGCCCTGCAGGGTTTCTGCTCTGGGGCTCAAGATGCAGAACTGCAGCTGCAGCTAGAGCAGGCTTGTGGCTTTTGAGCTCCTTTTGGAATCCCGCTGAAATATTAACCACGGGATGAACAGAAGCTGAAAGCCGAGCCTGGCGTGGCTGGGGAGGAGTGGTTTGTTCAGAAGATCGAAAAGCTTGTTGATTTCTGATTAAACGGTGCGTTTTAATGAGATTGTCACGGAAAGGTCGGTTCTTGTCACACGGAGCCCTTTTGTTTTGATGTGGAACACTGCTGTATTGTCGTACCGTGGCACGAACAATAGATATTCCAGGCGCTGCTTTCCACTCGTTTCTGGAATGTGGGGGCGCAGTTGTGTATGCAGGTGGCCCTCTGTTCCCGTTGTTTCCACAGCGGCACTGATGGAGGGTGACTCTGGGTTGCGGGTTTGCCCACAGAGCCTGGTGCTGCAGTGATGAGCTGGGGTTCACTCCTGCCTCTGGACGGAAAGCTGCAGGCCTCCCACGGATGTTTTGCGATGTGCATTTCAGTTTTGACTTAGTTGGTGGATTTGTGAGTCATTTTATACCACTTTCGGCCTGTGTGCACCGAATTACCATGTGGAGTGCTTGCTCAGCCCGATTCTTGGGGAATGCAAGGATGTGTACGAGTCTGAAAAGAGTGAGAGAAATGTCACTGATGTGGTTCTTGTCTATACTGTAATCTCGGCACTCACTACTTGCTGTCATTAAACAACTGAGTAAGGATTTTTGGTGTTGCTTTTAAAGCTTCAAATTTTGCTAGGATTTAAGTGTCTTGTAGGGGAATTGTTTTTCTCTTTACATGACTCAAACTGCTGTTGAGTGTCAAAATGGATATCTTCGTAGCATAGTATTTCTTTCATTTTTTTACGATGCATTGAAGGCAGTGCCTGCAGGTTTTAAAGATACTTTAGAGACTCACTGTGTTTCTTAACATGCATCTCAGGGGGGTTAGCTTTGGTTTCTGGATTGATAAAGCAGGTATAGCGCTGTGCTGTCCAAATGTATCTCTACAGAAAAGTCAGGCATGTTGTTCCTTTAGAGCATATTGCATAACTGTCTATGCTTATCCGTGAGGCATGTGTACACCTTGGACTATGGTATTAGCCAAGTTTACTCTCTGGCAAAAGGCATGCAGCTCTGAAGGAATGCAGCAGGGCATGCAAAACAACACTGAGTGGTTTTCCTGCTGCTCTGTAAGGCCAGCTTACTCCCCAGAATACTGGCTCTGTCTGCGGTGATGCTCGCTGTGCTTTCATCAGGGAGTGGGTCAGGAGAGCAAGAAGATGCCAGCCCCCGGCCCTGTGCTGCCCCTCTGTCAGCCTCGCCCGCGAGACGGCTTCTCCTCTGCACGGGGCGAACACGCCGGACCCACAGCCTCTCCTGAAGCCTGTTTGCTGCCACGTTATTCCTGTTTTGATGGTCAGGTTGCGACACAGAGGGCTTCGTGCTGCAGACTGAGCCCTGGTCTCGGCCTCAGGCAAGAGGCGCTATCACACAAAGGCTGTGTTTAGAAGGAGCACCGGCCCAGGCTGTGTTATTATGCCACCGAAATGAGCTGTCTCTGGGCTCCCCGGGTGGTAGTTTGGTCAAAGCCTGGTATTTGAACTATATTTAGCCATACAGTTATAAATCTTTATGTGCTGCGTTTTATCTGGGCTGAGTCTGCAGCTCACGAAGGGTTCCGCCTGCGTTTGTGCTTTTTGTTTTAAAAAGCCAAATGCACCTTATAATTAAAACCTTCAAAGCCCAGAGAAAGCTGAAAGCAGGGTAGAAGGGTCAGACCTGCTGCAGTAACAAAGGAGTTAAGTGACTTTATTCTTGGCTGGAATGTAAATTCCATTTTGTGCACTTTATCCCCTTATATGTTGAAGGAAAGACTGCAGCTGTACCAAGTGCCATTAGCTCCCGAGTGCGCACAGTATTTCGACATAAAAAATGTTGTCCCTATTCTCAGTTTAACTCTGAAACTTCTGAGGTGTCCTGTTCAGTCTTGGGTAAAGTAAAGGCTTTTGATTAATTCTTCTGCTGCCGTTATTTTATCGTCACTTTGTTACCACACTGCACCTTTTAGCTTGTATCCATTTTTCGTCTGCCTTACTTGTCTGTGTAGATCTCATCCTGTGATTTCGTCATGTAAGCTCTGTTCTATAAAAATGTTGAAGGTTCTCAGCTCTGTTCTTAATGCTGCTCTGTATTCTCCTCTGATCTGCTTGTCTGCTCCCTCCAAAATCCCAGCGCACACAGACTCACGTCAGGGTCAGTTTTCCCAGATGCCAGACTTTGGACCGTGGCAGGGAGAACTGGAGAACCCAGAGGAAGCCCTCACAAATGTGGGGAGAACTTGCAAACTCCACACAGACAGTACCCATTGACCCAGTTCTGCGTGACAGCAAAGCTGACCGCTGCGCCACCTTGTTTCGATCTAAAGAAACGTAAGTTCTGTTGTGTTCTAGTTTTGACAGTGGAGGCTGCCTGCTGAATCCCTGGTTGTCTGGCCCCCTGTCGACCCGCCTGGGGAGCTCTGGGGCTGCTGTGCTCGAATGGGCCGGAGCTCCTCCCTCGCGGCGTGCGTGTGCCCGTGCAGCACCGCTTGCCATCTGGGCGATCCGCCCCACAACCGAGACGGAGCGCGCCGCTTCCACCACCCAGTTTCCCCTCCGCGGCACGGGAGCTAAAAGTAGCTCCCGGAGAAGAAGCGACTGTGCCGCGCTCGTCTGAGCCCTCCTCTCTCGCTCTCTCTTGTGTGCGGCTCTGTGACAGGAGACGAGTGTGCGCGGTGGCATCCTGGAGGCACAGCCCTGCTGCCCTGCAAGCTGCTGCATGCCTGGAGCGCGGCTCTTGTCCGTTGTTTGTTTTCCTCGTCGGGGAGGAGAAAACGCCTCGGGCTGCCTGCTTAGCCCCGCTGCCTCCGCTCCGGCTGAGCGTCCCCTCCCCCCTCTCCAGCCTCATCGAGAATTGGGATGAGATAAGGGAGCTAAATTACTCTACCTGTACCAGGCTCGTTTTCCTTCAAAAGAATGGCAGGAATTTTCATCACTTCCTATGGAAAGTATGCATCGCTCGGGCCCCGTCCCGAGCTCCAGGAGGTGGGGAGGCTCAGGATTCGCCATCGGCCCCTGAGGAAGGAAAGACCTGCATCTGCTCCAGCGGCCTGGAACGTGACGCCCCCCAGGGGTCCACGGCCGTTCTGCTCCTTGTCATGGTTTGGCATTTTGTTCTGCATTTTTTTTTGTGATGTTTTCATTTTTTTCCTGGCAACCGGGGAATTAAATCTTAATCTCTTCCCTCCTTACGTTTTTTTTCCACAAACCCACAAAACCTCCATGAAAAGCGGCTGAGTGTTTCACCAAGCGGGGGGGGAGAGCTGCCTTCTCTCCCCAGTCTCCTCACATGCATTCCTTGCGCTGTGCTGTTGACTCCCGTTTTCATTCCTACATGCCACTCTGAGCGGCTGCCCCAGGAAACAGACTCGCTGGGGAAGCTCATCTCTGTGCCGATGCTGAGAAATCGTCTGCTCTTCGTGTTCTGCTGAGAACCTGGGGGCTGAGCTCTTGTACTTCGAAGCCTGTTCCCTGCTTCCCCTGCTCATTAGAGTTCCTGGCATCCCTCAAAGTGTGTCTCATGACAGGCAGAGCCCACCCCACAGACACAAGACGTACAAAACGCATAGGTGGACACTGGGAGAAATGATAAAAGTGTGCAAAGACAGGAACCCCTTTCCGGACAGGGTGGTGGTGGTCTGGCTTAATCAGCAGAAGGCTGCAGTGTCTTGTTGCTCTGTCTTGTTGCATTTTTGTATGATTTACCGAAAACAAAAGCCCAATTATTAACTTAGCTGACGTTCTTGGCAAACGTGAGTTGAGTGAGTTTCACTCCTGTGGCCAAGACCCCTGTTTGCAAGCCGGTAGCCCTCGGAGCAGTGCTGCTGGGGCCTTGCACACTGAGCCAGAGAAGCACTGCAGTGATGGATTGATTCATTGTTTTCTGCCATTGTTTTCTTTTTACCCTCACGGCTCCTCAAATAAAGAGGATCCTGGGGAACTGGTAAATGGTGCCAAAAAAGGGGTTGTGAAACACTGGCCAAGACGCCCCCTGCTGGGCAGCAGGAGGACTGAGCAGACTGTCCTGCTGCTGGGTGGGGTGCAAGCGCAGGCCGGGCCCCCAAAAGAGACACTTCCCCTCCTGTCCTATCTTGTGAGGCCCAGGGGTGAGGGTTGAAGTAGACCCTCTGTTTGTTAAAAATATTTGGTGTGATAAAAGGTTAGTGGCACAGCTGCCACATGGGTCCAGGGCTCTTTCAAGAATACACCAAGCTATTGGAATAGCTTGCAGCTGTCAGTTCTGCAGAGTTGGCGTTAGAAAGTGGCTGTAGCGGACAGCTCATTACAGATGATGGAATACAGCAGCTGCGCTGAAGAATCCTGAAGGTTCAGTGGTGAAAGTTTGTCGCTCAGATAACAGGTAGCAGGTGTAGCTTGTGTCTGGATGCTCCCTGATATGTTTGCAGCTGGATCTTAGTGATATGGCTAATATAACAGCACTAGCTGGTCAGGGTTCGAGTCATGAGCCGTGTCAACACGAGGGCTGCAACGGAACAGATAATGATGAATTCCACTGTTGAAAAAGAAAACTAAAAGTTTAGACTCTGGAGTTTCTTCAGATGTGAGGGGAAATGAGGGATGGAGGGGGAATGTGAGGGTAAAAGACAGCAGGAGGACCCTTGTGCACAGTGCACAGTTCAGGTCCTGAGTATATGTGTTTCTGTTTTACTTTTCAGGGATAGACGATTCCTGGACTTGGAGGGGATTGGCTTCATCTCTCAACGATGTCGAGTACCTGCGATGACTCCATGTTAGATGTCTCTAGCGATAGCTTCTGGGAGGTGAGTTTTAGAGCTACAGAGCAGTCCAAACTACAGCCAGGAGTTTAGTGTGCTGAAGTGATACCAACACATGAGCCATCTGTTTTGAGCACAGCACTGAGTCAGATCCAGCACAGCACTTCACCATACAGTATGTCATTAATTAAATGTCTGTTTATCCCAAACGCTACGGCTTTATATGAGAATCGTGCTTTGATTAGTGAAAAAAACATTAAAATAAACTTTAATCAATTTCAGCCTCTCTTTAACTCATAACTATTTTATAAGCAGAAACAAAACAAAAGTTCTTGGTTTCCAAGGGCATTTTTTGATGAACAAACGCTCATGTCGTTTAAGTCTGGTGCATGTCATTAAAAGATGCTGCGAAATACTACAAAGCTTTCGATATTCCTCTCCTGTTATTTTCAGTGTCGCTCTCCTTCATGTCTGAAATGACATGGAGTGTCTCAATGCCTGGAGGGTGTCCTGATGCCATTAGATATCATACCTTTTTGTCACCCTTTTCTTCCTGAAAACAGTACAGCTTTCATGTGAAGCATCATGAGAACCTCTTTTTTTCTGGAAAGGGCTACAATCGGGGAGTCCCTTCTCTCCACCAGTCCTTTGTTTGGTGCAGGTGATAAGCACCCATTGCTTTGATTATCCCTTGTTGTGGTCTGTGAAAAGACAAATTCCTAATGCAAGAAATTGTATATGGCCAATAAAGTGATCTTATTGACACCATCGCGCTTTACTGCGTTTCACCTTATGTCAGGGAGCTTGTCGGCGAGTTAAGGCCTGGAGTAATTACAGACATGCACAAGGGCACGTCTGTAATGTCGGCTACCCTGTGACAACTAAAGTGCAGTGACGGCCCGTAGCTCCAGAACAGCTGTCAGTTCAGTGTATCTGGCAGGCAGTGAACAGGGAACATGCCATGGCGCAGACGGTTCCGCAGAGACCTGGAGCACGCCTGGTTTCCATCTGAATCTCCTTACTTGGCGTGATCCTGACATGTTCTCGTTGCTTTCCGAGAGCGGGCAGCCCTGTGTCTGGTGTGGGACACTCGCCTCTGTGCAGGAATGGATCCCCTCCCCCAAACTTTTGGACGTCCGTTGACGAAGAGCCCCTGTTTGTAGGGCAGTTGGGCTGAGCCATAACTTCCTGGTCTGCTTGTTTTTTCCACTCCGTTTCGGAGGTGTGCTTGTTATTTGTTTTTGGGAGGGGGTGGCGTTCGTGAGGAGGGATGGGGGGGAGAGGTAGGAGCGGATGTTCTGTCTTTCGTTCTCGTTTTCGATGGTGTGCAGAAATTAAACCCGGTGCCCCGATCTCCTTCTTTCTCCTGCCCCCCCCCAGGTTGGGAATTACAAGCGCACGGTGAAGCGCATAGACGATGGGCACCGACTGTGCAGCGACCTCATGAGCTGCATCCACGAGCGCGCGCGGATCGAGAAGGCCTACTCCCAGCAGCTCACGGAGTGGGCCAGGCGCTGGCGGCAGCTCGTTGAGAAAGGTGAAGGGCTCGGCTTCGAGTGGGGCGGGGGTTGCTTTCAGCTTTCCGTTTTTCATCTGGCGCAAGAGCGCATTCGGGGGTTTTCCTTTCTGTTGTTCCAGTACGGCCCATAAACACACGGCCTGTTCTCACAGTGTGCATTCTCGAACCTTTCAGTAGAAGTAACAAGCGAGCAGCAGTGCACAGAGACAGCATATTACCTTTTTGCAGTGCCTGGCCAAACCTTAAATCGCTTTCACGGGAAAAAGCATTAACGTGTAGGTCACTACCTACTGTCGTGCTCTACAAACACAACATGCTTTTGTGTTGTGAGAAGAAACAAATTATTCAAATTTGAATCATGAAATAATTCAGATTCCTCGGACTCTGGAACACCAAGCTGACAAGTAGCGATTTTCTGACTTAGCTGGAATTGCATGCCTGTAAAACTTCACAGTCTTCTCTCGGGCGTGCCCTGCCAACAGGACATGCCCTGGATGTTGTGCACCTGAGACGTGTTATGCTGAACACACAGCGTTGTAGATGGCAGAGGTTTGTTTTATGTCAACAACAGGGCAGAGGTGTTCACTTCATGCCCACCGAGGTTGTCCATTTAATTGAAAATGAGCATGCAGGCAGAGGGGTTAATGATTATAGTTTGGAGGAATAACCTGCTCTCAGTGCCCATTTTCCGTCTTGTTGCCAGGCTTGTTAAAGCGAACCCTCCCGTGTCGCATTGGCCACCTGCCTGTACAGACCTGTCGGGAGTTCTAGGTACCGTAGCCCAGCAGGCATTTCAGTTAAAAGTGAAACGTTTGAGTGTTCGGCTCATGTCAAGCAGAAGGAAAGCCAAGCGCTTAAGGTCGTGCTCCCCACACGCGGAGCGCCCCTCCTTCTAACTGGGAGTGCGAATGGGATGTGCGCAGGGCCCCAGTACGGCACGCTGGAGAGGGCCTGGACCGCGGTGATGACTGAGGCGGAGAAGGTGAGCGACCTGCACATGGAGGTCAAGGGCGCCCTGATGAACGAGGACTTCGAGAAAGTCAAGAACTGGCAGAAGGAGGCCTACCACAAGCAGATGATCGGGGGGTTTAAAGAGACAAAGGAAGCCGACGATGGGTTTCGCAAGGCCCAGAAGCCCTGGGCAAAGAAACTGAAAGAGGTTTGTTTAATATTCCCATTTTGCGCGGTTTGTGTAATGCGTTCACAGTTTTCAATCGATGAACTCCTGCAAATCTCGTGACCCAGCTCTTGAAGTTGCATTGTATCTGGTACAGAGCGTGCCAGGGCACCAGTCTAATTCTAGGATGCTTTTTTAAAGCTCCTATTTTGAAGTAAATCTAATTAATACTTACAGTACGCAGTCAGGGGGGAAAAAAAATTCTATGCAAGTTTATCATTAGTTCAGCTCAGGCGTAATGGAAAACATTTTGTCATGTGTGGTTATTGTCTTTGAACATTGTTTGGCAAAATCACGTGAGGCTTTTTTTTCCATTTGGAAGTTTTCAGGTGACTTCTTTCTGATTTCTGTGAGTTTTTCTGCACTTCAGCAAAGCTGTGTGTCCAAAGTTCTGTTGCCGTCATCACTGAGGTCTTGATCACTCTTGTCTGTGAGGTGTAACCATGGAGTACAAAGCATTATGTCTCTGTTTATAACCTTTGGAAACTACTGAATAAGAAGTCTGAAACACTAGACCTTCAAAATGAACTGCACTAACTTATTATAACAGCAACATTCAACTTTTAACAGAGATTTCAAAGGATATGCAGAAGGAGCGAATATCTGAATTTGGTGAATTTTTGTTTTGATAATGAGGGAAAAAGAGAAAAGAAAAAGTCTTTAGGAAGTTCTGCTGTGCTTCTGAGACCTGTTTTATTGCTGTGCTTTGTTACTACATTGGTAAATGTCTGAACAGACCCATTCATTAATGGATTCATTATCCTTTCCTGTTGTGATAGTCTTTCTTTTCAAACTATTCGAGTTTGAAGCCCTTATGTTGTACTCGTAGAAGGAATTGGCTCCTGTGGGATATTTTTAGTGTGTAGGCTGTTGGCATAGACTGAGGAAATAGTATTGTCTTGACTACAGTACATATCCCTTGTTTGTCCAAAACCCACTGATAAAACTGAGAGAGAACCAAATAAAAAAAACTCTTGGAAAGATTAATTTAGAATTTTTTGCAGTTACTGTTAAGAAAAACAAATTGATGGACATGTGATAAACTCTTTACCAGAACTGCTGTCTGTTCTACTGATCACTACAGATAGAAGGTGTGATTGCATTTTATGCATGTCTGATGATTGAATGAAAAAGACGTGATGCTTTTAATGCTGTAAACACAAATGTGCAGCCTGTAGAAAGTTGTTCCTTATTGTCACAATATGGTGAATAAACTCCTGTTTCGGTCCATTTCACATGTGGATGTAAACCATTTATATGTGGCACCACAGCTAGATAACTACTTACAGTTTACAGCCAAGCAACCACCACGCTCGAGCAAGTTCACCAAAACTATTTTAAAATATTTTTTTCTGTTTTAGGTAGAAGCTACCAAGAAGGCATATCACTCCGCCTGCAAAGAAGAGAAGCTGGCAACAACGAGGGAGAGCTCCAGCAAGCTGGACCCCAACCTGAACCCCGAGACACAGAAGAAGCTGCAGGACAAAGTGGAAAAGTGCAGACAGGAAGCGCAGAAGGTGGGGGGGCGGGAGAGCGTGTGTGAGTGTGTGTACGCGCGCACAAGCCGGTCTCGCGAACCGCGGGTGTGTTCTCGGTCGCCCCTGGCGACGGCTCTTCAATACCGTGCAGCCACAACATCTGATGCTGCTGGTCGCTGGCCTGTAAACTTTGTCCTGCTTGTCAGTTTCATGTCGTGAGGTTGGAAACTCTGCCATTGGCTTTCAGTAGGTCTTGCCTTCTGCTAAATGTGTCTTCTGTGCAGTCTAGACAGTAGTAAGTTGACGAAGATTATTAACGCTAATGTTGTGAAACAACAGTTACTTTACATGTAGCACTTTATTAAAGGGTGTGAGGTGATAGGAAGGTCATTGTCACATTTACTTAAATAATATTTTAGTTCTAAATAGTGTTTTATCAAGTAAACACTATTAGTGACTGTTAATGCGAAATTACAAGTTAACTATATTAGTAAATAATGTAAATATAATAATGTATTATATTACTTTATAATAATCACTAAATTATACGATAAAATTATCATTAATATTTTATGTATGTTAAGTTTCTTAATGCATGTTTCAAAATTACAGAATTATGCCCCAATATCGGCACCAACGCACTATTAGAGCAGAGTACTGCACAGAAATCAAAACTTAAGCATTCAGTATCTTCATCCTTCATTATCATTCTGTTTCTACATAGTTCTTACACCAGGTTTGTTTGTGGTAGAACACAGTGTTCATGGAGCAAAGGGCCTGCAAATGAGTCCCTCTGGTATTTCAGCAGGACTCCTAGTCTGTGTCCCAGTAGGATGTTTCCCTCCCAGCCTGTGGCCAGTAGTGTTGGATACTGTCAGGCAGAAGAGAGCTCAGTGTCGACAGTGTTCATTAGCTACCTGATTGGAGGACACAATACAGCCAGGTGTCTCAAGGTTACCGTTTATGGAACTGTTGGAGAAGGATCAGAACACTTCCGGGTCAACACGGCAGTCAGAGGTCACAGGCGATGGTTGCAGCAGTTGCTGATGCATGTGTATCGAAACCCGCAATTCCCTACTGAATGACACTCAAACAAAACGCCTCTGTAAAGCGTTAGTTTAAAGAAAAAAAACGAGCTATAGAAACTATTCAAAGGAAAAGATAGAATAATGCAGGAATCGCCTTGCCCAAAAGATCCAGAACTGCGAGATCAATAGGGGTGACTGGCTGCCAGAAAACACCTGTAGAGGAAGGATCCGCTGCTGTAAAAGCGGACTGCTGCTCGTCTTGCTGGAGACCAATTAATCGTATGTGCTAAGACCGCAGGATGTGCTTCCAGGTAGATCAAATCTAGCAGGTCACGAGTTTGCATACGAGCCCAGCATGCTCCTCCAGTTTGCAGTTTGCAGCAAATTGTCATTGGATCTTGTCTGGCTTACTTGCTGCATGAGAACAGTGTTTCTTTGAAATATCTTTAAAGCCCATCGGACAGTTATGGGATGACCCCTGTGATGTCAAGTGTTAACCTTTAGGCTCCGCGGCTGAACCCTGACAACCCCTTCGTCGCGGGGGAAGCTGTGTATTTGTCCCCGTGAAATGTGAGTTTCTGCAGTGAAGTGCGTTTACTCGGTTTAGTCGTTCGCCCTCTGGCCTCGTGGAGGAGCTTACCTTGGGGAGGTGCGAGTGGGAGTCCCTGCCGCGTGCCGCGCCGTGCCGTGCCGGCGTCCTGGCTGACCCTCGCGTGTTGATCTCTGTCCGCGCAGACCAAGGAGAAGTACGAGAAGGCCCTGGAGGAGCTCGATAAGTGCACGCCCCAGTACATGGAGAACATGGAGCAGGTGTTCGACCAGTGCCAGCAGTTCGAGGAGAAGAGAATCGACTTCTTCAAGGAGCT
Organism: Lepisosteus platostomus; assembly: GCF_059453375.1. Taxonomy (NCBI): domain Eukaryota; kingdom Metazoa; phylum Chordata; class Actinopteri; order Semionotiformes; family Lepisosteidae; genus Lepisosteus; species Lepisosteus platostomus. The sequence goes on along the minus strand of NC_142619.1, from coordinate 61,520,739 downwards.
GCTGCTGGAAGTGAAGAAACATCTGGACCTCTCTACCAACCCCGGGTGAGACACCGCGTATGAGCACACTGACCTGCGTCTCCCTGGGGCTGGCTGTCAATTCATCCTCCGTTAAGAGCCACGATACTCATATGTTTAGGCCATTCTTCACTTGTTGGAACTAGTGGCTTTAGTTGATTTCCTATGGCAAGGCATACTTGAAAATCTAGTATACTCGCTAGTGCGATTCTCTTTTAGCGAGCATTCGTGCTAGGACAGGTATTCTGTTGGAGTTATGCTATCTGACGTGCTGACAGCAGACTAGAGTTCATGCAGAAACTGCTCCCTGCCTGGTGATATGGTAATATGATGCCTCTGTGTGAGTTTCATGCAACAGACGGTTTTGTTTGCAGCTATGCGGCGATTTACCATGACCTGGAAGACACAGTCAATGCCGCCGATTCCGACGAGGACCTGAAGTGGTTCAGATCTAACCACGGCCCTGGGATGCCGATGAGCTGGCCACAGTTTGAGGTACCGTGCACGCCGATCTCGACCCGCCGAGCCCAGGAAGAGAGCTGCATGAGGTTAGGGGAGTGAGCACAGTGCTCTCTGTGGCTGCTCACTACGCTGTCCACAACTGCTACAAAAACACTACCAATGCCATTACCATTTGGTTATTTTAATCCACACAACCCGAGTCAGAAATGAGAATGGAGAGAGTATTGTCATGCATACTTTTAAATGTTAAATGTTTGGAATGCAGGAATATTCAACCGTCAGTGGGCATCACTGCCGAGATAATGCATTTGCTGATAACATCATTAGGTGTCCTGTTACACGTTTATATTGAAATCCTAGGGAAATGAAGCGCTGGAGGCATGTGTGGTTCTGAAATTGATGCGCTTCTTCGTTATCTGCACGGGGGCATCTCACAATGCAAAAACCAGCTCTGGCAGGCTGGATTAAACCAGATTAAACAGTCTGGCGGACAGAGGACTTGAGGTTTATTTTAAATATCACACAATGCAAATTGTCATGTCAGGTGAAAATGTCACATTGTAAAGAGCAGTCTTGGCATTAGAGGTCACTTGCACAGAACACTGGTCACACAACCGGCGGAGCAGTGGCTCTGTGGCTCAGGATCTGCGCCTGTGGCTGGAAGGTTGCTGGTTCAAATCCCGCAGCCGGCAGAGGAATCCTACTCCACTGGGCCCCTGAGCAAGGCCCTTCACCCCAGCTGCTCCAGGGGTGCCATATAAATTACTGACCCTGCGCTCTGACCCCCAGCTTCTCTCCCTGTATGTGTGTCTCATGGAGAGCAAGCTGGGGTCTGCGAAAAGACAAATTCCTTATGCAAGAAATTGTATATGGCCAATAAAGTGATGTTACGTTGTTGTTATTGTTACAACGGAGCAGATACCCATCCAATGATTTCTCATTGATTGGCCTTGTGTTTTATATACAGAAGGGTCTGACGGGGATAATATCACACAGCTCTGGACCATCCTACAGTGCTTAGGCACGTTAATTGTAAAACAGTCTTACAGTAGATTCATTAACTTTACAATCTTGAAATAGAAGTCTATGGTCCCCAATTAACAATCCTCATAATACATTTTGTTTTCATCATACTTTTACTGAGTCTTTTAATTCCTCTAGTAGCACGATGTTTAAACTCTTAAACATGCCACATGTTTTTTTTAAATGATTTTGTCAAAATAAAGCCCATGGTTGGATTGTGTTCTTAGTGTGCAATACTGATAGTACAGGTCAATAACAGTTACCTCTCACAGGAACAGCACCATGAAGACATGTGCAAGAAATACTCTTTTGTTATTTGAAACACTTCTCTTGTAAATGTAAAAGTAATGTAATAACTGTCTGTTCCACTTGTTCATAGTGGGTTTAGTTTTGTGTATAGACCTCTATAGTATAGTACAATGGTGGGGCTATAGGTATTTAAGATGCCACAATCATTTTATTGTGTCACAGTACAATTTTTAATGAGCACAGTATAGCTTAAGCTTGATCTTATATGACCTGCCCATGTCCAGCTGATCCAACCCATTGTTTTCTTGCTTTTTAACCCTTTTAACAGACATATGAAGCACCACTGAATAGGAGATGGTCCATAGTAGTGAGTTTTGCATGAAAATGGACTTTTTTAAAATCTGCGTAGTGGTTGTGGGGTTGATGTCTGAACCCCAGAAGTCTTGATGCTTTTCTTCTCAACTGTCTCCCCTTGAGTCGGTGCTGTGGCGAGGCATAAGCACGCAACTCTGGATGGCCAGCGCCTTTCTGCTTCCCCTTGTGATTGGCCCATGCGTTGTCCTGCTGTCTTGCTGAGATGCCGACATCAAATGTTGCCTGCTTCTTGTGCATTTTGGGAGAAAATGGCTGTTCCTATTTGGCCTAGGATGACACCCGCAGTGCTCGCAAATGGAAACGTGTGCTTGCTTTATCACCGCGATTCAGATTATAACCGAGCTCGTGAGTAATGGGAAAGTTCCATCTCGGGAGCCTTGCTCGTTTCGAGTTGGCTGGATGGGGAAGCTCGCTGCTTAACCGACAGAGTCCCCCCCTTGGCCTTTACCCTTTTACTGCAGGCAAGGAACCAGCGTGTAAAGCAGCTCCTGTGTCAGTCTTTTAAAGATCCTTCAAGCAGGTTTGGCTTTTCAAACTGAAGGGTTTGGGGGTGCTGTTCACCCCACACCCACTGCCCTGGTCAGTTTGAGGTCTCGCTGACAGCACTCTCTCGGGGACACAGGTCACCCTGCCTGGCTTGTGACTTAAATCAGTGCATGTTTCCCCTTCAGTCTCGCTGTCCAATCAGCTTATTTCTTTCACTGTTTTTTTTTTTCTCGTGTAGAAAATTTAATGATTCTTTCCGTTTTTTAAATGCTCTCGATGGGTAAAGAGTGACGTAAGTGTTGGTGTTTTCTTCTACTCCCTTTTTGTGCGGTGCAGGAGTACCGTACCGTAGTTTTTTGGTAGGCAGTTTCTCCCGAACTGTGTTCAATACACTTCACTTTTTATGACGCCTCCTGTGTCACAGTGACAAAAATGACCAGAGACCAACAGCTGCAGGCCAGCGCACTATTGAGGAAGTCTCGTGCCCTGCATGGAGCACAGACTGGTTTTAAATGGAAAACCGTGATCACAGAGAGGGTGTTTCCGAGCAAAGGGCACAGCCTCAAATCGCTGAGCTCTGAGGGCTTTTCTCTCCTCGGAGAGGTTGCGGAGTATTTCAGCAGTGAGGGAGCTGCTAGAGAACATCCCAGGTGTATAACCCACTTCTGTCTAGAGGTCTGGGAACTGTTCCTCAGGGCGGGGATCTGGTGTTGGCAGATTCTCCTCTGCTAGTGGAAATGTAGTTTAACACTTCCTAAGAGTGCAGCAGCAGCTCTGTAGAACCACACCCCTGGGTTCCTATGCCCATCCTTCAGAAGCAGTCTCATCTCTGCGTTGCCCTGAGATCTCCATGTGGGTTGGCTAATTCCAGCGATGGTCTGTCACTGTTTCTCATCACTGTTTTGCAGGTAAGGTCTTAATTGTGCTACACGGACGTGCTCTCAGGAAAGTAATGCTTAGACTTGACTTTGGTGGATTCCTTTGGGGCTGTGCTGCATCCTGGAACGGTCATTTTGAGACCATTAGATTGACCTTTGTATTTTTATTCACGTTTCTTTACGGGGAGGTAGTACGGAATGACATGTTCATGAACTTTTTGTGGAACCTGTGGTTCGGAGTTCATTGTTGGTTGAGGAAAATAGAAGTGAAAGAATCTCCTGTCAGCTGCGCCCATTGTACAGCCTCAGTTTCTCACAGTTTTGCTTTCCCCTTTTGAACATTCCTTTTACTTCAGTTTTATTTTTCGTTTTCCAAGGAAAGGCTGCTTTGGAACAATGTGTGTTCTGTGAGCACAGGTACCCATGTATGTCAGCTAGGTGTGTGCCTATGTGGAGGCTGTCCTGGACAGTAGCCCGCGTAAAACCAGGAGGGAGAGAGAGAGAGAGAGAGAGACTGCTGCCTCCAAGCGGGAGCAGACCCGTCTTCTCTAGTGTAGAGGAACGTTTTATTGAACAGCGCAGGGGTCCTCTGAGTTATGAAACAGGCTGACAGTGGATCTGGGGCATTACACAGTAAATAATAAAGTGTAGGTTATTCAAAAATAAAGAATCCCTGCACCATGGCTTCCGGTAGGAAGGAGGAGGCATGAATTACAGTAGCCTTTGACACTTGGGTTGGTTTGTTCACATTGAGCTCCAGTTGCTGCAATTGGCTGGTTATTCGTGAACCTGTCTGGAAGGGCCATGAACACTCTGACCCGCCTCTCGGGGATTCAGTCACTCCATAGTGACCCCCCACCCCTGTGAAGTACGTGAAAGAAAGAATGAAGCTGCTTTATATGCAAATAATCTGCTTTACACTTTGTTATATCAGCAATCGCTAGTGTGACTTGACACCTCTGTTATAACATTGAGATTTTCAGGTTTACTGTAGCTATGCGTCGCTCCTGGTGTGTTCAATGGGTTTCCCACAGCTGTGATTCGCTATGCCGAAAGCAGTGATTAGAATCTGTATTTTAATTGTAATCATAAGCACATTCGTTGCTTCTCAGATTTGCATGCCAGAAGATGCTTTTAAAACGTTTTTAATAAAAATCAAGTGCTAATTCTAACTTTTTGTACACAGCGCAGCTGTGCAGACCTTTTACACATTTTCAGTGCAAAAAATACCTCAAGCTGTAGTCGTCTGCTGTATATGAGCATCCTTCTGAGATTTTCAGGCATGTTAATTGAGAATCAGGTTATGAAATGAAAGCGTTGCCTCCTACCTCTGTGGGCCGTGAGCTGAAATATTTTCCGCTGGGATGGCGCGCGGCGGTCCGGGCCCGCGGGGGCGGGGGGCCGCCGGGCTGAGCAGCAGCCTGAGGTGCCGGTGTGTTGCAGGACTGGTCGCTGGACCTGAACCGGACCCTCAGCAGGCGGGACAAGAAGAGGCCCAGCGATGGGGTGACTCTGACAGGCATCAGCCAGACCGGGGAGCAGGCCGTGCCGCCGGCCAGGAACAGCAGCAGGTACTGTGCCCCGGCGTCTGTGACCCCCACACACACACACACACACACACACACTCTGAGGCAGCCTGTCGCACGGCCTGCCTGCCGGCTCATCGGCCCTCCGGCCTCCCGGCGCGGAAGATAATTCCGGCACGCCGACTTTTAAAAGCTGCGATTTTGTCACGGTCTTATCGGAACTGCAGATTTCTTTCTCTCGGCTCAGCGGGCCGTGCGGCGGACAATTCAGGACCTCAGTCGGTATTTGCAGAAGCTTGTTGACATTCCAATGCTTAATATTTAATTTAGTGATACTCTTCTGTTGATATTTGACTTGCGTCAGTTTGGTATGCTTTTCTAGCGGAAACATAATCGTCTGTCACGGCTGTGGTGCCTGTCCAGACCGCTCCGCCAAGCACTGGATTACCAGTGAAGTTGTGCTCGTACATGGTGGACCCAAGGAGACATGGACACCAGCCATGTTCTCCGACAGAGACGGGTCACTCGGAAGTTTCTTGTGTCGCACTTCGGCCCACAGTCCCTCTCAAGCCTGAGGACCCTGCCTCTGCCTTTCCTGCCCCGCTTTCTGGGCCTCAGCTGGCCGGTCGCACAGGCTGGCTATTTCAAAACCCAGCAACTGTGCTTTTCTGTCCCAAATGCTAAAACGCTTCACAGTGCAGCGCAGTGCAGCTTGTACAGCAATGTGTTAGTCGAAGTCGAGGTCAGTAAGTAACCTGTGAACCCAGAATCCTGTGATGTTTTGGGGAACGTCCTGTGCAGAAGCTGAGTATTGAGATGTGAAGCCTTAAAGGCCCACATTATAAAGCAGGCAATGATTTATAATGCACATGCAATATGGATTAAAGTTTTTGTTCCTGTACAAAATAAAATTGAATATATGCCTGTAAACATAACCTATTTATCTGGATGCGTAATTGACCATGTGGTTAATGATCATCACTTATTTCCTTCTGTGTGTTTTCTCCCGCATTGAAGATGCAGCTGTGTTGTAACCCTCTGTTTCCCCATTATTAACCTCAGTGTGCAGAATAGCTCTGAACAGCCCAGCTTAAACCCCTTCGAAGAGGAGGAGGAAGAGGAGGAAACTGTGAAAGAAGAACAAAACAGCAGTCCAGTCAGTGAAAAAAAAGAGGAGGTTAAAACTAAAAAGTTGGTGAAAGCCTATTTTCATTGTCTTAAAAACCTTTTCCCTCCCTCTCTTTTCCCTTCTCAGTCTTCCAGGTGTCTGTGTACTAATGCATGGACTTCACTGGATGTGGACTTGTCTCTCTGCAGTGCTGTGGAAAATCACGTCTCTTAACAGAGTTTTGTCTCGATGATCAGCCTGTCATTTTATTTCCTTCATAAACACGGGTTCGGTGCTACTGTGCAGTCAAACCTGTTGCTCATATTCAGAGAAACTGGGGGACATGAGAGGAAATTGTGCAGAAGAGCATTTTAAAACCGAGAGCAGACTTCACTGCTTTACACAGAGGGTTGTGGGAGCATGGAACAAACTCCCGAGCTTTGCTGTTGAAGCCGACAACCCTGGCTTCTTTCAAAAGATGCCTGGCAGATCAATTGGCTACTGAAAACTTCAAAAGCTACATGAGCTGAACGGCTTCTCGTTTTTTACTTTCGTTCTGCTCTTCTGCTCACTGAGGACTGAGTAAAGAGATTTAAAATTCAGGGACCATCCCAGGCTCTTCCGTGTTCGCGTGTTCCACGTCATGCGTGCGGTCTGCAGCTCCGTCGCTCCTCTCACGTCAGGTAGCTGACATCAGGAGGAGCTGGGACCCAGGTGACCGTTGTGGGTGGCATGGCTCCACACAGGTTCGACTGTATAAGCAGCTTCGGCCCCGTGCCTTTTCCCCTTGTGCCCTCCCCCTTTGTGTGTGTTCTGCGTGTGCGTCCGTGCGTGATCAAGCGCACATCTCTCGAGCCCCCGCGGGTGGCCGGGTCGGCACGCCGCTGCGAGCTCGTGATGGGACTGCAGGCGGACCTGCAGGACGTCTGCCTGTGCTCAGACCCTGGGCTCTTGCCTTCAGTGACTTTGCATCGCCCTGTCAAACCCCATTGTACGGCGTCAGACTCCGGTGAACTAATACATAGTGCGGATTTCTCTAACTGGATCCTTGTGCTTCAGTGTTTGTCTTTGCCACACCTCAAAATAAACAGAACAGGCTTTGCTTGCTGACAGATGGTTTGTGTTTTGCACAGGCGGTAAAAGCATTGAGTGTGCCGACACCCAGTGGGCTTTTCAGTAAGGTCTGTTCACCTCTCCTGTTGCCGTTTTCAAAACGCTTCAAAACATCTTAACAGCCTTTTTGTTTTGTAGCCAGAAACTGCTCTCTCTTTTTCCGGAGCTAGCCTGCTCTGTTGGCTCCTGTGCCGATGATGATTACCAAGCCCCTGACGGGTTGGCTGTGTCTGTGGGTGTTTTTGCAGCGCTGGCAGTGGGGAGAAGCCCCAGGACTTGTCCGACGACGAGTCGGGGAACCCCTTCTCCGCGACCAGCGCCAACGGCAACGGGAACCCCTTCGAGGAGGAGCCGTCCCCCGGGATAGAGGTGCCGGTCAAGGCGCTGTACGACTACGACGGCCAGGAGCAGGACGAGCTCAGCTTCAAAGCTGGTGCGATGGCCTCTTCTTTAGTTGCAAGATTTGGTTTTTCCCTGGGGCTGGGGTGGGGGGGGGTGGGAAGTGAGCAGAACCACGAAGATGCCAGCTTTTTGTCCGGCAACGATCCGGCTTTGGACGGGGGGAGGTGTGCGGCTGATGAAAGGCAGCGTAGGCCCCCTCCTTTTCGGTCGTTTGAGCTGCGGCCTGTCGGCCTGCGGACCTCAGTCACGCGTTCGGAGACCGACGCAAAAGAGCAGTTCAGACCCCAATCGAGTCCGCCGGCTCCAGGGCTGTGCGAGTGGCGCGTCATGGTCTTGGAAAGAGAGTTCTCACCTCGCCTTTTGTGTTTTTGTCTTTTTCCCTTCCCTCCCCGTTCCTGAAGGCGACGAGCTGACCAAGATCGGCCACGAGGACGAGCAGGGCTGGTGCAAAGGGCGACTGAAGGACGGCCAGATCGGGCTTTACCCGGCTAACTACGTGGAAGAGCTCCAGTAACCGGGAGGAGGGGGGGGGGGAGCGTTTTCGCGAAAAATGGTACATTATTTAGCTTCTCGTAATCTTCCAAGGACTGCGGTGAAAGAGTGAACTGTGTACATACAGAACACCAGATGTTGCGCTGGTGCCCAGTGTTTGATCTCCGGGTGGTGCTGAAGCAGGTCTCGCCGGGGCTCGGCTCTCAAGCGAGCGCGTCGAATCGCTCGGCGAGGATCGGCCGCTGCATCGCAATGCGGAGCAGACCGCACTAGACCTGTCCGCACGGGCACCGCAGAGCAGGAGCCTGGAGTTTGCTTTTGCAGGCCTTGTAAATACGATTTTATGCTGTTTTGAAATACCCTCTTATTTTTTTAACGTATAGTGTTAATATTGGTGCACGTGGAGCGCTCGGCGATGGCTCTGTGCAGCGCTGCTGCGGCCGTGGTCTGTTCAGGTTGCCAAGAAGCACGGGGAGGCCCGTGTCGGCTGTATGTCGTCTCCGCTTTGGGGTGTGAGGGAATGAGTGTCTGTATCGTGTTGCAGCTGCTCGTCTTTGAACTCCGTGCTGTTGGGGCCTGTGATAAACTCTCCTCCGGGAGTCGCAGCTGCTGGGAGCACATGGACCTTCCGGCTCAGGCTGGGTATCCGTGTGGACAGCATCGACACCGTACAATACTTATTTTATCCCAAATATTACACATCTGTTATTTTTTTTTCTTATTGGCAGTAATGGGTAGCCTTTCATTTCTGGCTGTATGGCTGCGCTAGTACTTAAATGAGCAAATTTCAGGCCTCAATCTAAAAATAGTAACTGTTCTTATATATATATAGACTCAGACGATTTATTTTTAAATGCCTTATGTCTCCCTCGATGCTGAAATATTTATTGAGTCAGCACTGGACGTTTCAAGTGGTGCTGATCACTATTTTAGAAACTGTGGTAAAAGATGTTGAAAGAACAACAATGAATGTTTTCACTTATATAAAGTATTTTCACTTGTATATAACAATGAACAACTAGAAATTTGGGGTTTCTTTTACATATAAATCAAAGAAAGATAATTTATACCATCTTTAGCCGCTTCCTTGATGTTTGTAGAATGCTGTGATTTAAGTCAATTTGTATAGTAGTTGAATATTTTTATTAAATGTCATGAGTGATTGGGTTATCTTACTACTTGTAAATACACATTTGTTTCTCAGAGGGTAATGTCATGGAATCAATAAATTTAAGAAACCCATGAGGGTTACATTTCATTTTTTAATTATAAATTAAATTTAATGCATTTGCTATTGTTCTCACAGTTAATTATATTTCCGCTTTAATTACTTATGTATTCCTGTTTTTCTTCCTCCTCTTGCTCCTAAGAAATATTATTTGTGAATTCGAGCTAGCAACGTTTTTTGCCATTATTTGAAATGAAAGTTTCTCCGAACATGCAACTGCAGGCGTTTTGGAAGAACATGTAGTATCAGCACCTTGTAAGAATGTAATTAAAAATTAAGCTACACTTGCACAGTTCTTTTTGTAAATGGCTCACTTTTATCATAAAATAAAAGGATTGCAAAAGGTTTTTGATTTCATGATGAGTTTGTTACACGAAGGAGACATGACTGCTCCAGATAGGGAGAAGATTCAATAATTGCTTACACTTATATAGCGCTTTTCTGGAAACTCCACTCAAAGCTCTTCACAGGTAATGGGGATCCCTTCCACCACCACCAGTGTGCAGCCCCACCTGGATGATGCACCAGTACACTCCCCACACACCAGCTCTCAGTGGGGAAGAGAACAGAGTGCACCAGTACTCTCCCCACACACCAGCTCTCAGTGGGGAGGAGAGCAGAGTGATGAAGCCAGTTCAAAGATGGGGATTATTAGGAGGCCATGATTGGTAAAGACCAAGAGGAAATTTGGCCAGGACACTGGGGTTACACCTCTACTCTTTTCGAGAAACACCCTGGGATTTTTAATGACCACAGGGTAAGGACCTCAGTTTTACATCTCATCCGAAGGACGGCGCCTGTTTACAGTATAGTGTCCCGGTCACTATACTGGGGCATTAGGACTCACACAGACCGCAGGGTGAGCGCCCCCTGCTGGCCCCACTAACACCTCTTCCCGCTGCGACCTTAACTTTTCCCAGGAGTCTCGCATGAAGTTGTACAGCTGCTTAGGTGGTGTCATAGCAATAACCTGGACTTGAACATAAAGAAAACGAAAGAGCTAATAGTGGACTTTCGGAGACACAGGCCACACACTCACAGCCCACTCAGTATTGATGGAACGGAAGTGGAAACAGTCACCAGCTTTAGGTTTTTGGGAATTCACATCTCTAAAGATCTAACCTGGACTGTGAACACTGACTCTATCATGAAGAAGGCTCAGCAGCGCCTTTATTTCTTGAGGTGCCTCAAGCGATGGGGGATGCCAACACATGTGTTGGTGAACTTCTACCGCTGCACTAGCGAGAGCGTCCTCACCAACGGGATCACCGTGTGGTATGGCAACACCTCTTCGCGAGAAAGAAAGGCACTGCAGAGAATGGTCAATATGGCCCAGAAGATCATCGGCTGCGGTCTCACCGAGATTAAACAGCTCTATGAGGACCGCTGCCGTGGTAGAATTCTGGCCATCACAGAGGACAGTCACCACCCCGGGCATGAGCTCTTCACCCCACTGCCCTCAGGCAAGAGATATAAGAGCATACGGACACTTACCACTAGATTCTTCAATAGCTTCTATCCACAAGCAGTGAGACTGGCGAACACATTTAGCCATCCCCCTCGGACCACACCTACACCATCACCATCTACCTCATTGTAATTTATTAATTGTACGTCTCCAGTCATTGTTTACACGTCTGTATTGTTTACAGTCAAACTGTCTGCATGTTTACTTGCACATTGTCTATTGTTTGTTTGTACATTGTCTTGATGCACTGTTTGCACTTTGTTTTGTTTTTTACACTTGTTTTATAATCGAGAGACTTTCTGTAAGTAAGAATTCCATTGTACCAGTACCGGTTACATATGGCAATAAAGTTCAAGTTCAAGTTCAAGTTCCAGGTACTGGCCAGGCTCACACCTGCTGGGCTCCAGTGGGCTGCCAGCAGTGAGCTGTGTCTCTTGTCAGCAGGAACTGGGAAGCTGGTCATGACTGATGGAGACATAGATGGAGCAAATTCTGGTAAATCATGAAGGAAAACCAGTTTCAGACTTAAAAAAAATTGGACAAATATTCATTTCTCAACGGGACAGTGATCAAAAGCATAAGGTCAAAGCTACACTGGATTGGCTTGAGAATGAGAAAGGGAATGTCCTGACATGAATCCTGTTGTGAATCTGTAGAAGGACTTGAAAACTATTGTCCATAAGAGATCCCCAAGCAACCTGAGATAACCTCAGCAAATCTGCCAAAGAATAATGGATACAAATTGCACCAGGCTAGTGTGTAAACTTCGTAGAAACCCAAAAAGACATTTCTCGATACAAATCTACCATATCAAGTTTTATTTGCAGATCTGGTTACTTTTGTGAAAACAATCGTTATGTTTGTGAAGAGCAATCTATTTCCCCTGAGTCCTGAGGAGTCTAGCTGGTGTCAGTGCCTGGACAGTACGCAGTCTCCTCTGATCAAATAAACAGAAGGAGGAGAAGGTTTGATTGTTCAAATCAATTATAATTGCACTAGCTCACAAGTTCGATTAACTAACAGTAGATATTACGGCTTAGATCTGTCTTCCTTCTCCCCTGTTTAAATCGACTTGTACACATGCGGCCATATAGCTTTCACGCTTCTGCCTATAGCGCCCCCTGGTGGGCATTATACACAACAGTCCGTCAATACTGAAATGCTGTACAGCGCTTGTTACTTCCATTTTCAAAACCAATAGATCTTGACCTTCAAAATAAACTTTTCGCTACATTTATGCATGCATGTAGAAAAAGCAAGTACATGGTTTTGGTTTTTGCATTTTTGGCTTGGTTTTTGTTTGATTATTCGTGGTTGATACACCTCATCACTGAGAGACTTCCTTGGGCACAGGTGCTGTTATTTATTCCACCTGGGTCAGATACCAAGCCTGGTGAGAATCAGGAATGAAAAACACAGCAAGGAACCAGTCTGCACATCCTCTCAAGAGAACAGCGCCTCTATTCTCCTCAGCACAGGGGAGGCTGAACTGTGTGTGTGTAGCTGCTGTGTTGGTAGTCCTCAGTGTGGGAGATGGGGAGGTCCAAGTGTTGCACTGGGCATCACAGAGCTGTGCTTGTAGTGATCACTGGCAGCCTGACTGTACGCCACTGCATTGACGAGGATCGGGATATGATATGTGTTGATATGCCGGCAGCCGTATCACCCTGCAACTCACTGCTGGCAGCCCACTGGAGCTCAGCAGGTGTGAGTCTGGTCAGTACCTGGATGGGAGACCTCCTGGGAAAAACTAAGGCTGCTGCTGGAAGAGGTGTTAGTAGGGGGTGCTCACCCTGCGGTCTGTGAGGGTCCTAATGCCCCAGTATTAATAATAATTAATAATTACTTACACTCATACAGTGCTTTTCTGAACACTCCACTCAAAGCACTTTACAGGTAATGGGGATCCCCTCCACCACCACCAGTGTGCAGCCCCACCTGGATGATGCACCAGTACACTCCCCACACACCAGCTCTCAGTGGGGAGGAGAGCAGAGTGCACCAGTACACTCCCCACACACCAGCTCTCAGTGGGGAGGAGAGCAGAGTGATGAAGCCAGTTCATAGATGGGGATTATTAGGAGGCCATGAAGGCCAATGGGAAATTTGGCCAGATTGCCAGGTTTACACCCCTACTCTTTTCGAGAAACGCCCTGGGATTTTTAATGACCAAAGAGAGTCAGGACCTCAGTTTTACGTCTCATCCGAAAGGTAGCGCCTTTTTACAGTATAGTGTCACCGTCCCTATACTGGGGCATTAGGACCCACACAAACCACAGTGTGAGCGCCCCCTGCTGGCTCCACTAACATCTCTTCCAGCAGCAGCCCCAGCTTTCCCAGGAGTCTCCCATCCAGGTGAGATAAGATAAGATTTTATTGTTCCCTGAGGGAATTGTTTTAGGGACACCCAGCACTCCTGTACATTTAAATAGAATGCAAACAAAATAAAAGAAGAAAAGAAAAACACTGCACATTATTCTATCATTCTAATAATAATTAATTATTATTAATTATAATTATTATTACAAAAAATAAGAAACACATTGCACATCACTCTATTGCACATGTACAGTATAACACATAGCAACATGTAACACTTATAACACATCACAAAATATATCGCACTCAAGTGGGCTGTAAGAGTCAAAATTGTGTTTATCCTTGACATCTGCGTTGACAGCTTTAATGGATAGTGGAACAAAGGAATGTTTGTATCTGTTTAACTTACATTTGGGAACCCTAAAACGTTTGCCAGAAGGAAGGAGTTGATTTTCAGGGCTGATGATGTGGGAAGGATCTGATATACTTTTTCCTGCCTGTTTGATTAGGGATTTTACAAAGATTGTCTGCAGGGAGGGGTGCTGCTTCACTCCCATGACTTTCAAAGCTGTCTGGAAGAGGCGGGTAATTTGCGATTTTAAATGAACTGATAGATGACTAAACCACACTGTAATACAATACCTGATAACGCTCTCGATTACAGCACGGTAGAAGAGTAGTATTACTTCCTGTCGAACCCCAAACACTCTTAGTCTTCGCAGGAAATATAAGCGCTGCTGAACTTTGGAGCAAACACCCTCAACATGAGTAGTCCAGCACGGGTTACTGTCTATGTGTACTCCTGAGTACTTATTTGGATCTACCTGAGTGATAAGTTCATTGTGGATTACTACATGCGAGTGATCACCAACTGCTCCGGGATCAAAAACTATTTCTTTTGTTTATTTAACATTCAGAATGAGGCTATTGTTGTCACACAATTGCACAAGCCTTTGGATTTCTGACATGTATACAGATGAGCTGCTACCTCTATACATTAAGCCCGGGAACAGCTGTATCATCTGAGAATTTGAAAATGAAGCTGCTTTGACTACTGCTTGTACAATCATTTGTATAAAGTGTGAACAGAACTGGAGAGCTCACACAGCCCTGAGGGGCACCTGTGCTCATAGATCATGACTCGGAAACAGTTTTGTTGACCCTGACATACTGTGTACGATTTGTTAAAAATAAATGGTACCATCTTATTATGTTATGGTTAACAGACGTACTGACCAGACTCACACCTGCTGGGCTTCAGTGGGTTGCCAGTGGTGAGCTGCAGGCTGATATGGCTGCTGGCGATTGATGGATACCTGTTCAATAAAATGTCACCATGCCTAATACAAAAAATAATCATCTGCAACCAATTGGACAGAGACTGAGCAAGTTTGGAAAGGAGAACGAGTAAAATCTTACAGTGTACAAACCCAGTGTGCAAAGTCACTGTGCAAAGTCTTCTCAAAAAAACCAACACAGCTTTAACTGCTAGATGTGCTTTTACCAAGTACCAAGAATTGAATTATTTTCTTGGTAATTAAAATAATTTTAATTATTCAGCAATTTAGGTGGATGCTGCACATTGGTGGTGGTGGAGGGGAGTCCCCATTACCTGTAAAGCGCTTTGAGTGGAGTGTCCAGAAAAGCGCTATATAAGTGTAAGCAATTATTATTATTATTATTATTATTATTATTATTATTATTATTATTATTATTATTATTATTTCACCTACAGTATGAAAGTTTTGAAACTGTGTGAAAGTGCATTTAAAGCTCAGGCTGTTCTTGTTACTCATATTACACAAAAGGGTTTGTTGTGGTCCAGACATATTGTCAAAATTGATTCCCTTGCTTCTTCCAAGAAACAGCAGAATAAGCTCCTGGGATCAAGGCTCTTTGTAGTTCCCTCCCGTTGTACG
Source organism: Lepisosteus platostomus (assembly GCF_059453375.1). Lineage (NCBI taxonomy): Eukaryota > Metazoa > Chordata > Actinopteri > Semionotiformes > Lepisosteidae > Lepisosteus > Lepisosteus platostomus. The sequence continues at coordinate 61,505,673 of NC_142619.1, read as the reverse complement.
AACTCCAACTCCCAGAACCGCCCGTGTGCGCCGTCACGGCCGGCTCGGCCAATGGGGGGCGGAGGAAACTGCCCCCCTGCTGTGACGTGGAGGGTTGATGTGGCGCTGCCGTTGTTTGCCAGCTGAGCTGGTGGAGATTTTCCAGTGTCGGCCACAGGTAGGAAGATGTCTGACCCGAGCAAGCAGGAGATTTCCACGATCTTCAAGAGGCTTCGCTCCGTCCCCACGAACAAGGTAACAGCTCAGGGGAGGTGGGTCCGGCGATTGCTCGCGTATTACTCTTTTTTTCTCGAAGAAAGCTGTTAGTTCACGGAGGGGTTACAGAGCAGGAAGTCTGCGCAGGAGCCCAGTGGGTTTGACACGTCGCAGTTAGGAGCCGAGGCTCTGCCAGTGTTTGGGTAGCTCTGCGACCGACCGCGGGGGTCCAGGACAGCCGGGGGACCTGCTCGCAGCACGCCGGTGGGTTTTGTGAATGTGCCGAAGCGGCCGCTGGTCTGGACCTGGAAACGGGCCCGGCCGGGGTTCGGCCCCCGGGTGGGGGTGGTGCCGTCAGCGGGCCGGACCCCACGCGAGTTCCGTGCCCGTGGTGGTGGGGGTGGTGAACCAGGTGTCCTTGCGTGACGTGGACGCACAGGTGGCTGCGCATCGCCCCGGAGCTGCCCAGCAGCTGGGTTCGGCCAGCGCCTGACCCGAGCGGGCCAGCAGGTCCCGGGACCCGGAGCGAATCCGGAGCGGCGTGGACGTGGGGGTCGCACGATGGCGCAGTTCCCCAGACAGGGGGGCAGCGGGCGGAGAGCGGTTTCTCTCCGGATCAGATCGGTTTAGTCGCCCCTGGCTGTGGACGGAGAGCTGAAACCGGACCGCTGCCGTGAGGCGGGCCCCAGGCGCCCTTTAGACTGGACACGGACACGCTGGATACGGAGGCACCACGTCGTTGTCACGTTATCCTGAACAGATAGGGGGGTTGCTCATTTGTTTTGAAACAAAAACTGTTGCTCGGTGCTCTGTGTCGCTTTATAAACCTCGCGCCTCTCGTTAATCTGGTTCGCTCGTATATAGAACATGCCCGCTATCTTTATAGCGACTTTTCATCAAAGGGTCCAGGATGGTCAAGCCCAGTGTGTAATTAATCCAGGACAGCAGGGTGGACATCGGTTTAGACTCATCTGAAGGACGGTATCTGGGCCTGCACCTGCTGGTCTTCATTCCAGCTGGCCAGCATGACCTCCAGGCAGCCTTAACTGAACTAAGGGGTCGCTTGATTGGAATACTGGCAGGCTTTATTGTTTGGCATTTTCTTTTGCTTGTGAAATATAGTAGATAACAGGCAGCCTCCGTCATGTTAAAAGCTGTGTATTTCCAATTAAGCCTTTTGTGAAGTCAGTGAAGAGTTTGGTTTTTGTAAGTGGGATCTTGCGTTGAACAGATACCTTCTGGGTCTCCAGGACCAGAATTGATGACCCCTGTTTTATAGCAGTGTGCCTGGTTCCAATAGTGGTGCACTGGTCTGTAAATCTGGCCCAGAGATAAGAACACTACTTACTGGTCCACCAGCACCAGTTACAGCAACAACCTAGTGTTCCTTAGACATCTCCCACCCCAGGACTGAGCAGGCCCAGCCTGGCCCAGCTCCAGAGATCTGGTAGCACTGTGACCGACTAGAACCTTGTTTAGGTGAGAGAATATTAACATGCTATGGAGAATTCTTGCTGCTGAGTATGGTGTTATTAAGCTTTGCTTAGCATGACCCTTATTCTTCATGTCCAGACAGACCTTGTTCGGAGTGACTGACCTATCCACGCGCTCCATTGGGTGTGGATGCAAAAGGAAACCACAGGTCTAATTCTGAGTTTCACAATAAAATTAAAACTATGGTAACGAGAAGCACAGTAATACTGGTTAAGGATGCACCACCCTAAAATAAAAAATATTTTAAGAGTAAATTGTCTCTGTTGTTGAAGAGCTGTCATTATTTAACTAGAATGTAGAAGCCGGAGCTCAGAACAGAGGCTGAAGGTGACCTCTCTCCTTCTTGGGCCATTTTAATAAGCTTCCTGGCACATTTCTGCTGGCACCTTTATAGCTGATGTTCTGCAGACGCAGAAAGCCGACTGCAGAATTTCCCAGTGCCTCACTATCAATCCAGCCAAATACAAATGCTTCAAGATGCAAAAAAAATTCTGAACGTAGTAAGAGGAAGTGACATTTTGTTAGCCGTTATCTTGGTTTATCTTGGTTAAATTCTGGCAGCCATGTTAGAGTCATTGTGGATGTCTTCTACTGAAAAGCATGACCAGTGCCAACCTCACCTGGTGTGACTGATGGAGATGGAACACTCTTTAAAAGCATTACGGAAAAAAAGGCTTCTAAATAACTTTGGGACAGTGCACATACTTGTCATGCGCTTCATACAGACAGCGTGACCTTGCTCTCGCTGACCAAGTTGAGATTTTTGTTTTTTTTAATTGTCACACTTGCTGCTGTACAAATTATAATACAAAGTCATGTTTGCAGGCTGACTTCCTGCCTTTTTTCACAGTGCCCGACTCTTGAACTTCCTAGTGAGTTCCTGTCCGTGTTTCCCATATTACAAAAAGAGAATGCTGTTCACCTCTCTCTCGCACTTGCCACGTCTCCAAAACCTGTTCTGGCTGCTGCCTGACGCCCCTGAGTGCTGGTGTCCTAGTGGCTGGTGTGCAGGCCCAGGGGCTCTCCTGTGCTCTGTCCCGCACAGACCAGGCTCTTTATCCGCCCTGGTGGAGGATGTAGACGCTTTGCGCCTCGACCTGCCTCGCTCGCGAGACTGCGGTCTGTCGTTGTTCTGTGACGTGGTTGGTCCGCTGGAGCCAGCGGTGGCTGATTCTGGTCCGGGAGAGAGAGAGCGGGGGGATTTTCTGCAAGGCCAGCAGCCGGCTCACGAGGTCCGTGCGCCCCAGATAACCGTGTGCCTTCTCTTCCTGCCAGTCATGCTTCGACTGCGGAGCCAAGAACCCCAGCTGGGCCAGCATCACGCACGGGGTCTTCCTGTGCATCGACTGCTCCGGGACGCATCGCTCGCTGGGGGTGCACCTGTCCTTCATCAGGTGGGGCCTCTGCGCTGGTGCGTGTTTGCACATGGGTTTGAAGGGTCAGAGATAGAGCCTCCATTTGCATTTAGAAGCGTCGTTGCAGGCTTTCTGTTTAGCCAATTTGAGTTTTTTTTTTACTCCCAAACTATTAAAAGGACGATGGATTGAAAATGAAGTGACCTTTTGGGGATCTAAAGTTATTCAGCCATACGAACTGGTGGTGGTGTAAGAATTCAGTGAAGTTCAGAATACTTTATTCACCTCCACGAGGGCAGTTGAAGAAGGCTCTGTGTTTGTTAGGGGCTTGGCTCCCTGGGGTCCATTCTTACTGGTGAGCTTTGCATTGTTTTATGTATTTAACAAGCCCTGAAGGAGGGCCGTATAGATAGGGTGTCATAAAACCGAGATGCTGTATCTGCAAGATTCCAGCTGTAAGCCGGAATCATTCCCCTTTAAAAGCCTGGTTTTTGAACGCGGCGGTGCTGTCTTTCAGGTCCACGGAGCTCGATTCCAACTGGTCCTGGTTCCAGCTGCGGTGCATGCAGGTTGGCGGGAATGCCAATGCGGTGAGTATTTGAATCCAACTAATGAGTAAAATACTGGCCCCGCTAACACCTCTTCCAGCAGCAGCCCAGCAACCCCCCAGTCTCCCCTCAGGTACTGGCCAGGCTCACACCTGCTGAGCTGCCGTGGCCTGCCAGCGAGTGACCACCTGGCAGAGGGTCGTACGGCAAATGTGTGTCCTCTTGCCCTCTGGCTATAACGGCTGAGTCCAGATGTGTGTGCTCCAAGTCACAGAGCAGTTCTGGTCTGCAGTCTCCTGCTGGACTGAGGTCGAGACAGGAAGACAGTAATGTGCTCTGTGCTGCGAGAGTGGAAGAAGACTCGTTCGTTCCTGTCCCCTCCTGCACTTTGTGTTTTCAGGGTGTGAGAGGGGGCTAGGGTCCATTTCGCTTATTTTTTTCTGCTTTCTTCCCCGCTAGACGGCTTTTTTCCACCAGCACGGCTGCACGACCAGCGCCGCCAACGCCAAGTACAACAGCCGCGGCGCCCAGCTGTACCGGGAGAAGATCAGGACGCTGGCCTCCCAGGCGACCCGGCAGCATGGCACTCAGGTAGGCGTGTGCTCCGGGCCGGGCGGCAGCCCTGACTGGGGCTGCTCCGGCTGCGTCAGTCTCTGCGCAGATCCTCGCAGTCATGACGGTCCCGTTGGGCCGATCGCCTCCATCCCCGGGGCGGGGGTTGATCTCGGGTCCCGTTCCTCGGGCGTCCCGTGAGCCGCAGCCTGGCCAGGGACGCGGGCTGACGTGTCTGTTCCTTTGCAGCTCTGGCTGGACTGCGGGGATCACGTGCCCCTGTCCCCTACGTCCCCGCACAGCAAGCAGGAAGACTTCTTCGCAGTGCACACGCAGGTAGGGGCCCTCCCCAGCCCTCGGCTGGCAGTTCTCATTCAGGGGGTGCGGTTCATGATTTAATGACGTCTGACTCGAGCTGCTTTCCCCACTAAGGTTTTTTTTCCCCCCCCTCCCATACGTATAGATCACGACAGATGACAGACTGGAGCAAACAGATCCCGCGTTAGAAGAGGACCTCTCCCTGGCCGTCCGGGGTGCAGCAGAGGGTGAGCTCCTCGGCCGCCTTCTGCTTAGGGCCTGCACGCAGGCACCGGGTCCTGGGAGATTTGCGGCCCTGCAAGCTGTCAGGCACAGCCTATCAGCTGGCCGTAGGAGTGATCGCCCCCCTGTTAGAGCTCTTGTGGTCATTGTTCATTAAGGCTGAAAATGCTGCTGTGTTAAACCTGTGATCCCTTTTGGAGGTGGTGAAGACAAGAGCTGCGCTCGGCCGCAGGGGGGAAGGAGGTCCTGCACGCTGCTCCCCCAGCGCTGTGGCTCAGAGGCGCTTCGGGATAGTTTGGGGTGTTTCCTGGCGGCGCCGGGAATGTTTCTGACTTGAGCCTGCTGAAATGTTTTGCAGGCGAGCCGGAGCAGGGCCCTAGCGTGGATCTGCTCAGCATGTCTCCCAAGGCTGCATTAGGTAACCTAAGACAGAATAAGCACTCCTGTTGTCCTTGCTTACTAACGTCTTCAGTCCATTGTTGTGTGCAGTTTGCCTGTGTGTAGTGCGATAGTGTGTGTGAGTTTGATGTCTAAATAACATGGGTTCATGTGGGGCTGAAAAGACAAATCTGCCATATTCTGTCCTGAAAGTTGAACTAATACCAGTCTAGTGCTTATTTGTCTGACTGAGACTTATCTTTCCTCATTTTAGCTGACCCAACATCCACAGGACTCGCGCATAGCAAAGGTAGACTGGTAGTTCTTGTAAAACACAGCTCCCACCTCCAGTCCTGGAGGGTCAGAGTCCAGCTGGGTTGACAGCTGAGGCCTGGCCTGTCCGGTTCAGCTGCCGCCGAAGGGCTGAGCTCTCCGGGGCTGCAGGTGTGCTGCACTGGTGTGGAACTAACCTCTGCTGCTTGTCCCCCTGAGTGGATGGCCCTGCCCTGGGGCGAGCGCTTTGCCTACCTCAGTTATTTTGCATTGACTAACGCACAAGGCACCGTTTTTTTTTTAAAATAAAGGATAATTTTTGCTTATGTTTGTCAGTTTTATAGTTCTTGCCTTTTCAGTTAGAGTATGCAAAAAAAAAACATTTTCAAGGAACTGAGAAGTGCAAGCTATCTCAGTAGAACGCACATTGTGACCTAGAGTAAGTGTTCACATTCGGAGGGAGCTAGGAGAACCGTTCCCTCGAAGACCAGGAAAAGGCAGGTCAGGCTCCTGGGCATTGAGGTTACCTGTGAGATATGGTAGGGATGGGGGCTGCTGTCCCACAGCAAAACGCAGCGCTGTAAAATGCGCCTGCTTCCAACAGATGATGGCACGAGGGGCCTGTGTGGAGCCAGGCTCCGACAGAGGGCGGGACGCAGTGCAGGGCCCGTTGGAGGTGCATTAGGGAGTAGAAGAGTCTGTGTGCATCCCGCCTAGTGAGCCGATTTAAGGAAAAATGAGAAGAGGCAAAGGCTTGCTTTTTTGGCAGCTCTTCAGAGCTATTTGCATCTCCCCGCTGTGTGTGCGGCTCTCCCTGTGTCCCCGTGTGCCCCGGACTGACGCTCTCTCTCCCCCCCTGCAGAGAGCTCCTCGCTCCTCAAGAAGAAGGCCGCCCCCTCCAAGAAAACGGTATGTGTGCCACACTGCGTCACATGACCCGCGGGAACTGAGCGCGTGTATTTAAGAGACACGGGAAAGGGGAACGATGAGATGAATGAGATCGTGTGCTTTCCCTTACGAGGAGTCGGCAGTGCAGCTGCAGGTCGGGCTCCGTGGTTCAGGGTTTGTGCCGCACGGCTCCAGACGGCCGCTCCGGCGTGCGTCTGGCGGTGCTCAGCTGGTTTCGGGGGGCTCTGTTTGCTTTCCTAGCTCGGCTCCAGGAAGGGCGGGCTGGGGGCGCAGAAAGTGAGCGTGCAGAGCTTCACCGAGAGCGAGCGGCGGGCCCAGGCGGTGGACAAGATCCGAGAGCAGGAGGACGTGGGGGTGAAGAAGGCCGCCGAGCAGGACGAGCCCATGTGAGTGGAGCCGTGACGGACGGACAGACAGACAGACAGGCCGGCTTTTCCTCCAGGCCGCGCTGGCTGGCTTCTAACGTTCATGTCTCTGATGTCTGTTGTCGCATTACCTTTGCACCAGCTCAGTTGTCTGACATTATGAAACCCTAATGATTGAGAAGCAGTGAACTGACTGCGAGAACCAGGCTGAGGGAGGACTGGAGCTGACCTCTCTCCCCTCCCTTGCGAGACTCCCGCTTGGCCTTGCAGTTCTCTTCAGTTTTGTTTCACACGTGCTTTTTCGGCATTGTAAAGCGTTTGTTTGTGTTGCGTCTCTAGAGTGTCGTCCATGAGGCTGGCCTACAAGGATCTGCAGGTCCAGACCAAGAAGGAGCAGGAGATGCTCAAGAGCCTGGGGGGCAAGAAGAAGGAGCAAGCGGAGAGGCTGGGCATGGGCCTGGGCAGCAGGAGGTGAGCTCATGGGGAGCTGGAGGTGTTCAGTGTTCATAATAATTCCTTACGCTTACGTCGCACTTTTCTGGACACTCCACTCAAAGGTAATGGGGATCGCCTCCACCACCACCAGTGTTCAGCCCCACCTGGATGATGCACCAGTCCACTCCCCACACACCAGCTCTCAGTGGGGAGGAGAGCAGAGTGCACCAGTCCACTCCCCACACACCAGCTCTCAGTGGGGAGGAGAGCAGAGTGCACCAGTCCACTCCCCACACACCAGCTCTCAGTGGGGAGGAGAGCAGAGTGCACCAGTCCACTCCCCACACACCAGCTCTCAGTGGGGAGGAGAGCAGAGTGCACCAGTACACTCCCCACACACCAGCTCCCAGTGGGGAGGAGAGCAGAGTGATGAAGCCAGTCTAGAGATGGGGATTATTAGGAGGCCATGACTGGTAAAGGCCAGGGGGGAAATTTGGCCAGGACGCTGGGGTAACACCCCTACTCTTTTCGAAAAACATTCTGGGATTTTTAATGAACACAGAGAGTAAGGATCTCAGTTTTACGTCTCATCAGTATAGTCCCCGTCACTATACTGGGGCATTAGGACCCACACAGACCGCAAGGTGAGCGCCCCCTGCTGGCCCCACTAACACCACTTCCATCAGCAGCCTTAGTTTTTCTCAGGTGGTCTCCCCTCCAGCTTTAGTGGGCTGCCGGTGGTGAGTTGCGGGATGACATGGCTGCTGGCTATATGTGGATGTGTTCACACTTCCCCCCCGTTACCTGCCCCCAGGCTCCAGGCTGTAAGTCTGAGACCCGATATCTCGCAAACACTCAGTGGGCTGGACTGACTGGAAGGTACGCGGTCTCCTCTTTGGTTCCTGTTGAAACCCCTGTGACCTGCCCCTGCTGTGCGCCTCGCCCCGGTGGGTGGGTGGGCGGGCTGGCGGGCAGGGGGGTGACGAGCCTGCTCTCTTGCAGCGGCGTGTCCCACTCGGTGCTGGCGGACATGCACACCATCCGGCAGGAGGCTCCGGGCGGGCCCCGGCCCGCGCGCAGGGCGTACGTGGAGGACGAGGACGAGGAGGAGGGCTCCCTGTTCTCCTCGAGGACCAGGTAGGGAGCAGGGGCTCGTCGCTGCGGGGCCCGGGGTTCGCCTCTCGACTGCTTGAGAAGCACCGGCTTCCAAACGCCTTTACCGTCGGTTTGAGTTGGTTTTCCACTCGGCTGCACGAGTCTGTCTGTGAACTTGCGAGCTGGTACAAGGAATGCTGTGATGGTCATACACAGAAATAGTTTGAACTGTATATATATGTCAGATTGCCAGGGTTCAAGGTGATTTAAGTCAGTCTTAAAAAGAAGGCAGCACCCAGTTGCACTGAGACTTGACTGTGTAGGTGTTTGGGTCTGCGCCAGTGCCTGCACTACAGAAGGAGCTGGGCTGGTGCAGAGCTCCTGGCCACAGCTGTACGGAGGGTCCCTTTCATCTGGAAGGACATTAAAAAGGAGAACAGAAGGCACTTCCTTGCACTAAAGAATAGATGTCTAGATGGGCCGATTGGCCTCCTCTTGTCTTGTCTGTCACTGTTCTTGTGGAAGTTGGCCCTTAAAATCCTTTGACCTGGTCTGTGGTATTGAGCCACGCTGCAGTCTCCTTCCGCAATTCTTAAAGTGCTATTAGTAAAACGGCCGGTGCCCGCCTGCAGTTTTTGATAGGTACGTTTCTCATGCAACGGTGTCGGCAGAAAAATATTCTTTGTCCTGACCTCTGTGCACCGGTGTCTTCAGAGTGCCCTCGAGATACACGGACGAGCCCGCAGAGACGTCCAGCAGGTTCTTCTCTCAGTGGGAGGACAGCAGTGACTCGCTGTGGAAGAAGGAGAGCAGAAAGCTGGAGCAAGACATCCTCCTGACGTCAAAGAAGCCGGCGTCTAATGACAGGTACAGGCGTATTTCCCCGTTTCAAGCATCGCATCACTGAACAAGGCTAAATGTCCCTTAGCCAGTGGATACCACAGTTAGGAAATCAGTATTTCCAATAATGTAAGACTGAAAGTCCCTCTCTGATGAGTACTGTATTCTGCCAGTGCTCGGATTGCCTGGATAGGTCCTTGTTTCTTAGTCTGTAGAAGGAGGTGTCTTGCTCTTTCATGGTCTTGACATCTCTCTAGTCTGAGATGTCTGTCCCCTCTCATATGAGATGATTGCAGTGTCTGAAACACTTCCATCTCATCCCTGTTTCCATGTCCGGTTTTTCCTGACTTGGGGGCGTATTGTGTCCTGTACTCCCATCCTTGGAGGTGGCTGGGTGCCCTCGGAGCGAGCCGCTCGTTCAGTGTTGATGTTCCCAGAGGCTGACTGAACGAAGTTAACAGTTGATACCCTATTGGGCCCTGTCCACTGCCTGGACAGGACAGCTGTGTAAAACCTGAAGGTCATGCTCACTGTAACCCTCCTTTGGTAATGGGGGGGCTCTCCTTGGCTGCCCCCCGCGTGCGATGGTACTCGTATGCACGCATGTTGTTGTTCTGTTAATCTGTAAAGGCGTCTGCTTCCTGTAGGCCCACTAATCGAAGGAAACCCGAGTACGAGCACGGCGCCCACACGGACGAGGCTCAGAAGAAGTTTGGCGATGCCAAAGCCATTTCCTCTGACATGTACTTCGGGAAGCAAGACAACAGCGAGGCAGGTGTCCCGCGTTTCCTTTTATCCCCGGAGATCGGAGCGCTTCTCCTTCCAGTGGCGCTCCTGCTCTGTCGCGTGAGTCTTGAGAGAGCGATGTCCCTGTTGTTCGGCCTCTTACCGTTCTGGAGGACCTGCTGCACGACTGCTGGTGGTTATTTCAGGAGCAAACTGCACTGTGGCCTCGCTGTCACCCACACTCCCCTCAGCTGGTCAGAGCACAGCTCGCAATGTTCAAATACACCAATGAGAAAAGGTTTGTGAACCTCCGGTGTACTAACAGGAATTCGTTTCTCAGCCTGAACATCGCTGTTTCAGTTAAACAAGGGTTTCTTATACACCTTAAACGCTGCTGCCTGTCTCATAAGCGCCACGTCCATGTTTTTGTGATGCAAGAAGTAGAAAAAAGGAAATAATAAGTAAGCCCCTAATTTGCTTGATAAAATTAAGGGGGTCATTAGAAATGGGTGGCTAGATAAGTGGGTAACAAATAGACCAGGACTGCATTTGGGCATCTCTGACGGAGATAATGATCCGAAACATTGTGTCTTGGACTTGTACAGGGGAGTGGAAACATGCCTTGATTGAAAGTAATTTCAGAGGACCTCCAAAAGAGTAGTCGCTGCTTGTCATTTGATGGTTACAAAACCACTTCTAGACATTAACAGCTCCTTGCATCCACTGTCAATCAATGGACAATATTCAAGGCCAGAGTGACTCTCCCCAGGACTAGCCTTCCTGCCTGTACCATCCTGGAAAATCATCCAGAAAGTCATCGAGAACCCCAGAGCAACATCTAAGGATCTGCAGGCCTCTGTCACTGCTGCTAATGTCCATATTCGGGCTTCAACCTTCAGGAAGAGACTGATGGGACCGGTTTTCATGAGAAAGATGGGCAGGAAGAATCCTTTGCTCCCTGAAAGGATCATTGCTGCTTGTCTCATGTTTGGCAAAGAGCACCTGGATCATCCACGGGACTGCTGGAAGAAGGTTCTCTAGACAGAAGAGTTGAAAGCTGAACTTTTTTACCACAGTGAGAGATGTTTTTGTGTGGTGAAAATCAAACACTTCCTACAGGGAGAATATTATCCTGAGCGTCAAGCTGGGAGGAAGGAGGATCAGGGTTTGGGCCAAGAGGGCTTGTCATCATTGTCATCATTGGTCCTGAGTCATGGGCTGGTCACCATGAATCCAGTGTTGTATCAGCACTGGAGGCGAATGTCAGGCCAGCCAGTCGTGCGCTGAAACAGACGAGCGGAGAAAAAAGGTCACGAAGCAAGACGGTGATCCTTAACATACAAGCATATCTGCAACAGAACAGAAGGAGAAGAAATGTTGCATTTTCTTAGCTGGATGTTGAAATATTGTGGGGGGATCTGAAGGGAGCTGCTCATGCAAGGAAACTTTCAGCTGTCACCAACATGAAGTAGTCCTGCAAGGAAGAACAGGCCAAACTTTATAGAAACCAATGAGAGAGACTGAGGAACAGGAGACATGTGGCTGAAGTCATTGCTGCTGAAGGACTTTCCACCTGTCACTGAATCTAAGGACTCACGTACTCATTCACCCAACAGTGTTTACTGTTGAATCGTTTTGGTGAATAATCCAAATTTGTCGTGGTGTTTAAGATCAATTTTGATAACGACTTTCATGAAGACCCAACTGGAGGTCTAAAATATATGAAAATTAGACCTACCTATGGGGTTCACAGACGTTTTCTCAGCGCTGTGTTTTACTGTGTGTGGTTGAACTGCCCCTGCCAGATGCCAGCAGTAATATTTTGTCTGCGAGCGTCATGAGTACCAACTGTGCTTTGTCCCGTGTCCAGTACGAAGCCCGCAGCCGGCTGGAGAACTTCTCTGGCAGCTCCTCCATCAGCTCGGCGGACCTGTTTGACGAGCAGAAGAAGCAGACGGGTGAGGAGGGGCCTGGGGGGCGAAGGGCAGGGGAGCCAGACGCTCGTGGAGGCAGGGCTGTCTGAGCAGTTTAGCTTCGCACTGGTTTTCGAACCCGTGTCCATTCGCGACTTTGACAGCTTGCGTGCTCTGTTGTACTTCGAGTGCCATTGAACTATGAAGAGTTGGTCAGATGCCGTTTCCAGAGCCTCAGTGAAACGGATCCCAAACAGCTTTCCGAAGAACTAGCTGTACTGGTTAACCTGGATGAAATCCATGTCCCTGTTAAGACCCGATTCCGCTTTGTGAAATGAAGTAATATTTCATTTCAAAACATGACTTAATGTATTTGACTTAATGTATTTCCACATTTAACTCCCCACATCTTTGATCGCAGAATGCAAACAGTTCTATTGAATGGCTATGGTAAACTAAAACAAAATATGAAAGAAGAAAAGCTAAACATTCTATGAGTATTTCAACTTGTAAACTATTTCACCAATAAATGATTGTCGGGGGGGAGAACTAGTTCTGATGTGGTGTGGGGAAGACGATGCGCTGTTGAGTGGAACGTGGTGCTAGTTTCTGCTGTGTGCCGTTTCGCAGGATCGTACAGTCTGACGAATGTCCTGCCCAGCGCCCCCGACATGTCTCACCTCAAGCAGGGGGTGAAGTCCGTGGCGGGACGGCTGTCTGTGCTTGCCAACGGCGTCATGTCCTCCATTCAGGTCTGTATGGCATGAGCAGGCTGCGGGATCAGTCCCTGCAGTGCCTCCTGCCCTGTCTCTGCGTGTTCCTGTTGCTTCTGGCGCTTGGCTCTACACAGGTCTAAAAACGTCTTCTGTCCTGTATTGACGAAAGGTATCGTCAGTTGTATTGTTAAGCGCCTTGGGGCAACCTTGTTGTGAAAGGTGCTATATAAAAAAAAAATTGAATTGAATTGAATAAACGTTTAAATTCCCGAAAACAGCCGTAATCCGCAGGTCTTCAGCCACTGAGGAACAACCGTGCCAAGTTTTGTAACTCTGTGAATTAATAGCTTGTGCATATAAGTGCATGGCCTTTTTTAGTAAATGAAGGTACCGCTCGTTTGTCGAAGAGCGGAGATTGAGGAATGGTGACAGTCGCCATCGATGTATTTGATAAATCTCACTTCAACATAAAATTCGGCCTCAGAGACTCCTGTGCTTTTTAACCTGCGAGGTGGGCTCAGTTAACAGCAGAACGCACTAACCCGTTGTGCCTCAGAGACTCCTGAGCTTTGTGCAGTGGCCCTGGCTCCGTCTGTACGGCATCTTCACTCCTGTGTTCTCCCTTACAGGACCACTACAGCTCGTGAGCTGCAGGGTGTTGGATACTGCGGTCTGCTGGTGCTCCAGCACGGGGCGGCGGAGCGAGCAGTGTGATGCCACACTAGCGTTACATCTGTGTACAGTGGAGTCTGTGCTCGTATACCAATTGTGAAGGAAGCTGCATTCTGAGAAGCAGCAATTATTTTTTTGATGAGTGCATGTGTGTCTTTCGTGTAAACAGGGGGACAAGGTGTTATTGAAATCTTTGTATTCACACATTGGAAACTGTAGTCCTAGAATACTGAAACTGTCAACAGCTTCTTTAAATATACCGAGAAGGTTATCATGTAAGGTTTGGGTTCAGCCATTGCTAAAAAAAAAGTTTTAAAACATCTGGGATCTGTTATGATGGCCTTACCATTAATATTTGACAGCAGAGGGTTTAATCTTCTGTGTAGAATTAGTAAAAAGGGTGGTGCAAGTTTTCTCTGCACCTTCAAAGAAGTCTCTGGTGCCTTTCAAAGATGAACAGGCTGACTTGCCAGCCAGGATATGTGTAGTTTTAAGTTATCATCAAAGTGCACTTAAGAACTTATGTTGTTGTGACTATCAGAAAAATTGTAATTTGTTAATGCGCCTCATTATTCATAAAAAATAGGACATGAACATTGAAGGACCATATATATATATAGGTAATGTACTGTACAAGGTATATTAACTAGGTAAGACTGATGGGAAGCACTTTTTTTTTGTGTTAACAAGATCACATTCACAGAAACACTACAGCTGGTCATGAGCACCAGCTCATGGTCCGTAAAGTCATAAGATTGAGGTTCCCACTTCCTAACTCTTTCTAAGCAGAATTCAACTCTCTTTGTATGCAATCCAGTGGATTTTAGGTTCCAAGTCAACTTACAATATTGCTTTTGATTGCAAGCTTTTTCTTATACTTACAGTAAGCTAGAATTCCTGCAGCTCGAACCTTAACGCAGGTCCTTTGAGTTAAAAATTCAATTGACTATCTTTTGCATAGGATGTGGTCTGGGGTTAGTTTCCTGGGTCAGGGTCCATATAAGGATTTGCTGGCAAGGTCATGCCAACCGGGGGGTGAAGAAGCCACTTTGTTAATGATCACAGATATCCTAGGGTGTAAAAAACGTACAGGGATAAGACTGATGCCAAAGGGTGAGGAAAATGAAATACTCCGGTTTGGAGTTCCCGCTTGTTCAGAGCACCGGAGTGTGTCTGAGCGCCACTGGCTCTGCCGTGCTGCACCTGTGCCATACTGGTGCGAGGGGACAGCCCCTGGCACACCAGGAAATGGGCATTTCTGACCCAGAGCCGGGCACAAGGACCTGGTGGTGTTGGAGAGACCAGATCCTGTAGTAATTGCCGTTTCTGAGGTCCGGTGTGTATTCAGACTGGGCTCTGCTTCCATAGGGTGGATCAGACAGTAGTAGTAGAAGTAGTGTCCTATTTGCGCAACTCTAGAAACAAAAAAGCAAACTTTCATAGTTATGATCTGCACGTTAATTAATTTGAATTTTTTTTTTGTATTCACACTTTAAGCCTCTGAGGGACAGCTTTTGCTTTTTAAACCTGTTATTTAGCAGCTGGTGCTTCACTGTCATAGTTCTTTTTCTTTGAATTCTTGATTTAAAAGTCAGAAGATTTTATTCCTGAACTGTAGGTTTGGCTGTAATCATACTGTATTTAAATGTCATTTGAAGTGGTTGCAGTTCTTATTTGTCTCTGTGCAGTTTGGTTTTCCTTGAAAGAGCCGACATTCCTGCGTAATTTTAAATTTCTCATTAAATGTTAAACTCTTGATCCTTTGTTTCTGAAAAAGCCGTATGGCTAAAGTATCCATCCTGAAGAAATTTACAGATGTGCTCAAAAACAAAGACCATCTGATTTGAAATCGATTTTGTACTGTTTGCAGTGCCTCTGTATTTTGAAAAAGTACACTAAGGGGCAACACATTAAGGCCTTGATTTGTGTAAAGGCTTCCCCCCGCACCCCCCCAACAGCCAGAAACCATAACAAAGATTATATATTTAAATTAATTACTTTGGGCTAAAAATACTAAAAGGAGCCCATTTTTGTTTCACAAACTGCCAAGAGCAAACGATGTGTATGAGGTTGTATTCTGAGCTGTATCTACCACTAGCCTAATGTGCAGCCCATGAGAACGGAGACAGAGGAACACAAGTTGTTTTTGCACATTTTGGCGAAATGGCTAAACTGATACAAGGATAAGTGCCTTAATCTGCTAGGAGAGGTAAAAAGATCTAGACAAGATGCTATTCATTTGTACCTTGTAATTAAGCTAGGAAGATGATGTATACTGAAAGAAATTTATATGATTCAAAATAAAAATCTGTAAAAAGCTCCAGTGTGTTTTCTTTGTGTTCAAGTGATGGTGTTTGTAAAGGTTTTAACAGTCGTTTTCAAGACCTGCTCTTGAAACGAGAGCAGCTCATGCAGTTTATTGAGCTTGTTTGGTCACTTGGTGGCTAATTGATGTCGCTTCTGCGGAGAAGCCGGGGTATCGCCGGGCCGCTTGTTCCAGACACCCACAACCCTTTGTGTACAGCCGTGCCTCCTGTTCTCAGATTCAAATGCACTTTCCACTCGTGTCGTCGGGTTAGTGTCGTACCGTTCGTTCCCATGAAGTCCTCCGGGCTGGCGGTGCCTCTGTGAGAACTCTGAATGCGCAGATCGGATCTCTTTCAGCCCGGAATTGTTAGGTTATTCCTCTGATTCCGGGGGGTGGGATTAAGTCTTGGGAGACCGGCGGTGGAATCATTTAATTCTGCATCTTTCGATTGGCTGACAGATGGCTGCCTCCCCCCACTTCCCCTTGGAGCCTGGCACCCCGTTTCCCATCCTAACCCCTCTTCCCTGCTCCCAGCCCATTCTCCCAATCTCATCACCCCCCCCCCACTCCCTCATGTCCCTTCTCTGGGCCCTCACACCTGGAGAGACTCCCCAGCCGAAACGAAACTTCCATCTAGTTGAGCCGGGTCACTGTTGGCCATATCATCCGGGTGGGGCTGCACACTGGTGGTGGTGAAGGGGAGTCCAGAATAGCACTATATGAGTGTCAGGGTTATTATTTATTATAATATTTCAGTAATGTAATTTGTGTGGGCAGCACAGGGGCCCAGTGGTTGGCGTCGCTGCCTCGCAGCTCTGGGGCTCTGGGTTCGAGTCCCGGAAGTGCTGTCTGTGTGGAGTCTGTATGTGCTATGTTTGCACGGGTTTCCTCCCACAGGGCGAAGACATACTGGTGTGCTAACTGGCTTCTGATAAAACTGGCCCTAGGGCGTACCCTGCCTTGCGCCTGTTGTTTGAGGGCACAGGCTCCGGCTCCCTCTAAGCCTGTACTGGAAAAAGGGGTGAGAAAATGCATGGATTTTACAAGCATTTCATTCTGACCCCATGCATGTTGTTCTTTCCTCGTTTTTCCTTATTGACTCCTACTCCCTCTGAAGATTCTCTGCCCTTCCATTCCAGTTTCAGGTATTGCTCATTTTCTCTTGAGCTCCTTGTCCCTAGCGGCCTCGGGTGCCCGTTTCATTCGGATGAAACCTGTCGGGTCTTTAATAGTGACCTCCGCCATCGGAAGGTGTCCAGTGGTGCTGCTAGCAGTCCTACAGAACAGGGGCGGTGTGCCGGCCTGCTGCGTCAGCACCGTCCCGGGGGCTCTCCGCTTGAAAGCCGAGAATGATGACGTTGGCAACAACCAAAAAAATGCAAAGGCCCCTTTCTGAGCATTTTACTTCCTCCCAGCATTAGACATGTTGGTATTTTGAAGAGTGTCAGCTTTGTAGCTTTTCGTTCAGCGTTTTAATGATAATATTCCAACTGGAACATTGGGAGAAAAAAAATTGATTCACTATTATCCCGAACGCACAATCCGCTAGCTGCGCCACTCCGCCTGCCCTTTCTAACTGACGTGGTGTGGAAAGCGTACTCCTCTTTCCCCCAAAGTTTCCAAACTAGAGGAACCGTCCATTTTGGGATTCACAAAAAGAGTCGTTCAAAAAAAAAACCCGATTATTCAGATTTTGTCTCGTTTTACATTAAAGATATATATAAACCTTCTGGCGCCCAGACTTTATAAAAATGAATTGGCGTTTGTAAAAGTCAGTAAGTTTTCCGAAACCTCGGCAGGCGGATTCGTTTATTTCCCTGATTTGCGCCAAGGAAGGGACTGGTCTTCCAACGCCGCCCAGAGTTTAGGAAGGAGAAATACGGTACGGGGTTTGGAAACCTCAAAATGCCTAGTAATGAGCTGAAACAAAGGAGGAAGACGACGCAAGGAAAACCTCATGAGCAAACGACCGAGACAAAACCGAAGGCCGAGCCGGGGAAAGGGGCTGATGAGCCGGACCGAAACAGCCAGACGAGCGCGGCGTCTCCTCCGTCGGCTGTGGACATCAGGACCATAACCTGCCTGCTGTCCCTGGCGGTGTGCCTGGTGCTCACTTGGTAAGGTTGCTTTCTCGAAAACGTTTAGGAAAAACAAAGAAACAAACAAGCGGATTCGATCCGAAACTTATTTACCGAAGTGCTTTTCTGTAGTGGGAGATGACAACTGTATCGTTACAGTGTTATCAAAAGCGCACAAGCAGTTCTCACGACAGAACGAAAACACAGCTTCTCCATAGCTGGGGTATTATGGATACAATAAAAAACAAACAAGACCGTATATTTGTTATCTTTTTGCCACACACAAGCTGTATCGGCCTAGGTACCCCTACAATTTAATTAGGGAAATAACTGTAATCGATTTATAAATCTACCCTTTTACAAATGCGTGATTTTTTTATGCGACCATCTGAGCTGGGAAACTGCTAAAATGTAAGACTGACCAAGAGTAACAAGATATACTGAAATAGCTGTGCTAGTTTTTAGTCTGTTCCCTTTAAACTGTGTGTGAGAGACTGAGATTGTTAAGGGTGGAGAGGGGTCGTGTCGTGTCGTGTTGGCATTAGAGCCGTCCTTCCCTTCAGACTGTGTTTCGAGGAGGCGCTACCCGGATAGTGCAGGATGCGTTGAAATGTTGTACATTGTGTATAAAACTCGCTTGAATATGAGGTAGTACGGCCGTATCCAGGGGCAGTAACACTGCATCTCAAGGTGCGCGACCAAGGGCACAGCGGTGCTTCACACACCGGCTTTGTTTGTCGTGCTGTTAGACTGGAACCTGGGTGGCCATTAGGGGAAGGGCTGGGGGATTTTAAACCGACGTCTCTTACTATTATTATCCTCAAGGAGCAGGCTAGCAACAACATTAAACTGGGGAGTCTCCAGTCCCGGAACTGGAGAACCCTAATCGATTTAATCAATTATATTATTATGTTATATATGGCCAGCACCCATATCACTCTGCAACTCACAACTAGCAACTCACTGAAGCTCAGCTGGTGTGAGCCTGGTCAGTACCTGGATGGGAGACTCCTGGGAGAGCTAAGGTTGCTGCTGGAAGAGGTGTTAGTGGGGCCAGTAGGGGGGGCTCACCCTGCGGTCTGTGTGGGTCCTAATGCCCCAGGTTAGTGACGGGGACACTGTACTGTAAAAGGGTGCCGTCCTTCGGATTAAACATAAATCGAGGTCCTGACTCTCTGTGGTCATTAAAAATCCTAGGGTGTTTCTCGAAAAGAGTAGGGGTGTAACCCTGGTGTCCTGGCCAGATTTCCCCCCTGGCCTTTGCCAGTCATGGCCTCCTAATAATCTTCATCTCTGAACTGGCTTCATTACGGTGTCCTCCTCCCTACTGAGAGCTGGTGTGTGGGGAGCAGACTGGAGCATCATCCAGGTGGGGCTGCACACTGGTGGTGGTGGAAGGGAGTCCCCGTTACCTGTAAAGAGCTTTGAGTGGAGTGTCCAGAAGAGTGAGAAGATGATTATTATTATTATGATTGAATTTTGACTGGCCAGGAAGGATAGTTTTCACGTCACTTTTTGCCCCATGCTCCTGAAATCGGCTCCAGGCTGTGCTCCTGAGAAAGGCTTCGGGCTGTTCTCTGGAATACACTCTGGGTAGCTGCTCCTCTCACCACAAATCCTGTGTTTATTCCACAGGGTCGTGCTTCTGCAGGCTGCTCGGTTTGCAGACATTGAGGAGAAGTCCAGACTACTGTATGAAAAGGCAGCAGACATCGAGGGCCTGAGCAACGAAATCAGTGAAATCTCCAGAAAGGTAATTTTCTTCCTCCATTAGGCTGGCTCCAGAAGCCCAGCCGCCTTCATGCTTGGTGTGGAAGGTGTTGAACATGTTTAACACTTCAGGAGGCTGGAGGAGAGGCTGCGCTGTGCGAGAACAGACCCACTAGAAAGCTTTGGACTTCATGAGAGGGAGTTTAGCTTCAAGGTGTTTTTTAGTTTAGTTACTGGAGAAACTCCACACATATAAATCAGTTTTTGAGCCAGGACTCTGTATGTGATTTTATTCCTTTTTATTTAAAACCAAATGCATAACATGAGGCGGACATTCAAGTTTCTGAATTGACTAACAGCTGATTGATTCTACAATATAGGTTCTGTTTC
Organism: Lepisosteus platostomus; assembly: GCF_059453375.1. Taxonomy (NCBI): domain Eukaryota; kingdom Metazoa; phylum Chordata; class Actinopteri; order Semionotiformes; family Lepisosteidae; genus Lepisosteus; species Lepisosteus platostomus. Next base: position 61,486,181 of record NC_142619.1, on the reverse strand, counting down.
TCAGAAACCCTGACGACCGCTAAGCTGGATCTTTTGCATGTGATCTGATGTGTGTTAAGACATCTCAGTGCTGGATGATGATGAATCGCGAACGACATGATGGCATTAAAATAGACAACGCCTGTTTTATGTTGTGGATGCAGCTGGACGCCTCAGAAGAAGACCTCCAGGGGGCGCTCTCCTCCATGTCTTTGGTGGCCAAGATGGATAACGATGTCTCAGGCCTGCGCAGTGTTATTGCTGCCGTGCAGGGGGGCGAACAGTTCGTGTCGCAGAACATGCAGAGCATCAACAGGAGCTTCCAGAATGCGACGGACGTCTGGAGGCGGAGCCTTGAGGGAATCACCCAGGACATCGGGAATCTGAAGTCGGACTCCAAGGCCCTACACAACCAGGTGACCGCAAAGATAAACAAAGCGGAAAAGACAATGAGGTCCATCTCGGAGAAGCTGGAGGAGCTGGAGGACAGCACCAAGCGGAACGCCAGGGCGCTGGAGCGCACGGAGAGTGAGGACGTGGAGGGCGTGGAGGAGCAGGTGAGGTGGAACCGCAGGGAGATCGAGAGGCTGGAGGAGCAGCACCAGGCCCTGGGCAGCAGGGGCCGCGAGCTGAGCGCCAAGATCGCCGAGTACCAGCCCCGCGCCCGGCAGTGCGAGGAGCAGCTGCCCGTGGTGGAGGACGCCGTCCGCTCCATCCTCAGGGTGTCCTCTGAACTGGCCGGCCTGGAAAAGAGGGTGGAGGACCTGACTGTCCAGGTCTTCAACATGGAGGACAACATGCTCAAGGTCGTCTCCGAGATCTTGGAAATCAAGACCGCTCTGGATGCCCTGGAGGTGGACAACAGCATTCTCAAACTGAGAAACGAGCTGGGTGTTATCAAGGAAAAGGTGAGAGAGTTCGAAAGGGCCAGGAGGGAACCACATTCAGAGGAGCAGAGCAGAGAAGGAGCCGTGGAAAACTGACCAAGGACAAGCACGATCAACCTGGTTTCTACTGGTTACCCGGAGGACAAGTACAAGAGCTTTTTGTGGTTATCACAATTTATCACAACCACCATAAGCAGAGTTGCACTGTATATGCAATATATGTGCTTGTCGTAGTGTAGCCTCAATCACAGCTGAGCAGCAGTCATTTTGCTATGCAGTGTCTTCTTTCTAATAAGAAAATATCACTGGTGTATGAATGTATTGCTCACAAACTGCAATTAGCTTTTTTTTTTACATATTTGCCTATGTACCAGTTTGTAAAACTTTATTTAAAGTCCACAAAAAGTTCGGCAATTGTGTCAGAATCATTTTGGATCTGTGAATTAAAGGTGAATGAATATTACATAGAATTTGCATGGCCAGCTGTTAGACAGGCTGAGCAAGACTGCAGTCTCTCAGTGTTGGAGAGGGAGGGAGACAATCATTCAGGACTGGGGTGCTGGAAAAACACTTGCAATTCCAAAGGACCATCGCATTTGTGTCAAAATAAGCCTCACAGCATAGATATCAGATGTTATTCTAAGACTAATTTAGAGTACAAGTCTCAGTTGTAATTTCTCAGGTCGTCATCTTAAGAGGGACTTGTATTGTTACATTGAATGTCTGGGACAAAAGTTTAAAAGTGTTTAATAGCTGCTGGCTGTCCAGTCAGACTGTACACTGAATTTCAACTTAAGCCCTTTGTGAGATTCTTGAGGAATACTGTGATGACATCAAATCCTGTAAAGCTCAAATAAAATGTTTTTCCTAATTTTGTCTCTCTCTTTTCAACACAGAGAATTCATCCATTGTGTGTTTTCAATAAGTAATAATTCATTGCATTTTGTATAGTTAATTTTTCCCAAAAGATTCCGCGTAGACACTTAAAATACAACAGGAGAGGACCCCACTGACGTGCTGCTCCACCTGGGAGACACACAGCACTGCACTGCACTGCAGGTCAGGGGGAATGAGAAACTTTCACCTCAGTTTAAAGTCTCACACGAAGGATGTAACCTCCTACAGCACAGTGTCCCAGGTCACCTGAGACATCGATTTGGAATTTCAGGTCCAGATGGAAGAGCACCTCCTACTGGTCCACCAACACCACTCACAGCAGCATCCTGGTTTTCCTCAGATGTCTGTCTTACTACTGATCAGCTCAGCCTTGCTCAGCTCCTGGGATCTGAGGAGAACAGGTTACAGGAAGACAGCAGCTGTTCTGTTAGGTTTCAAGATTATTTTAGTCTGTGGTTTATCAGTGAAGTGTCTTCTTTTCTAAAATTGCATTATGAAACGGTTATCTGTGCTTTATATTCTTTTTCCGTTTGTTTTTTTACTTTAAAGTGCCTTCTCTTTTCTCTCCTCTCGATGAAGTTTGAAAGTGCCCAGCACCTTCTGACCAAGCTGAAGGGCCAGGCCAAACCGCCCGAAATGGAGAAACTGAAGCAAGACATCGCCCAGCTGACAGAGTGGTCAGCGAGCCTCATGGCGAAGAGAGAGGCGTCGGAGGAGAACCTGTCTGCGCTGTCTCGGGCCGTGGCGCAGATCGAGCAGAAGACGGCCTCGATCACGAAGGACGTGGCTGTGAAGGTGTCTGCTGTGAAGACGGACCTCAGGAGGATGTCCGGGCTGGAGTCGGAGGTCGAGGCCTTGTTATCGTCCGCCCAGCAGCTGGGGGAAAAGGTCAAGCAGGCCGAGAAGCAGATGGTCCAGAAGATCGGGGACCTCCTCGTCGGCAGCATCGCCCGAACGTCCGAGCTGAAAAGCTCCTCCGAGAGGAACTCGGACAAAGTGGACCTTCTCAAGCGGAAGCTTGCAGAGCTGAAGGAGGAAGACGCCAGGCTTTCAGAAAGGCTTTTAAACCTGGAAAGTGGGCGTGCCAGGCTTCTGAAGACCGTGACGTTCGCAAGCGACCTGAAACCCAAAGTGTTTACCATGAGGAAGGACTTCTCCCTGCTGGAGCCCCGCGTGTCAGACCTCACCCTGAGGATCGGCAGGCTGGCCTCAGACATACTGGAGAAGGAGCGGGAAATCGCTCTGCTGAAAGACACCTTTTCTAACTTGACAGTGGTGAAATCAGACCTCCAGCGTGTAAAGCAGCAGCTCACTGAAGTGCGAGAAGTTAGCGACATGTTTGCTCAGGGAAATCAGCCTGGTGAATAAACTCTTATTTCAGCATCGCGTTTTAAAAAACGGCAAAGAGCTGAGCTCAAGAGAGCTTTTGTCTTCTACTCAGTTCTGCTCCGATCTCTACTCTAAGAAAGGGCAAGTCATGGTGTGTGTTAGTGCTAGTCAGCTAAACGAGATCGATTTAGATTGGCCTTCAAACAGTTTTATTGACTGGTTAGGTTTCAGGTTGAAAATGGTCCGAATTAAAACCTTTTCTTTAGATCCAAGACTGTTTTGTATTTTGGGTTTTTGATAGAATGTAGAATGAATTTAGGTGTGTTCCGTAGGAAATAGCATAATGGTAAAGCGTTTTTTTAGAATCAAATCTAAATCTGAATAATTCTAATAGGTTTTGCACATCACATTACAGCAACAAATTATGAATGTGTGAACTGTTTGACGAGAGAAATATACTGATTTAAGAACTAATGGGCTGTGGATGTACTGTTTTGATTTAATTTTAATTTCCCTATTTTGACTGTGGACAGGTTCTGCTTAAAGACCTTTCAGAATATTTTGGCACAGCTGGGGTTGGTCTTCATGCCTTGTGCCTGTGGCTTGCTGGGATAGGTTCTGGCTCCCCGATGATCCTGACTTGGATGAAGAGGTTAGAAAATGGGTGGATGGGGTTAGTCTTAACCACAGGTGGCTCTGTGGCTCAGGATCTGCGCCTGTGGCTGGAAGGTTGCCGGTTTGTATCCCGCGGCCGGCAGAGGAATCCTACTCCGTTGGGCCCCTGAGCAAGGCCCTGAACCCCAGCTGCTCCAGGGGCGCCGTATAAATGCCTGACCCTGCACTCTGACCTCAAAGCTTCTCTCCCTGTCTGTGTGTCTCATGGAGAGCAATCTGGGGTCTGCGAAAAGACAAATTCCTAACACGAGAAATGGAATATGGCCAATAAAGGGAGCTTCTCTTATTCCATTTTAAGACAATGTCAAAAAACGATATGTTAAAATTGTACAATGCACCGGGGATTAATCATTTTTTATACTGTTGAATGTTACAAAAAACATTGTGCTGCCCAGGAATCAGTCCAGAGAAGTGCAGTGTCCCACACTGACAGGCTGCATTAGCAGAACCTTGAAGTGAAAAAAACAGGACGAGGGAATCTGATCAAGGAATTCAAAGACCTCAAGGGTTTTGTCAGTCCTGTGGATTTATTCTGAATCAAAGTGAAACACAAAACTATATGGATGTGCTGTACATTTTAAACCTAAAACAGGAGGCACTTCTTTACACAAAGGGATAGGACCCTCATTTAGCTTTTAACTTCCAGACAAGCGAGGGGGACAGACTGGCCTTCTCTCCTCTGTAGACTTCTGCAAGTTCTCGCCTACTACTGCAGTAAGCAGTCAAGTGCGTCCGTTGGTACAACGAGAGGCCCATGTAATGCAGGCAGTGGTTAGTACTGTATGTTCTTTTCACTTCAGATTATTGGCAGGAGTTTCTTCGTCCCATTCAGAATGTGATTTGTACTGTATTCAGATTTCTGATTTGAATGGGAGTGGGAGGGGAACTTTCTCTTACATACATTTCTTATAGACATTTCAGGATTTTGGAAAAGGAAATGACTTCCGCCAAGAGTTTAGGCAGCTTTATTGGTTCAGTAATTTGGCAGACACTTTTATCCTAAGACACATTTATATCCATCAATCGGGGGTACAGCAGAAGGGCCTCGCCCGGGTTTCAAACCTACAGCCTTCAAGGTCTCAGTCCAGAACACCAGTCCTCCTCTCGGCCCTCAGCTTCCCCACTGCCCCAGTCTGAGAGCAGCCAAGCTTGTTGGGCACTGACCTGAGACTGGATGTCGGCCTCTGGCAGGAGTATTAGAAACAACTGCCTGTTGTAGACAGCAGCTCAGAGGCTCTGTCTGCTTGAGGTGCCTTAACTCAGAAGACAGGAATCGTTTCTGCCCCCACTGCAGGATGTTGCTCTGCCCCTAAATTCAAACCAAACGATGATTCACAAACATCATGTGAATGGAAGAACTTGGAAATTGTTTATAAAAGAGTAGATGGAAAGGTTTTTTTCCTGGATTTTCCTTGACTGTTCTAGACTGATATTCAAATCCCCAGAACTTCTGTGTGAGAAGGGTAGAGAGGTGAAAGTCATTCCTATGACTATCCTGTGATATTAAAGTGAAAGTAATACAGGTGATATTCTGCACTCTGATGTACATCTGTGTTGGGCTTTATTGAAAACGGCCTTAATGAAAACAGTGAAATGGGTTACACAAGGAATAATGCATTATGGCTGAATAAATGAATAAAATATATCGAAAACGAATGTTAAAACCTGATTGATGAAAAATATATTTGACTGTTGTTTACTATGTGTTTCAAATGTCAGCTCTTTAATTATTGTATGTTGAATCCAGGTTGTGAAGTTATGCCAACGCACACACTACGGTTGTGTACGTGTCGCATGTCATTGCTGTGCAGCCTGTCCTGACACAGGGCTCTCAGCAGCCCACTGTTCTCAGCGTGGAGAGGGGCTGTGACTTGACTAATCGGGATTCTGCTTTTGGGGTACCACACCCCGAACGAACTTCCTCTGTCACCGCGTACAGCGATCACCCCAGGTTCCTCCCCGCCCGCCTGCCACGTAGCACTGCAGTCATCAGACACTCAGCAGCCGGCACCCCCCATGACATTACTGCCCCCTGGGCCTCCTCGAATGACATGGCTGTAGGAGAGAGTACACTGGCCATGAGCTGGTCCACAGCTTGATCTGAAATGGTGTTATGCCACTGGACCGCATGAATAGGAGCATTACTTGGAGATGTATTTTGACTGGAATGAGATGTAAATATCTAAATAATTATAATGCAAGATACTTTAGAAAAAGGTTGTCTTGGCCTGGGAGACTTGTGTGTCTGCTGTTTTTTTTTTCTTTAAATTTTCCAACACCTGAAGAACTGGAAGAACCCATTAAACTGGACAGCCCTGCTACAGACACACTGACCCTCCAGGACCGGGACTGGACAGCCCTGCTACAGACAGACTGACCCCTCTGGGACTGGGACTGGACAGCCCTGCTAGACTGGGGCTCTCCAGGACTGGGGGTAGGGACCCCAGGTCTAAATGTTCCCATTTTGGCATGGTACCTTCCAAAGATAATAAAAGGAATATGAGCTACTCTTGAGCTACCCCAGCCCCAGTCCCGTAGGAACACTGTCTCTATCCTGCTGCTGGAAGAGGTGTTAGTGAGGCCAGCAGGGGGCGCTCACCCTGCGGTCCACGTGGGTCCTAATACCCCAGTATAGTGACGGGGACACTATACTGTAAACAGGCGCCGTCCTTCGGATGAGACGTAAACCGAGGTCCTGACTTTCTGTGGTCATTAAAAAATCCCAGGGCGTTTCTCAAAAAGAGTAGGGGTGTAACCCCGGCGTCCTGGCCAAATTTCCCATTGGCCCTTACCAATCATGGCCTCCTAATAATCCCCATCTCTGAACTGGCTTCATTACTCTGCTCTCCTCCCCACTGAGAGCTGGTGTGTGGGGAGCGTTCTGGCGCACTATGGCTGCCGTCGCATCATCCAGGTGGGGCTGCACACTGGTGGTGGTGGAGGGGATCCCCATTACCTGTAAAGCAGTTGAGTGGAGTGTCCAGAAAAGCGCTATATAAGTGTAAGCAATTAATAATTATTATTGTTATCCCAGAGCTTCCCAGCCCCAGTCCTGTAGGAACACTGTCTCTATCCCAGCGCTTCCCAGTAGGAATTCCTACTTCCCGGTCCTGTAGGAATACCATCTCTATCCCAGGACTTCCCAGCCCCGGTCCTGTAGTCTGTCTGTCAGTCATTAAGGTAAACAGCTTGAGTAGAGGCGGCTTACAATTCTCTATGCTGGAGGTGATGGGAAAAGTTGAACTTGAAGTATTTTTGAAGCACTTCAGAGTGACTGAGTTTGAGGACTGAGTCCAGAAACAAGTCAACCAAAAGTCTAAGCTTCAAAATCAATGAAAAATTGCCGGTTAGCAGTGGGGATTCAGAGAACAGCTAAGCTAGAACACAACCAAACAGTGGTGCCGCAGGACAGGGCTATCCAGTCCTGCAGGGCCAGTGTGTCTGGGAGAACTGGGAGACCTGGGAGAACCTGCTAAATCTGTCCAATGACACTGATTCAGCCCGTTAAGAGCCGATTCTCACTGAAGACCTGCAGGTTCACCAGGACGGAGCAGCACTACCCAGAGCGCTAAAGACAGAACGGTGGCCGATTATGCAAAACAGGTTTTGTGGTAAAACTTTATTTTGTTAGAAAATTGTTGGTACACAGCCTGCAAACTCATCTCATTTTGTTAGTTCCGAAGGCCCTGTACCTGAGCTCATCCTGCAGCTCTTTGCAGTGGCTCTGCATGTTGAGAAACATTCCTTTCAGACAATGCGACAGAAACAAACCTACAGTGCGGTCCGAATGCGTGGCTTCAATTCAAACAACAGTAGTCCACCTTCTAATGCTACTTTAACTGTGTGTGGCAGTGAAGCCCTAGGGCCGTACTAGACCTTCTCCTGGACTAACTCTAGTTTAATGGAAAGTGCCTCCACAGAAGCTTTAGTTTCATCCATGAGAGTCTTGAGGGACCCGATGTCCTTCTCGTTCGTTTCAATCTTTACTGAGTAGGCCACGAGACTGTCTACTGCAGTCCTCAGCATTTGCAGGTCATTCTTGGCCTGGCTGACAGAGGCCTGCAGGTCCCCGACGCTGTCCGCCACTGTCTGCCCCTTCATGGCCTCCTCCAGCGTCGCCAGTCTTTGCCCGTGCTCCACGGCCTGTTGTTTCTGGCCCTCGTCCAGGGATGACAGCTCCTTTTGCGCGCGGTCTAGCGCTGCGACTGCGTTTTGGAGCTCGTCCAGACTGTTCTTCAGCACGCCGATATCACCGCTGAAGGCCTCCTGTGCCTCTGTTATCTTCCTCACTGCGCTGAGCACGTCGGTGTCCTCCGCTTCTGAGCCGGAGGGCCTGAGCGTCTGCAGGTCCCGGCTCAGCGTGGCCAGCGCGCTTTCGTGAGAGTCGTACTTGGACAGGACGGATTCTAGCTTTTCGGACTGCTCAGCGGCGGAGGCGACGAGAGACTCTGCGCTCTCCTCTACAGTTTTTAACCTGAGCTCCCAGTCTTCTCTGCCCTGAGCGGCGCTGGCGGTTTTAGCCTGCAGGTTTTGCTCCAGGGCTCGAAGGGTGGCTGTGGCCTCCTCGAGGCCGTCCTCCAGGGTCTTGACCTGTCCCGACAGAGACTGGAGGAAGGCCTCAGTGGCAGACAGGGACTCCCTGAGGGAGCTGGTCGTGACCTGCACTGCGGCCTTCACCTCCTCCATCTCCTGGACAGTGGACTCGGCCTCCCTGGTCCTCGTCTGAAGCTGTTCCTCCAGAGAGCTTACCTGCGCCTTCAAGGACTCTGCCACCTCGGCTTTACCCTCACTGCTGGCGCGCAGGTCTGCCACCGCCGTCGAGACGGCCAGAAGCTCGTGCTTCAGCGCGCTCAGGCCTTCAACGGCCTGCACCTTCTCCCTGAGGGTCTGCACCTCGCTCTGCGTTTCGCCCTGCACCTCGGTGAACGCCACGACGTTGTCGTTAATGGACTTCGTGAGCTCCGTCAGTCTCTCCTCCACGGTCTTTTCCAGGGATGAGAAGTCTCTCTCCCGGGCCTCCTTCACGTCCCGAATGCCGTCCGACAGGTCCTTCAGGATCTCGTTCTGCAGCTTGTGGAGGACCTCCTCGATCCGGCGCGTCTCCGCCTCGCCCTTCCTCACGGCCCGGTTGGTCTTGTCCAGCTCGCTCTGGCCGTCCTTTAAAGAGGACTCGAAGCTGCCGACCGTGAGCCTCATGGTGTCCACCTGCAATGACAAAGAGCCTGTTACTGCGTGGCATCCCAGACCGTAGCGGGCATTCAGCAAGCCTGTGCCTGACCAGCGAGCACTTGTATCCCAACGGTCCTGTGAAGTCTTAGCAGGCATTTTGCAAAAACAAAAAAAACAACAACAGTGGAAGATTACAAAAGAGAGGAGGCCCCTCAGCTCATCTAGCCTGTTAATTAGCTAATTAGTCTCATTTCTTGATCCCGAGATCTCACCTGGCTTCCACCACATGAAAGCTCAAATGAGTGCGAGCCTTGTGGGTCCAGGGGAACCCCTGCTGGCAAACCTCAGCACTGACACGCAGAGAACAGCAGAGTGTGACAGGAGGATTATAAAACATTACAGAATAGTGCAGGCGTTCGCTATTCCTGGTGAAAGATCTACAGTCCCAGTAGGCTTTAACTTCACTTTGTTTTAACTTCAGATTTGTGAGTGCAATGAATTGTTGCATGCTTCTTACACTTTTATACTGGAAGACTTTGTAACCATTAATGTGGTGTGGAGATGTGAAGTCGCTGCTAATTTACTGTTCAGAAAATTGTCTGAAATGTGATGCCAGCACTGTGGTTTGGCTGAGATCTGGCTTTGAGCAACAATCATAATAATCATCCCTTGCAACTTTATACTACACTTTTCACCCAAAAGGATCTCAAAGCTCTTGACACCTTGGGGGAAATTCACTGCAGCCCCTCTGCACAGATCACGTGGAGGAGTGAGAAAATCACTGAATGAGTTAAGGGGAGTTTTAGGCAGGAGCCTAAACAAACCTGGAGTGGATATTTAGTCAGGACAATAGGGCATATCAACCCTGCTCCTCTGAGAGATGCAGAGAAATACATTATATTATCATAGCCCTTTTTTTCCCAGTATCTGAGATAAGATAACCAGGAAGGACTATGGTACCTACAGAGTTGAGTCAGCCATCCCCACCTCGATTTATTCTATCTCTGACGCATTCAGAACCGCACCAGGTCACAGCCCTTGAACCTGACGGTGAATACACACTACTTGATACAATTATTTCTTCAGCAGGAAACCTTTTTCACCTCCTGTGATAATCTGAACTCCATTAAACAGAACGCATCGTTCTAACGGGGAGAATCGTCTGTCTCTACAGTACACTGCAGTGCGCTCTTAATGCGCATTGCTAACGAAGTCAGCTCAAGACCACAGTCAGCCCGAGTAATACAGATACCCCCCTTCCTCTGCAGGCGCGTTTCACCGTCACTCGGTTACTTCCACGATCTCGCTTTTTCCACCGTGATTTTAGAGAAGACAGATGGGAGTAATAATGATATTAGTGCAACAGACCTAAATCCACAAATCTACTGTGGGGAAGAAGATGTGAAATTAAGAGTGATTACATATCGCACTGGACGATTAGAACAAAGTTCAGAGACAAGAGGGGCTGGTCGTGCCGTGTAGCCGGTTCGTTAGGCAGTAGGTAATCGATCCAAGGACCTCTTCCAGCCGCCTAATTGATGATTATATAAATCCCTTTTAAACAGAAACAATCTAGACACCCGAGAGGTTTGTTGTGTATATTATTTCTACGCGTAAATCTGATTAATAGATCCCTGGACTTGCTTTGATGCAGACGAGGAAAATCGGATACCGACCAGCCCGCATTCCTCCCGTTACTCAGAAGTCAGTTTAAAACACAATACTTAGCGCACATTAACTCAGTGAACGTTTAACTCGGATAACTTTTATAAATTGCACAGATTCCACTTTGCAGATACCGGAACAATTAATACGGTATACATTTCAGTAGGCTTCACTTTTTTTAACGCATTTCTCAAAATCCTCAACTCGCTTCCGAGCTCTCTCCTCCCACGTTCCCCAGATGACTGATCCCCCTCAGGCGACCTCTTGTTTGGTTCGGACCTGATCCAACCCGCCTGTGCCCCCTTCAGTCAGTACCTGGTCGGGACGCGGCGGCAGGAGTCTGGGGGGGTGGGGTGCTTACCTGCTGCAGGACAGCCTCCACCGTCTTCGCCAGCTCCTCGGTTCTGGCCGCCGCCGCCTCCTGCCTGCGGCTGGTCTGGCTCAGCTCGTCCCGGACTCTCTGCAGGTAGAAGCCGGCGAGCCCCGCCGCCGCCGCCACCAGCGCCAGGTAAAAGGTGGCGGTCAGCGCCCGGCCCAGGAGCCCCGGGCCGGCCGGGCTGCTGACCCCCTTGGCCGCCTTGGGGCTGCGCTTCGCCACGTCATCAGGCGGCGGAGGGGAGCTCTTGTCGCCGGCGTTGGCTTTGGTCCTCTGCTTCGCGGAGGTCATGGTCGCTGGGCAGAGCGGCTGGGCTGCGAGTCGGCGGGCGGACCGAGCGGGTCGGGCGAGTCTCGGGAGGGACGGCGGGCGAGTCGGCGAGCGAACGTGTCGTCTCTCGTCTTCTGCCTCCGCAGCTGGAGTGTCTGCAGAGGAGGGGCAACAGCGGCCCGGAACGCAACCCTCCAAATTCAACTGGGCTCTGAGTCCGACTAGCCCCGGGGGGTCTCCACGGCTGCAGAGCTTCCTGAAGCCGAAATGCGAGCTGTATCCGTGGCCGGGTCTGGCCGTGAGAAATAAAGTCGCACAGATTAGCAAATAAACCTTCAGTCTTGATTTCGTGACATTTCAAGATTTTATGAATGGGAGTTGTCTCTTGTTTGCAGAGAACTCCTTCATTACATTCTGAAACAAAACAAACCTCCATTACCTTCCGTGCAGAACAAAAATCACAACCCTGGTGTCAATTTTTACCTGCAGCAGTCGTTTTATTACTAGAATTCAAGGTGTGCTTTTTGTGATGTTTTGTGGCGAGTATTAACAGTTTTATTTATTGTCAATAACAAGGGTTAGAGGCGACGCCTCGCTTGATGACAAAGGGTTAAAACAGCGCGATTTGTGTCAATCCGCAAGCAGTCCGTGAAGTTTCCGTCTCTCAGTCGGCTGCTTTATGAAGTTTCAGTGCCGGGGTGGAGCGCAGATGTTACACCCCTCCACCCCTCTTACGTGGCAGCGCGGAGACAGGAGCAGGGAGCTTGAGCGCATGTCGCCGGCCGAAGCGGGTGTTCCCCGGTGGGTTATATTGCTGCTTTCTGCCGAGAGGTCCTAGTGGGTCAGTTGCAATGTAGGAAAAGCAGCGTATTAACGGGGGGGTCGTCCCGTAGCGATTTTGTTGGCTGCTGAAATTAAGCTCCGCACTGAAAACCTCCTCTATTGCAGCGAACCCAGAGCAACAGCTGCAGCCCTCAAAATACGGCACTGGGTACACCTCCCGCTACAGAGACTCAGCAGTTCGGTGGAGTAGTAGGAGGGACTCTGGCCCGCACGGGAAAGTTGGCAGAACCTCAGTTTCATGTTTGGTGCCGTGCCGTGAACAGGATCAGCTGGCCGGCCTTTTTTCGAGGCGATTCAGCGAGCACCTGGGGAGGATCCCGCGACAGGGCCGTACTGACTCCGTGCTGGTTCGTTGCCATTGACCCAGCGATACTCAGGCCCCCACGTTGTGTGGGGAAGAGGGGAAAAAATCTATTTGAATGTATCGAATGGCATGATGGGAGGATGAAGGCGGGCATTTTGAAACTCCTAAAGAACGGGAGATTCCGCACTGAAAGGGGCGCGTTTTTTTTTTTTGTGCAGACGTGGACATTTAATCGAGAACCACTTTTTGGTAAAAGTCCCAAATTCGACTTAAGTCTTAAAAAACAATACCTGCCTGTAAAAATGCTAAGAAATTACAGAGGGTAAAATTACAATTACAAAGAAATGACAAATGTAGGTGTTAGAGTTCCAAATGTTTTGCCCACATTTAAAATCACCCAAAATAATGTCACCTTTTCCTGATAAGTACAAACAGTAAATTAATCATGATAGTTTTGGCCTGGTAGCACAATTCCAGGAAAATAAAGGAATACCCTATCAAAATAGCTTGTACCCTTGTCATTCATTTCCTGTAGTCTCTAGAATAGTTCTCAGGGCTTTGCCCTAGTGCTTCAAATTGGTGCCCCTAAACCATGCAGGTTCCCCAGTAAATGAAATGGGAATTTCCTAATATAAGATAAGCAAGCTCTAGATTTATCAGATATAATACTTATCAGATTACCTATCCAGAATCCTTTGCACAATGCAAGCTTTTGAAGAAGACGAGGATGATGGATGATGCTCATAATGTTCCTTCTTTTTTTCTATTTTCTCCTCCATTTTCTCTCTCTCATCTTCTAGTCTGTCTTGTAATCCCTATATTTATGCTGTGGTCAGTGTTATGGAAGCTTCTTAACAATGGCGCATCAGAGTTGAATGCTTATTCCCTAATATGGCAAACCTAATGACTCTGAGTAAAGTCAATCAGCAGGCACCCTTTGATCATTTGTCTCTTTCCTGTTTTTACTTGACAGCAAAATACACTTTGTCCTAAAAACACATTTGTGGGATTTCCCGTATGTATTCTGGTTACACAAAACGTAGAATATTTGCAGAACATGTATGTTGCAATTAAACTGGACATAGTTTAATACATATATGGTAATCTGTATGAAGAACCCAAAGGATAATTTCTAAATACAGTATATACTGGCCCTGAAATGCTCAAGAAGCTTCCCTACAAACTGACATTTCTTGGTGATTTTGAGCATGGCAGTTTTGCACTACACTGGCTGGAGAGAGACTAAGTAGCCACAAGTAAACCCTGCAGTGCAGGGCGCTGTGGAACAGTAAATAACAAATGGAACTAAAATATTATCACGTGTGAGAATGTGTGTGCTTTGACCTGCCAAGTATCTCTCTGCTTCACTTCTGTCTTCCTCAAGAGTTTCCGCAGATTCTTATCATGAGTGTTTGCAACAAATACTGAATATCCATCAGTCCAAACAGGGTGACGAAATAAAAGCTGTCAAAAGTCCGCACCTAGAATCCATACAGCACGAATCTAAAGTGAGCCGATGAGATTTTGTTTCCACATAAATGACTGTATGTGTAAAACTGTAATAAAGTTCAATTTGACTAAGATTAATATTTTATTCTCTGTGGCAACTTCTGTCCACTGCGACAGGCTAGAACATGAAACGTCCCCATTCGGCAAGGAACTGGGGGCGATTCCTTCCCGCGAAATCGTGCAATACTACAGCGATTCACTGATTTCACAGTGATTTGAACAGTTCCGCAACTGTGGACGCAACTGAAGCGCTCGTTTGACAGTTTCAGTACAATACTACGTCTGCAGGAGCAGAAGAGCGTCCGAGTCTGTTGGTGTTTACCTGGTGTTGCACAAGGCAGCAGCTCCCTCTACTGCTGTATCTACACAGGCTGCTGTGAAGAGGGGGACTTACACCTCCCCGCCGCAACCCATCCCTGGGTTTTACGCGCACTGTGACCAAGGGAAGACCCATCCTGCTGCACAGTTAAAGCGGTGAATTGCAGTACTATTTTATTTTGAAAAGAAGAGCAAATAAATAACTGTTAATACAAAACACCCAGCTACTCAGCAAATGTTGAACAGGGTTACAGGGGTACATTGTTCCTGGATCAGAGTGGTGTCAGAGTGAAAGAAGAGGGAACAACTTGCCACACACTTACAGGAAAATACTATTGAGGCCACTGTGATATGAGGTATGACCTGTGCAGTTTTCACATTTCGCTTGCAGCCATGACACGGTATCACCTTATTGATCAATAGAACAAATGTTTTTATAGGCAAAATAACAAAGCATTAATCAAAAACATAAATATCTGCATACTGAATTTTGCATTTCAGAGGCATCCTCAAACTAGGACATATTGTATTTAGTCTGAGGAACTCACTACAGGATCTTCCCCAAACCAACAGGACTGCAATATCCCTACAATCATGTCCGGATCACTGAGCCAGACTCTGGTGTCCAAGGAAGATCAGGACACGGCCCTCTCACGTTGCAGCAGCTCAGAGAAAGAGAAGGGTGACGATGTTCCTTCTTTCAGCGTCTCCTCTGTTTCTCGTTCACAGTCGAAGAGCCTGTTTGGCATGGCTGGTGAAGGACATTGTTACTAAAGTGAAAACAATTTACATTTCATAACACTGGACAGTTAATAAAGCATTACTATCTAACAGGCTCCTTGTCTGTTCCTCAGGCTGGGATAGGAGTTCACACACTGTATTATTGAGAGACAAGCTCTCTGTTCTTCAGGCTGTAACAGAAATATACGAACATACTGGGATGCAGCCCAGTTAAATTCCCTCCCCGCTTTCCCAGTAGGACTGGGAGTTGTTGTGATTCTGGCAGGTGTGGGAATTCTGGATTTAGATTAGTTATTTAAGGGAAGAATGTTTCTCTAATCCCAAGGTATTTCTCACAGTGCAGTAGGAAGTGCATCATTGTCACTGAGAGCACAGCCTGTCTGGTCTGCCTGTGTCCAGTTCCTTTGGCCAGGCTGTGGTCACTGGGCCTGTCCTCTCTGGACAGCCAGGTCTGCCTGTGTCCAGTTCCTTTGGCCAGGTTCCTGGTCACTGTGTTTTGGAGATGACCAATGTTTCTTCTGTATAATCACTGTTGGTGATTGGCTGTGACTTCATCAGGTGTCCTGTGCTTGCCCACCCTGCAGGTCCTTCAACGTGGCTCTGTTGTAGAGTATTTCATCTCTGGAGGAATCAGGAACCGGCTCATTTAAGAATGTCCTGGTTTGTGATAGTAAGGACCTACCGCTCATCATCTCAGATGCATTCCTGAGGGCTTGAATAAAAGAAGCAGTGCCAGGGTTATGGTTCAAGGCAACATATTTTAAATAATCTTAAAATCCTAAATCTTTAAAAGCTGTAGTAGCTTTTCTGCTACATCTAATAAATAACTAAATTGTACATACAGCTTGAGGTTTTGTGAAAACACACAGATTCATTTTTTTCTCCTTCAAAATTACCGATTCAGAATCAAGTCCTTCACTTTTTCCAGTCCAGTCCCATTCACGTTTTCCACTTGTTCCGTTATGTTATTTAAAAGATCCTGAGGGGTTGTGCGTACTGTCTACTCCAGCAAGTACCTGTAGATCTGAATGCACTGTCTCCAGCCCCCAGCTGTAATGCGAAGCGTAATTCTGGACCCTGTGCAGACGGTATCATCCGGGAGCAAGTGGAAAAGGACGACATGGATCAGGAGGGGGTGACAGACAGGGGGGCGTGACGATGGTGAGCTGGTGCTCGGGGGGCGTAGCCAGGGCGAACAAGTCCAAGGAGTCCAGGAGGGAAATCCGGGATGAAGTCCAAAAGTCCAAACCTGGGTGATCCAATCGAGATGGGACAAAACAGAATTAAAAACTGAAATGGGACCCAGTACAGGGACAGGGAAATAAAAGCAGGATGACGAGGCCAGGCGCTCTGAGTCAGGACGGCGATAGGAGGCCTGTGCCCTTAGGCCACAGGCGTAGGGTGGTAGGCGGACCTCCAGGGGTCTGTCTTCCAGTGCAGAGCCCAGAGAAGCGAGAGTGCCCGGCTTAAATAAGGAAAGGCAGGACTGGGGGCAGGTGCACGGAATTAGAGAAATACAAAAGAGCCGGAGCGCCCTTAAAAGGAGGGATTACGATCATGACACCAGCCCTGGAAAGATGCAGGCTCTTGAAGTTACTGCTTTAGTCTGGACAAGCTTCTTTAAAGAACCGGCTGCAGGAGGGCTTCAGAACAATTAGCTTATTGTCACGATCGCAAACCTCTCCTCTTCAGGGTGCTCCAGCCCTTCATCGTTTGCCTCTTCCCCGCACCTGTTCCTTGTTTCCACCCTGTTTCAGTTCACTCACTTCACTCGAGGCTCTGCACCTGATCTCCGCGTCGTGCGAGCCCGGGTCCTCGTGGCGCTTGGCTCCATTATGTTTTTAGCTCCCTCCGCCGGTCCCGACCCGGCACCTGTTTTTAATCCCTGGTTTTCGGATGGATTACACGGCCATGGACCTTTGCTTTCGTTTTGGATTCCCCCTTTGGATTTCTTCTGGACTGTTTGCCTCGGCCACACCTCCCCCGTGCACCAGCGCACTTTGGACACCCCCCCTGTTTTCATTCCCATATTCCTGCATGACTTTTTCCCCAGTGTTTCCTCACAATTCTGGATTGTGTCGTCCGCACAGGGTCTGGAAAGAACTGATCGTGACACTTATAGCAAGTAACCCAGATAGCCTGGACGAATGACCCTACCTGTTTGTACGATGACACCAAATTACTGCATGTCCTTCCATCAGTACTCACCCTGCCTGTCTGAACTTGTTGAATGTGACCAAGGACAGCACTCCAATAATGAGCAGAACGGCAACCACACCAGCAACCCACAAACCTGGAGAGAATAACGACAATTCCCATAATAACATTAAACATGACAAAGCACAGCGTGAGACATTCATGCATTAACATATCATACCATTATATATATCATCATGCATTCATTGAATTTAACTTGAAGTGTCTTTTATGTCAGGGAGATAACTGTTAAATATGAACTCTCTCTCCTGATTGTGAGCCAGGTCTATTAATGCTATTCGGCAGCTGGGGTGCAGTCGTCAGTTTCTGTCCCTTTTAAGATTGAAACAGATATAGGAGGAACAAACCGTCTGGATTACCTCTGGATTGTTTGCCTCGACCACACCTCCCCCGTGCACCAGCGCACTTTGGACACGCCCCCCTGTTTTCATCCCCGTATTCCCCAGTGTTTCCTCACTACTTCGGATTGTGTCGTACACATAGGGTCTGGAAAGAACGCTTTCATTACAGAGGGAGCCTGGTGTGCTCACCCCAGGGCTCTGATGAGCTCTCGCTCTCCTGGCCTGCACAGTGCATCCTCTTTCTCCTCTCTTTCCTTTAGTGTAGACTTTTTTTTAAAGATCACTTTATTGGTTACATACAATTTCTTGTATTATGAATTTGTCTTTTTGCAGACCCCAAATTTTTGCTTAATGGACAGAAAAAAATGTCCATAGTGAGTTTTCCCATCAGTTTCCCATTTTATTTTGCTGCTTTGAACAGAAAATTAACAGCGTGTGAGAAAACAAACCCCTTTTAGTTTAGGTATTGTGGGTAACAGTGCATCATAATATTAAAATTACCAATGCAAACAAGTTGATGAGTCAGAGAACACAAATTTGTGCACATTTTACTTTACTGAAGTACATGCAAGTTTGCAACATTAGTAACGGCCAAAGCTGTGTGCAACAAATCAAAGAATTTATCGTTTCTGTAAACTAGGTCAGAATTCTGTGCTTCAGTTCACAAATTTGCTCTGCTTCAGCATGAAGGCTACGATGTCTTTTATCACAATCTAATATTTAAATGAAGGCTATAGCTACAATACAGCTAAAAGCTAGACTGTGCTTTACAAACTTTTTGCAAACTTATGTCTCGTTTTCCAAACTTTTCCAGATCTAAAAGTCAGCCACTTTTAATTCCAGACTTTTCCAGACTTCCCAGACCTGCACAAACACCCCGGATAAACAGACATTACAAATGGTAAAGTGCACACAAAACACACAAACAAAGGCATGTTAGATGTGCAGGGGGCTCCAGTGCTTTTAAAGGGTTTAACTTCCATTAACCATACAAACCTAGTGTGGCAGAGATGCAGTAAGCCCCCTCCTCTATGTGATACACAATTTTAATCAAGAATTATTAGAAGGATACGCTTCTGAAGACTAACATCTCGAAATCTGTAACTTACCAAGAAAGCGTAGTTTCCTTTTGGGCTCTTCAGTGACTAACAGAAGAGAAGAGGAGAAAGATGACTGAAGGTATTAGATTGAAAACGAATGATTGCCATAAAGACTGAAGCTGTTCCTTCCCAAACAAACCTTTGCTTTCTACTGTATACACTTCTTAAAAGACCACCCTACTGATGCAAACAAACATCACACAAAGTACTTCACACGGATAGAAAGAAGGCAAATCTTTATGCTATTGTGTAACTTCATTCTAACTAACTCCCCTAGAGCTTGTCAATTAAAAATGTTCAGCTATTTCTGCTCGCCAACGCTGCTCATGAGCACCGAGGTCCTGTTTGGGGCAGAGAGCACGCAATGCTGACCAGACGAACAAAGCCAATGTTCAGAGACAGCAGTCTGACGGGCAGACCTGCCAACGGACATACTGCACCATGGCAAGCAGGGAAGGTTTCTCACTTACCTAAAAAGCGGAAAAAGTACTCCTTCTGCAACAGAAAAAAGTCATTTGTTTTTGTTTTGTCTTGGAAGAACTGTGTATAGGCAGTTGCACTCATACAGCGAGACCTAGGCCTTAATGAGTTTGATGGAGCATTGAGCAGCTCAGATCCTGCTGGACATGGGCAGGTGGCTCTGCAGAATGGAAACTGCTCACCTTGTTGCACTCGAGGTGCAGGGCGATGCTTACGCACGAATCCAGGACAATCTTGCGCTGAGACAGCTGCACCACTGGGCTCATGAATTCTGCAGTGGAGTTGTAAAAATAAGCCAGCTGAATGGAGTTGTTCTCTAAGGCCTGCAAAACAGGATTGTTTGACCAGGTTCAGTCTGTAGCTCTTGGTAGGTGTTAAAGGTTCAGATGCACCTAGTGAAAAACCAGTGGATCAAGCTCAAGTACCTACTGTACTGTATGAATGGAAGGTTTTTGTTCTGCTGAATGCAATAATATAGTCATGGGTTAATTGTGTCTGCAGTGCGTAACTTATAAACACGGGTTCAAGCGGGGAGCTGTCAGTGTGTGAGCCGTACAGGAACAGGAATTCCTGCTGAAAGGTAAAAAGGAAATTAAAAAATCATATTTTAGCTGTTGGGCCTCTTCAGATGCGACAACCCACAAAGCTTCTGTAGATACTTGTTCATTTTAGCATGGAATGCTTTTAAAACATTTTGGAGATATATGCATTTCAAATGAATGGTGCTCTCGGGATTTAAAGTAACACTGCAAGATCCCATTTTTTAAATGACCTGGAAGCAGAAGGATGGTAAAAAAGAGAGAGGTCACTGAAGAAACTCAGGAAGGCTCCTGGCCCAGACTCCGTTTCTCCTGCTTCAATAAAGTACTGTGCAGATCAACTAGCACCACTTTTTACAGACATTTTCAATGAGTCACTGGATCTTTGCACTGTTCCTGCTTGCTGTAAAAGTTCCACCATCGTACCTATTCCGAAGAAGTCCCAGATCAAGGATCTAAACGATTACAGACCGGTTGCACTGACTTCTGCAGTCATGAAAACCATCGAAAGGCTCATGCTAGCCCACATTAAAAGCATCACAGATCCCCTGCTGGACCCCTTGCAGTTGGCTTACAGAGCCAATAGACCTGTAGATGACCCAGTCAATATGGGCTTGCACTACTTACTTCAACATCTGGACCATCCGAAGACCTACCCCAGGATTGTATTAGTAGATTTCAGCTCTGCCTTTAACACTATTATTCCAGAGCTCCTACAGGCTTAGCTCTCCCAGCTGACCTTGCCAGAACCCATCTGTCGGTGGATTAGGAATTTCCTGACAGACAGTAGACAGTGTAAGCACACGTCAAAGACAAAAATCTTCAATATAGGAGCACCACAGGGCTGTGTGCTCTCGCCTCTGCTTTTTTCCCTATACACCAATGACTGCACCTCAAATGCCTGCTCTGTGAAGCTCCTCCAGTTTGCAGATGATACGACACTAATCCGTCTTATTCATGAAGGTGATGAGTCTACATACAGACAGAATCAACTGGTAGACTGGTGCTCTCAACACAAGCTGGAGCTTAACACCCCAAAAACTGTGGAGATGATAGTAGACCTGAGGAGACGCACCCCAACTCTTCCTCCAATATTCATTCAAGGCTCAGCAATCACCACGGTTTCGTCTTTTAGGTTCCTGGGTACCACAATTTCTCATGATCTCAAATGGGAAGTCAACGTCACCAAGAAAGCTCAGCAAACGATTTACTTCCCGAGACAATTAGAAACATTTGATCTGTTGCAGGAAAGGATGATCCAGTTCTATACAGCTCTCACTGAGTCCATCCTTGCTTTTTCCATTACTGTCTGGTTCGGCTCTGTAACCACACAGGACAAGAACAGACTCCAGCATGTCGTTAGGACAGCTGAGAGGATCACAGGCTGTGACCTGCCTACCCTCCAGGACCCAGACGCGTGCTGGCAGGATCATTGGGGACTTCTCTCACCCTGGCCATTATAGTTTTCAATGTCTCCCATCAGGGAAAAGATTTAGGTCAATTGACACCAGGAGCACAAGACACAAAAACAGCTTTTTTCTTCAGCAGTGACTCTCATTAATCACCCCTATTAATCACTGAACATGACTTAAATTGTGCTATCAAAATTGAATATTGATTACATACTTTACAACCACAGCATTACTTGCATTAATAATCTCATCTGTATATGGATATTTATTATGGATGGTTTATTTATCATTTTCAAATATCTGTATACATGTATATGGTTATCACACGTAGGTAGAGTTCTGACACAGTCTTGAAGTTCTGAAATGTATATCGTGTGTTACGCGTCTATGTCTATATGGTATGTCTGTATGTGTATAGTGTATGAGCGACTCACCAAGTCAAATTCCTTGTAAGTGAAAACTCACTTGGCCAACGAAGTGATCTATCTATCTGAACCCATCTGGCCTCATCCCCCCTGCAACACTCCTCGTTCTCCCCCGTCTCTCTCCTCTTCCTGTCTTACCGACACCGAAGACCAGTCTTGGTCACAGGAGTCCAGGCCCATGCCAGCCTCCTCCTCCGTCCCGATCACATACACGTCCCCCTTCCTCATCTCCTCACACGACTTCTGTCTCACCACAGGACTGACTCCAAACCAACCTAGGAAGACAAGGCCTCGTTGTTAAATTATTCCTTTTTGGCACGAATTCGTAAACTCGGATCCAAAGCGGGTGCAGTTATTGCACAAGTGAAAATGTTACAGTATATTGAAAATACTCACTTCTGTAAGCAACGGATGTTGCTGGAGGCTAGGGGTGATTGAGGAAAGAAGTGTGTTTTCCCCCCTCAGAGTTATTAAGGCCTTGATTCCCCTCTGTGCAATCTACATTTTCAATTTGAGTTGGAGTATTGCACCTTCTTTGGTACAAATGGAAACACTTACTGTACATTTCACAGAATGAAACCACCTGGTACGCTCTTAAATTGTTCAAGGATGGGTCAGAGTTATACGGGTTCCTCCTGGTTATAACGACCGTGTTCACATGAGCTACAAACTGTAACGTTATCATGACTGAACCCCATTCTGCAGCGCTGGACTCGGTCACCAACACTGGCCGCTGTTCAGCTGAGCTCTCGGTAGCTTCTAGGTGCTGTCAGTGCACAGCATGATACAGATTGTTCATACACCCACATGACCATTGGTATCTCGCAATTATGAGATCATTTCCTGTGTCATAATTATGAGATACCACATGAAATACATCAGATGAAAATAATATTTTCCCTGATGCTAGCAATGCAATGCCGCACACTTGTATATTTCCTTACTTAGGCTTTTAGATTATTGCTACTTGTCGACTGTTTTGTTTATAAATTAAATGTTAAAACTACTTAAAAGTTTTAATTTACAATTTCATTACATTCAGTTTCATTTTAAAAATTGTTTAACATAATAGTTTACTCTTATTTTTTACTGATTTTTAGATTTTATACTGAATAAAGTAGAGACTAAGACAATAAAGACATTGTGCTGATTTATTTATCAACCATGAGACTTTTTCCTTTTGTCTCTGTGCGGAACTGGAAAGTGCAGCTCGGGGAACATTACCTCACTCAGTTTGCCTGTCTTGAGGCACCGAGACATAATATTATTATTCCTTACGTTTATATCACGCTTTTCTGGACACTCTACTGAAAGCTCTTTACAGGTAATGGGGATCCCCTCCACCACCACCAGTGTGCAGCCCCACCTGGATGATGCACACCAGTACTCTCCCCACACACCAGTTTGGAGGAGGGAGGAGGGTAGTAGGGAGGAAAGCAGAGGGATGAAGCCAGTTCAGAGATGGGGATTATTAGGAGGCCATGACTGGTAAAGGCCAGGGGGAAATTTGTCCAGGACTCCAGGGTAACACCCCTACTCTTTTCGAGAAACACCCTGAGATTTTTAATGAGAGTCAGGACCTATTTTTATGTCTCATCAAAAGGATGGCACCTTTTTAGAGTACAGTGTCCTTGTCACTATACTAGGGCAACTGGACCCACACAGACTGCAGGGTGAGCACCCCCTGCTGGCCCCACTAACACCTCTTCCAGCAGCAACCTCAGCTTTCCCAGGAGTCTCCCATTCAGGTACTGACCAGGCTCAAACTGCCGAGCTGCAGTGGCCTGCCAGTTGTGAGTGGCAGGGTGATACAGCTGCTGGTTGAAATACAGACTGCTTTAGTCCTCACATTAAAGAAATAATATAATTTCTTGATGCATTAAGGATCAATAAAAAACACCATCTTTTACGTGGAGAGCATATGACTACACACAATTAATTGATTTTTCAGATACAATAAAACAATACTTTTGCACTTGAATGCTTATTTATTCTGCCATAGTAGCAGTACTAAGCTATTCAGTAAAGAAATAGTGTGTCAAAAAGCTCACTCCTCATAATTTCTATCCTTTTATTTCATTTTGTTGATGCGGTTTTGCACATTACCTGTTACCTTTTTGTTGTTTTGCATATTGCCTGTTGTTTTTGCACACGACCTGTTGTCCCTTTCTTTTATTATACAATTGTATTGTTGTTGTTTTTTGTACTACTTATCTGAGAGCTAGCTAAATAGCATTTCATTAAACCATATACCTGTATATGGGTATAATGACAAACTTGAACTTGAATGAGTCATTGCTTTCACATGTAAACGGATTATGAATTGTAAAAGGTCACAGCAGCTAACTGGGAATGTCCCTCTGCCTTTAACCAGGAGAACGAACTGATGCTGTGTAGACAGGAAAGGCAGCTCTTGAGTGAAGAACCCACAAATTACACAAAGAGGAAGTGCTTGTTTTAACAAAAATTAGTTTTTGAATGCATCGCTGACAAACAAAGGTGGGACAGAGAGTTCCCGTCATGAAAGCTCCTTCCAAATGAAAGCAGACACCTCTGAGATGCACATTCACCCAGGTCGTCTGATTTCAGTCAGACACTGGAGATAACAACTTTATCACTTCATCGCTGGCAAACATAACGAACCATGTCAGCTGCTCCCCAGGTGTATGTTACTCCACATGTGAATTAAATCACCACTGACAGAAATAGACACAGGGAGGCTTTATGAGCGACGTGAATTACTGTAATCAATCCAATATTTTTGCATTCACATTTAAAGAAAATCATGACGCTTTGGGTTATATGCAAACTCCACACGAGGTGTACAGGTTGAAAAAGCAGATGCTAATTTTGAAAGAAGCTGTTGTTTTTTAAATGCTGTAAAAGACCCTCCCTCAGTGCTCCGGTTCATGAGCCCTGCTCTCTTGAAAACCAGGCTCCTCTCGTTTACAGTCTCTTAATTGTGTAAATCTCCCACCAAGGCCTGTGGCCTGTAGAGGTCGAATACACCACAGCCACAATCCTGCTCCTACTGTACAGGCCTGACCTCAGAGTCAGGACACCTGTGTGAGCAAACCGGAGGAAAATGAAAAAGGGCGTTTTGAAACCTCTTTGAAGAGAGGGGTTTTGAGAAGAGGCTGCACAAGTGAAAAAGTGAGCTTCAGGCTCAGTGAGAAACAATCAGTCTCCTTGTCTGGGCTCAAGGTGAACGGGGAGGTTAGGGCCCTGGGTTTAAAACTGCAGAGCTAGGGGTCCCAGCTGCAATGAACACATCAGGCTGGCTGACATGCACTGTTACAGAAGCCACCCTAGATCAGTCCTGCTCCACAGCCTGTCCCCCCTCTGGGCCTCCGGCAGGGCAGTACCAGGAGATGGTGTGAGAGCCGTCTTCAGGCTGAAACGGTTTGCAAAGCACTCAGCTTACCCAGAGTCTTTATTTTTCAAGATGCACCCTGCGCTATTCCGGATCTATCAGTACTTGTAAGCTCAAGGCCCTGTAGCTGAAAGGTAGGAGGTGACCCAGCTGTTTTTCTCTTTATTACAGAGAGAATCATTCCGAACCTCTAAATCATGGTGACGCGCCTCCATTCTTGCTGAATTTGGTGGCGCTTCATAACCCCAATGCAGCCTCTTTATCACAGCCAGGTTTTCCTCGAAGGCTCGTCCCCCATCCACCCGCACCAACACGCCGCTATTTCGCGCCTCCCCGCCTCAGTCAGCAATTAATAGAAAATCATTCACACGTCTTTACAAAATAAAATATGCAAATACCAAAATCTCATGGTTTCTTACAAACGTCTCTCCCCGGCTGTTACCGTAAGCACCTCGTTCAGTGTGCAGCGATCGGGCGAAACCGCGCAGCAAACTTGTGAAACTCATTGACATTGATGAGAGGGCCGAGTGCAGCATAATACAAATAAATCTCTCGCACAAAACAATTGACAAAACTGTGCTTCTGTTTTGTCCCTGTTCCAGTCTAAACAAGCAAGCAGCTGCAATATGCCTATCTGCACACTTCCCACGGCGAGAGGGCAACGCTTTTCCTTACCTGAAGTACCGCAGTGGAGCACAAGGAAAAGTAAAGACCGACGCAAGAGCAGGCTCTCCATCGCGAATGAAAGGCGATGTTGTGAATGAACGACAGAGCACCGATCAGACTGTACGCCCGTTTCACTGTGGGACAGCTGAACAGGGCAGCTTCCTAAACCCCAACCTGACCATTATCACTCCTGTCCTGCCCCTCACCGCGCTGCCCAGGGCGAATCCGCTACAATATACAACCTGACTCTCATACAAAGCGGCGTTTCTTGCGTCTCAACTCGATACATGAACACAGTGTTTTTTTGTTTTTGCCCTGATCACTAACTCAAGACGAAGAGTCTTCAGTCAGGTGCTGTGTTCAACGTAAAGGGCAACCAGGAAGTATTTTTCTTTGCTTAAAAAAAATGAAGATTGCATCATTTAGGCTACCTCTATTTTGTTTGGAAAAAAAAAAACGCGCTATGGTATCTCGCAATTGCGACTAAGTATCTCAGAATTACAACCTCATATCTCGCAATTGCGACTTTTTGAAAACCTTTTTTAAAAAGCCCACCGTCCACTATTCCTTCCGGGTACTATGGAAGCCTCACTGGCGGAATTGGGATTCCATAAAAAAATCGTTTAATTAATTTGAGTTTTTAAGTCGCAATTCTGAGATATAAAGTCGGAATTCTGAGTTTTTAAGTCGCAATCGCGAGATACCATAGCGAGTTTTTTTTTACTCCCTGGCGGAAACGGGCTTCCATAATTTTGTATGCAAGTATCAAATAAAATAATAACCCCTTGTGTTAAACTGCATGATTAGAGTGGAATTTTCCACCCATAATTCAGAGGCATCCTAGCGAAGACCAGTCATGGAACTGTTACTCTGACTACAGAGCCTGGGTGCTGGGTTAGAGACTCTGGACTGTTGACCTGCAACATGTCCTGCCCGTGTCCTCAACCTGCTACAGAACCTGTGTGCACACTGCCTGCCGTTTCCCTGTCTCACACGGAGTGCGGGTTCACTGTACAAAAACAGACCTCTGCTTACACCACCGCAAGCAGGATGTGGCAAATTTTATTATATAATTAGAATTGTCATATAATTATTCCAACCAAAAATCAGCTGTCAGCAATTTTAGCACTGAAATCCATTTTTTTCCATGCATCCATTCTGTAACCACTTCATCCGATTCCGGGTCACAGGGGAGACACGGCGGAGCGGGAGCGATGGGCGCAGAGCAGGATACACCCTGGATAGGACACCACTCCGATGCAGGGCAAACTTTTCAAATAGGAGGAAAAAAATCACTCGTCCTAAACCTGACTTGTGCCCAAACTCCAGCACTGAGCTTAAAAATTGTCTAAGTAGTGTGTGAATGTTAACCCTAACCCTACCTGGGGTGTCAACTGAGCATTTCCGCTAACTATATCTTAGCCTCTCTGGGTATCGTATTTTTAATATTCTTTTTATTTGTTTTTAATAATAACAGTAATTGGTGTTAATAATAATAATAATAATAATAATAATAATAATAATAATAATAATCAGTAACAACAATTCGATCTACCTGGGTATATCTTGTGCAGACGGACTGGGGTTAAATACAATTTATTGAGAAATCTGAAATGGAGCATTGTGGATACTGCTTCTCACAGATTGTCAGCCAGTATTCCTCAGTAAATGAATGTCCCGAGTCTCAATACCAGGTAGTTTTCAGTGGTATGTATGATGATCTACAATTATTAACAAGCACACTATATAACTTTGATAACATGTTCCCCAAACCTAAAGGTATGAGAGGGAAACAATCAAGACCGTTAATCAATTAAATGAGATTCAGTAATTGCAATTAAATGAGATTCAGTAACACCTGGTGACTACTTTTAATAACTTTGACATTCCTCTAGAGCTACAGTACCAGGACCAGGACCTCTGCGGGCCTGTCCAATGTCTGTAATTTTGTCCGAGGGAAAATCTAGCCATTTCGGTAGCACTGACTGGAGGAATGTGACGAGCGGTGTAGAGCCGCCCGAGCTCTCCGGCAGGCCCAGCGTTTTCATGTTTTTTTACGCCGACCCCCTGTTTTCCAGATCATCAGTTTTATTTGGCATCTTCTCGATCTGCCGTTTCCAATTATACACCTGGTCTGCGATCGTGGAGATCCCATTTTCGGCTCCCGCCGCCCATCGCCTCGGTAGCGCTAACTCGCTCTGTTAAATGAGTGGGGGACCCGTGCACTGAGCTGACTGAAACAGCAATTGAGTCGAGTCGACCGTCGATAAACGTGTCTAGACGTGATCCGACGGCCCTGATCTCGGCGAGCACTGGGTCCGTTTGGGTGGCAGGTGGCGGCGGGCTTTCCTCAGCGACGTTTTGTCCTTCTGTTCTCTTTTCTGTGAGGTACTCCTGTGCGCTGGGAAAAAAAAAACTGGAAAATCTTGCACCTCCTGCGTCTCTGACATGTTAGAAAAATGTATCGGTGGTGAAACTATTAATTGGAAAAATGAAACGGATAAGTTTTCATAAAATAAAGAAAGGGTGGAGCGGATCTCAAACTCAAGCGGCCATCTTACCTCGGGTCACATGAAATTTAGCTTCTTTCTTGCTGAGCTGAGATTCAGCACTTTAACCGAGTATTTCAATTGTAAGTTCATCTGCCAGTGTCACTGTCAGAGACAGGAAATGTCCGGCCCTTTTTGAAAGCTAGCCTCACACTCAATTCATCAAACCAACTATCGTGACTTTAGAAATATAGGGGTCGCTTGAAAAAGTCTGTAGGAATGTGTTGCTTGTAATTTGTTTATGTATCAATCTCTTGTTCAATATTGACCCCAAATAAATGTAGTGCATATATTGCATCGTCTCTCCAGGTCTGTCTGAATAAATGAGAGCTGTAATTTCGATTTGAGAAGACACATGGGTACTGCTGTAATTATACGTCCAGCAGGGGGTGCTGTTTAACAGGAGCCTAGAGCAGCTTGCTGAGATTCCGGAGTGCAGAGTGCTGCGTAGCAATTTAATAATAGTAATAATTCCCTACCCTTATATAGTGCTTTTCTGGATACTCTACTCAAAGTGCTTTACGGTTCATGGGGATCCCCTCCACCGCCACCAGTGTGCAGCCCCACCTGGATGATGTGATGGCAGCCAGAGTGCACCAGTACACTCCCCACACACCAGCTCTCAGTGAGAATAGAGAATACAGATCACTGAACAATGATGAGAATTGATATTGGAGATATGCAGGGCGATATGGCTGCTGGCACATTTTTGACACTCCTCATTCATGCTGCGGGGAAGGCTTGTGCTGGTAGAGTAATCGTGTTAGTTTCATACCAAGCTGTGGGTAGGGTGATTCAGGGCTTTGTTTTTCCCCGAACGTAAACATCAGGTTTCTCTATGAATCATGTCATTCTTACACCTATATGAAACAAGCTTTGCACAAAGACCAAAGCAAAATGCAGTGATAAATGGAGTTTTAGCAACGACAGTATCAGAGTGATACCTCCCTGCCGTTCTGAACCTTTCATCTTGGCGTAACGGTTTGGTCAGAAATCTCTCTCTGTTTGATCTGTAGCCATTCCTCACTGCAAACCCTATTTGTATTGGGCGATATCTAGACATGTTGCCACTATTATACCTTCACGTGTGAACCCACAGATTCAAACTTCTCATTTGCTCTCATTCTCAGTTTAGAAATGCAGATATTGGGAATATTATGCGTCAGCGTTTGATTTCTGCCTCGGCTCTGCGGCACCTTCGGGGGTTTGCGGTGTTTGGCGCTTTTTCATTGTCTTTATCCACAGTTCTGTTGCCATCAGGATTTCCCACGACTGAGCCCCTCTTTGTTTTCATCTGACCGGGGTCTGTGAGCTTTTGTCATTGCCAGCAGAGGGTGTTATGATAGTAAGAAAATGCACATTGTTAATATTAAGAAGAAGCAAGATTTATTTTATTTTTTAACTCTGATGTTTATTGTGTTCAAACATTCAAGAATCACACTCATAAATAGGATTTGCTGTCAGTATTGGAAATGACTGCCTACAATACAGCACACCAGTTACTTACAGTATATCCATATCACTGTATGTACTGACGTCTTGCTTTTCCAATGTTTATTAACAGAGGTCATACATAGAATCCATCCATTTTCTTACCACTTTATCCAGTACAGGGGACACTGGAGCCTATCCTGGCAAGCAGCAGGTTCAAGGCAGGGTACACCCTGGACAGGAAGCCAGACAGTCACATGGCAGACAGACACAGACGTATACACACCAAGGCCAATTTACCTAGAAGCCAATTAACTAAACCACCAGCATGTCTTTGGGCTGTGGGAGGAAACTGGAGCACCCAGAGGAAACCCATGCGAACATGGTGAGCACATGCAAACTCCACACAGACAGCACCCCAGGCCTAGAATCGAATGCAGGGCCCCAGCACTGCGAGGCACCAATGTTAACCACTGCGACAGCATGCAGCCCTATTGCCGGTTATTGTTGGTAATAATTAGTCCATCCGCACAGAAGACATGAGCCTGTGCACAAGTTTTATTGAGCTTCGATATTTAAACGGCAGTGTATGTAAACCTTTAGCCTCAGAGTAAAAATGCATGAAGATACTGAACATTCACACCACACAGTCCCAAACAAACAAAATAGTGCTGAAATGAGCATTGCAGGCGCTTCATTACAGAATGCGGTCATCACCGATGGGGAGGTGGCCTTGTACAAACTGTACCAAAAAACACTGAATTCTACTTGCAGCGCCTTCAGAAAGAATTCAGACCCCTCCACTTTTTCCACACTTTTTTTGTGTTGTAGAGTCCACAACTTTGCAAATTCATTAAAAATAAAAGACTGAAATCTCTCATTTACATAAGTAACTTTACTCTGACACTCCAAATTTCTTTTGATCGTCTTTGAGATGTCTCTAGAACTTGACTGTAGTCCACCTGTGGCAAATCCACTCGATTGGACATGCTTTAGAAAGGCGCACCCCTGTCTTTAGAAGGCCCCACGGCTCACAGTGCATGGCAGAGTACAAACCAAGCCATGGAGTCCAAGGAACTCTCCGGAGATCTCTGAGATAGGATTGTGTCAATGCATAGATCTGGAAAAGGGTATTAAAAAATTGGAAATGCATTGAAGGTTCCCAGGAACACAGTGGCCTCCGTCATTGTCAAATGGAAGAAGTCTGGAACCACCAAGACTCATCCTAGAGCTGGCCGTCCAGCCAAATGGGGTATTCGGGCAAGAAGGGCCTTGGTCAGGGAGGTGACCAAGAACCCAATGGCCACTCTAACAGAGCTTCAGAGTTGCTGTGTAAAGATGGGAGAAGCTGGCGGAAGGACAACCATCTCTGCAGCCCGCCATCAATTAGGTCTCAATTCAATTCAACTTTGTCATTATACTTACACAGGTGCGTAGTATAATGAAAAGTGTTTCTCATTAGTCTCTCAGGTGCAGAATATATACAGGACAGCAGACAAGACAATAGACAGAAAATGCAATAACAATGTAAACAATGAGTATGGTACCAGTATGACAGTACCCATATCTGTTAAAAAACCGTGCAAAAGTACACAAACGGAGCAAACAGTGCAAAATAATACAGCATTATCAAATTGAACAACTCAGTCAAGTAAAGTTTTATGTTCCAGTCTGTCTTACATTCAGTTGTCGGAGGTACTGTATGGTGCATGTAGTGGTGTAGGAGTACAGGAAGAAGTGAGGAGAGCTCATAGTTTGGTGGGTGGGAGTGGGGGGGTCACCAGTTTGACGGCTCTGGGGAAGAAGCTATTTCGGAGACTTGTCGTGTGCGACTGGATCATCCAGAACCTTCTACCAGATGGTGAGGGGCAAACAAGTTGTGACTGGGGTGAGTGGGGTCGGTCATAGTTTTGGTGGCTTTTTCCGGACAGCTGGTGTTGTCGATTTCCCGGATGGGTGGTAAGGCACTGCGGATGAGGTGTTGGGCAGCTCTGACCCCCCTCTGCAGGGCCTTGTGGTTGGATGCGGTGCAGCTGCCGTACCAGACTGTGGGGTAGCTGGTCAGTGGCTGGACTGAAGCCACTCCTGAGTAAAAGGCATGTGACAGCCCGCCTGGAGTTTGCCAAATGGCACCTAAAGGACTCTGAGAGCATGAGGACAAAGATTCTCTGGTCTGATGAGACAAATGGAACTTTTTGGCCTGAATGCCGAACGCCATGTCTGATGAAAATCAGCTGCTCATCACCCGGCTAATCCCATCCCTATGGTGAAGCATGGTGGTGGCAGCATCGTGCTGTGGGGATGCTTCTCAGTGGCAGGGACTGGGAAACTGGTCAGTTTTCAGGTTTTATTTTTAATAAATTTGCAAAAAATTCCTAAAAAACGTGTTTTCGCTTTGTCATTATGGGGTATTGATGGCAAAAAAAGAATCAATTCAATCCATTTTGAACTGAGTGTACAACCCAACAAAGCTAGATATTACTGTGCACATAGAAGGTGCCCGTTTCATCAGCTCTCATACAGTATGTGACTGCAATAAATATGCTCAGAAAGCCTGCAATGATTCATGTCTTCACACAGTGAGTTCTCTGTTGTAATTCATCATTCATGTAGTGCAGGAGAACACATTCTGATTGAGAGAATGAAGTAATATCTACCAGTAATACAATATTCGGTCTCGTGCAAAACAGTACAAGCAGTAGAAGGTCTCATGTCTGTGATCTGCTCAATTTTATCACAGATACTTTGCTACAGCCCTGTGAAATGTCCTGGTCTGCACTCTGGGCTGGTGTCGGCTTCTTTAACAGCTGATTCTGTCGATATGTGTTTAATGGCTTGTTTACTCAGGACCTATGACTAAACCAATTATTTTTTGTCAGCCTGTATGTCAACTCCCTTAGTGTTTATCAGCTCACTGAGGGTGTATTCAGGCTCTGAGGTGGGTGGACCAATCGAGTTTTTGCTCCTTGAATTAAAATTGAAATGACTCAAAGAATTGAATCATAAAAATGTTTTAAGTCCAGGAGACTGGAAGTAAGTAAGAATCAAACTGCCTGTGACACTGAGAGGCATTTGGCTACCCTCCAAATACAAGTAAAGGTTTATTCCGTGCTGGAAAAAAAAGGCACAACGTTTTGTCTGAAGGCTCCACGGGCAAAACGTTGTCCCTTTTTTTTTCCTTTCAGCAGGGAATAAACCTTTACCTGTTCCTTTGCAGCCTATGCATGCTGACACAGCTCCCTACTTGAACTACTACAACCCTCTAAATACTACATATAAAGAAAATAATTTAAAATCTTGTACATGTAAAATAAGGATGCTCAGAATAAATCATTACTTGTATGAAGGGAACCTTGTTAAAAACTAGTACTAAATGGAGCATAATAGAGTATACATTAAATAAAAAAGAGAAACACAGTATTTAGCACTTTATTCCATTCAACTCAAACGTGATTGTCCCATTTGGGGAAATTCACTGTACGCTCTCAACATAACACGATGAGATTGATTAGTGCAGGGGCAGCCATACATAGAGGCAGTGGCAGAAAATGGCCTCAAGCAGGAGACACAGAAGAAAGTGATACGTTTTTCCAATATTATATACTGTACATTATCCCATCCAAGCAATGGTTTTGTCAGGTGCTTTCCCAAGATACTGAAAATAAATCCACCTGGTTTACTGGTTTCCTTTCGCTGTGGACTCTTGGTCAAAGCTGTTAAGGGTTAATGCGGCACACTTTGATGACGCTTTGACATCACACTTCACACCGCTGTGAAGATGATGTCATTGCCAGCATTCCTGTGAAGATGATGTCATTGCCGGTGTGCGTGAACTCACATGACTCGCAGCGCACTATCCCCCAGGAATCGGGGGCAGTACAGCCTCACCTGCTCCACTCTCGTGCTTTTTAATTGTTAAGGTGATCATTGTTACTCACCTGGGGAACACAGGCACACTGCTGGTCGGGCAGCCCTGCTCAGTGGTACAGACCTGACTCTGATAACGCCTGATACAGTTGGCGTTAGATGCCAAGTCAGATGTTAAGCCATTTAAGAGTATTAATTTGATCTGACACCCGAGCATCCGTTCTTTCGATTTAGAGTGGTTGTTACAAGCCTTGACAAGACCTGGTGTATGAGATATTCCATCAGTATCGACAGGAAGTTGTTGTGGGTACTGCTGTACAGTGAACTCAATGTGGAATTGGATTTCTACCCACGCTGATATGTTGGTGGTGACAGGAGACAACCCCCACATATTCAGAATTCTCTAAGGTACCGACAAAGTCCTCACAGCGGACTTCGGTATCAGCACCAAAAAAAAAAAAAACGGTCCAGAGGACACGAGCCGAAATGATGTGGAAGTGCATTTAAAACATGAAGGCGCGTCTTTACACAAAGAGTGGTGGGGGTCTGGAAGAAGCTACCCAGCCATGTGCTCAAAGCCGGTACTTTTGCTTCGTGCTGGAAACAGCTGGAAGAGATTCTTGGATCGATT
Organism: Lepisosteus platostomus; assembly: GCF_059453375.1. Lineage (NCBI taxonomy): Eukaryota > Metazoa > Chordata > Actinopteri > Semionotiformes > Lepisosteidae > Lepisosteus > Lepisosteus platostomus. The sequence continues at coordinate 61,452,188 of NC_142619.1, read as the reverse complement.
AGCTTCCAATCGGGCTAATCGGGGTTTGGTCCAGACTCGGTTGTAACCTCTCTCAGGGTTTTATTAGGGAGCTATGATTGTCTGTCGGACCTGCTGGGAGGTGGATGGAGTGTCTGAAGGGTATCGAATGAGCAGGAACAATGTTCCGCTGGCCTGCCCCTCGCAGTATCCCACAGATATCACATGGGTGCAATAGAAAGGGATTTTTATGGCGTTCTGCTCCGTGCGAAGGGAGACTGTGAGTCTCTGCTGGTGAACTGACAGTGTTTGAAAACCAAGCCATTGCGGGTCGCTAAAACCACTTGACTTGGATTTTTCTGTAGTGGGGGTTTAGCACAATCTGTGTAAAGTAATGGTTGTTGTTGTTGTTATTATTATTATAAGTAGTAGTTGTTGTACACTCCGCTGTAAGATGTGTTAAAGACAAGCGGACCGATGGAGAACTGAACGATAACAGTAACTGCTCTTATCTTTACACCAAGTTGTTATTGCTGAAATCATACACAGTAAATAGGGAGGGGGTGGGGACAGCCCAGCCGGCTGGGAAGGGGAACAAGGAGACGAGGGCGAGGTCTGCCCCGCTTCAGTCAAACCCCGGCTGCCCGGCTGCCCCCGCCCGCCAGCGTGGTGCGCAGGCCGGGCCGGCGCTGGCACTCCGCGCCGGCAGGGGGCGGCCGTGTGCGCGGAGGCGGGGCCACGGTTCCGATTCGCGCCGGCTCAGGCGGGGGCAGGGACGCGTCTGCGGCGCAGGCCCGGTGCCCAGGTGGCGGTGTAGCAGCGGGGAGGAGGGATGGGGCCTCACGGAGAGCGGCGGCGGGTGTCGTGCCGTCAGTAAGGACGCGCTGCCAGGGAAGGACGGGAGCGGATTTCTTCTTCTTCTTCTTTTTTTTTTTAGTTGTTGTTGTTGTTGGTGTTTTTTTTTCCTCTCTCTCTCTCTCCGAGGGAGGAATAGGAGTCGGCGAGCCCTGTCTCAGCGATGACACCGGCTGCGGAGCTCACCTTGTAAAAAGAAAAAAAAAAGAATTAATCGCCGGGACGCGTCGCCGAAAGGGAGGCGGTCATGGCGGGACTCATCAAAAAACAGATCCTCAAACATCTCTCCAGGTCAGGGGTCCGGGCGGCGTGAGCAGGCCGAGCCTGTGCGGCGTGATTCACCCCCGCGGTCCCCGGGGTGTGCGTGGGGTGCCGTCGTCTTCGTGGCGTGTAATGGTCCGTGACAGTGTCCGCGCCTCGGACCCCTGACGGTAGCGAGGCGGAGGGCGGTGGGGTCAGCCGGGCCGGGGCTGCGTGTGACAAGACCGGAGGAAGCGCTTCTCCTTTTGGGGGTTTCGTCCACATTTTCCGCTCGCCCCTGTGTGTGTGTTTGTGTGTCTGTGTGTGTGCGTGCGTGGGGCTGAGCTCCGGCGTTATCTGCGATCACACAGTGCCCCCTGAAAATCTTGTTGTGTTTTTTCTCTTGTTGTGATCCCCCCCGGCCGCACACAAAAGCAGTCCTCGTTTGCGGTCCACCCGGGCACAGTCCACAGCCGTGCTGCGTGGGCAGCCCCGGTGCAGGGGAGGCGGCCGTGCCGGCGCTCGGTCTTTTTCACGCCTGGCTGCGCGTAAAGGTGACTTCTCTTCGTCCTGGGGGACGGGGGGCGCCTTCTGGCCGCTGGCCGTGGTGTCCGTGGGAGAGGTCCCCCATGGTCGCTTTCTCCCGTGACCCCAGCTGCAGCAGGCGGGCACCCACGGGCGAGCCGACTGCGTGTGCGGGATGAGCCTGGCTAAGACTTGACCGGCGGGGAGGCTGACTTTCTGAGCTCTGGGCTCTGGTGCCTCCTGTTGACCACGGGCTCTTGTTTTCCACGTAGTTGTGTTTTAAAAATAAACTGCAGCGTGTGTGTGTGTGTATGATGGCGAGACACTAAGGAGACGAGATGGATGACTTGTTAAGCAGGCATGTAAGAGGACCTTTTACTGAGCCGTACCGCTGAGCAGCAGTCGTGTGGGAGCCGAGCCTGCCCAGCCTGTGTCAGCTCGCTGTCCTGGGCCCAGCCCTGTGGACTGGATAGGATGAGCGAGCAGTGTTGCAGTTCACACGGGACAGGTGCCTGTTGCTACGGAAACGGAGACACTCGTAGGTCCCAGTGCTGGCCTTTCCGGAGAGCGTGACCGTCATGGCGTTGTTCTCCCGTTGACCTGTCCCACGCAGAGCGCCCCGGCGTGGCCCGGGCAGGGGGAGGAAGGGAGCTGCTGAGTCACAGAGCCTGTGACCAGACCGCCGGAGGCTGGGAATGGAGCCGGAATCGGAGCAGATAAGGGCTTCTGCGGAGCGGCGCCCAGAGAGGCGCGGGGCGTCCTGGGTTTTCCCCCCGGTAGGAAGTGCAGGCGTTGAAGGAGCTGCCCTCTCCTGAAGTCCAGCAGTGCACTCGGGACCGCTGCCTGCTGTCTGTCCTGCTGCCCGGCGTGTAATGAGTCACCCCCTGCGATTCCTAGTCGTCTCATTTGACCGCCTCTAGGACAGAAAAGGCAGCGGGATTCAGCAACTGCAGTCGTTCAATTTGACATGCTCTCCGACTAGAAGCCGTGCGGAGTCCTGCAGTGTGACTCCAGCTTAAGATGCTGCCTCATTGCGATATTTGCATTTTGTTTCTAGTCACAAGTGTGGGATTTTATTGCACTCACAAAATACAACGAGTTCAAGCTCTTAACATGTTTTAGAGCTGGCAGCAAACAGTTCACATGGCTGTGATTGTTAAGCCTGGAAGGTAAACCCGCAGGCCTGCGTCACCTGGACTGGGGCATGGAGCTGCTGTCGATTGAACAGCTTGCTCCCCGGACCGGTCGAGTCCTCCAGGGGGGCTGCTGAAGCTGGCAGTGCCAGCGGGGCTCTCTGGGGTCTCGGATAATGACACACAATCCAAGAGCGAGTCCTGGCGCTCCACAGCTCTGGAGGAGAAGTGTGTCCTGTAGTGCTTCAAGGGACGTCTCTGGCAGCGAGCAGGAAATGGCAGGCTTGTGTGGAGGGTTCAAATCCTGAAGTCAGGGACGCAGGCATGAGCTCAGGGAAATGTGGCCTGCCTGAGTTTCCTGGTTCAGACTTGTCTTTATCCTCCTTTCTCTGTGTGGCCCTGCACTTTGTCCCAGCTGTTGCAGGGAGAGCTGTGTTATTCGCGGTTAGTTGGGGTGTTTATTGAGGGTGTTTTTTCTGGGATTCAGATTAGCCCTGTCAGAACACCACTTGGGAACAAAGGCTTTGAAGCTGTTGGCTGTTGTTGGTAAAGTGTTCTTGACCTTAAGAACATAAGACCCTTGTTTCACATCTGCTGGCAACTTTTATTCCTCCAGACCACATCCCACTCAGTCGGCCCAGTGTAACACTCCCAGCGACCATAGGTAATTCCTGTAATCCTGTTCCAGGCAGTGTCCCGTCGGCACGCGGATAGGTATCGCGAGATTTCCTCAGCTGTGCTGAATAAAGGTTAGAAATGGACAGCAAAACACGTATCCTCGAGAAGATAATAACGGTTACAAATAAGGAGAGGTCAGTCTGACCCATTTGTTAGCAAGTAGTTTAATGATCCAGGGATCCCAGCTGTTTCTTGAAAGAAGTCAGGGTCTTGCCGTAAGTAAGTCTGAGTTTGTAACGTTGTCTTGAGTTTCACTAGATGGGTCTTTCTCCTCCTCTTAATCTCTGATGCTTACAGCAAGACTTCCTCACACCCCCACCATATTGAGGGAGTTATTCTGCAGCAGGAAACGTGCAGCTTGGTTAGTCAATACTCTAATTAGATTCCATCTCGCATGGAGAGGGACCTGTTCATGTTTGACATTTCAGACTCTGCATTCAAGAGCTTTTTCTTCCTTTGGTGTTTCTAATTAGACGTAATGGTGGTTCATTTAATCTTTTCCGCCTGGCAGCCCAGTACAGTGGTAATACAGGAGAGGTGTGACCCTGCCAGGCCGGGTGCCGGCAGCTCCTCAGACAGGCTGCTTCGTGATGGAGACTTGCCCGCAGCTCTGAAAGATTTCACAGTGGGCAGCAAAGCGTCCAGTGCAGCTGCCTGTGCTCATGGAGAAACTCAAGGGCTTACGACAAGCGTGGGTTGTTCCTGGTATGGGCTGCGACAGTCGCACAGTGACAGGAAAGCAGTCTGATCATTTTCTGGTTCGACTTCCGTAAACACCTGGGGCCAATTTCATTCTGTCTGGATTTATGATCTGGTCTAAATATAGAGCCATCGATTTTCTTTCCACTGTTTTCTGTGGAATATCTTCTGCTGGTGCCCCGGGTCTCTGGGCTGCTGTTGGTTGACATGCGAGCTGGGTGTTGTTTTCCTCCTGTCTGGAGACGAGCGGTTCTTGACTGTGAGCCGGGAGGCACTGCTGTAGGTGTGAGCAGTACTGGTGTCATCGGGGGTTCGAGTGGATTGAGATTGTCGTGCTGTTGTTTCAGCAGGCTGTCCTAACACAGGATTACCATTATGATATAGAAAAAAACATAGTTCCCTTAGTTCTCAGGAAGCTGAAAAATGGTCAAAAACGAAACTTGACTGTATTTAGGCGTCTGTTAAGTAAAGCACTTCCATATTTTAAGTTGACTTGTGGTGTCTCAGATAAACTGGAGGATTTTTTTTTGCGTGTCTGAACTTAATAATTTATGGTTTAATAATTCACCATATTTAAATAGCACTCTTCATCCTTATGGAACCCAAAGTGCTTAACAGACCCGAGACCCTCTTCATCCTCCACTGACGTGCAGCTCCACCTGGGCGACACACGGCTGCCCCAGTGCACTGCAGACCAGGGGGAGGAGAGAGGAACTGCCTCGTCGGGAGAAGCTGTTGAATCGGAGGGGGGGGAGCCTCAGGGAGGTCAGGTTGTGCTAGCCCAGGACACTGGGATCAACGGCGCTGTTGTGTACAGTGCCACGGAGTCACGGGTCAGTGACCGAGCGGCCAGGCCCTCATCCAAACATCTCATCTGAAGGGCGGCTCCTCCCACAGTGCAGTGCACCCTGTCATACAGAGGCATGAGACCTGCAGGTCTGACCGGGCGGGGGTCTCGGACTGGGCCCGGCCCCGCTCAGCTGACGAGATCGTGCTGCAAGGTGGGAAAGCTTCAAGACCAGTCGAATACCGCTTGTTCCCGACTGGCAGGGCTGCAGGCCGAGTGCGACTCTGTCTCCCTGCCTGACTTACGAGCCGTCCCGTCTTTGTGACAGCGGCCCCGGCGCCTGTGTGGAGTGGCAGGACACACTGTGGCACGCTGTGCGACTGGACCCGCACCTAACGAGCAGAATGAAATCAGCCCCCTGCGGTGGGCTTCCTCCACAGCCTGTGGAAAGAGGAGGAAGACGTTCGAACAAATCTGTTTGCAGGTCGTCTTGGGCTGCTGCTGTGTGCTGTAAGTCTGTGATCAGGCAGGCTTATCTAATGGTTTGTACACAAGGGCTATTTGTCAAGAGCTTTGCTTTCACAAGACTTGTTTATCTCACCTGACAGGCAGGACAGGTACCTGGAACACCAGCTCTTCTCTGAGATTGTGGTTCGTTTGAGCAGGATAAGCTCCTCGCCAACATTTTTCGGAGGTTTGCTGCAGTAATTGCCTGTCTCGCAGGGCAGCCCGAGTATTCAGCCTGACCTTCCCCTCCTGACTAAAATTTCCGTTTACACTATACTGCAGCTTCCTGAGGTTTCAGCTTCAGGGTGTCTGTAGGGCTGCTGGAAACAGATTGCTGTGATACTTTTTTTTCCATAGCCTGGACCTTGAACTTCTGGAAAAGGCCATAGCTGGGATTTCTGTGCTCAAGTAGTTAGTGGCTACACTTTTAGATATCAAAGTATTATCGACACTTTTCAACAAGTATTGTCAGCAATCTTGAGACTTATGCACACTCATTCTCCTGTACTTGTTTATGTTCAGTATCCATATTTTCACACAACTCCAAGCCTGTTGTGTGTTTGCAGCAGGGTTTATTTTGAAAATAGGAACAAGATTCCCAGTTGATTTTGTTCAGCGTTGTTTTACAGGCCTGGGACATTTCTACTGTTCCCCTCTGAATTGACTGGGTACTGGTGGACTAGCTGACGTTTGAGCTGTTCCGAATCTGGCCCTGTTTCGCAGAAGCTCACTGGCCCACGGGCCTTGTCTGAGGCTGTGCTGGGTCACCTGGGTTCTTCAGTGTTTGAGCGCTTCAGCTCAGTAAGGCGGTGTCACGTTTCATCGTTTGCCCTTCCCCGTGGGATCGTCTCCACACCTGGCGGTTGCCATGTCCTGACACTGAGCCCTTTACGCCCAGCCCAGCGGTACCTGTGTACTGTATAACAGGAGTGGCCAGTCCTGGGCGGCTCCGGCCCGGGAAGAGTTCGTTCCGATCCCGCGGGGCCTGTGAATTCCTGCACGGAGCGGGAGAGCTGCTGGAGTCGTGAGCTGCTCCTCTGTAGAGGCTTGTGAAACCGGCTGGACAGCGCCTCTCCACAGCCGATAAGATCCCGTATCTCCAGTTTGTCTGCCCTCTGCACAGTGGAGCTGCACGCCCGCCCTGCGACCCAGGCGGGCCGACGCGAGGAGGGGGCTGTGCTGCTGTCCTCTCACAGTGGGGCATTGTTTGCCCTGACCCTCCAGCAGCTTCCCCTAATAGAGCCGCACAAACATACGAAGCCATCGGTGTCTTCCACACCCAATGAACAGATGCAGTGTGAATGGAACGCAGGAGACAATGTTCGCAGTGTTCGATGGCTATAAAAAGCTTCTCGCGTCTTGTTTCCCGGGCGGATCGCACTGTGTGGTTAATCGCTGTAGACTCTGAAAGGTTTCCGGGGGCTCTGCAGAAGCTCCTCAGTGTTTCTGGATTGCAGTGCGTTGAGGTCCGGGAAGGGCACAGGGATCTCGCAGGGGAGCGCCTGCAGGAATCTGGAACAAGCTGCCCAGCCATGTGGCTGAAGCCCATACCCTGGCTTCTCACAAGAACTGCCCAGTTGAGATCCTCTGGTCAATTAACTAATTAGCAAAAGGTCTGAATGGCCTCTCATAACCACTATGTTTTTACGTAATGCTGTATATCTGCAGCAGGGGGGACACTACTACCTCAGAGAGATATGAAGGACCTCCTCTGTGTTTTAATTGTTGTGAAGCTGTGTTGGTATCTTTTTGACAACACACACTTGTTTTATTTGTGTCCCAAAGGTGTTTCCAAGCCTGTGTAAATTCCTCCTGGGCTGATCTGTGGAGATTTCCGCCAGAGCACTGACACCGGACACTGTTGCTATACCTGTCTGGCAGACATTGGCCGCGGGCTCGAGTTTCCAGATACCTGATAGGAGTACAGAGCTATTGATTCCTTCCCCGTTTCACGTATATAAATTTTTAAGCGAGTCTGGCGCAGTGTGATGCTCTCTCTCTCTCAGTCTTGCTGAGGACTGTGCTCTGAAGTTCTGACTGTGAGTTAGTCTTTATATCAGTATCTTGACAATGACAGGGTGCTCAATGAAATAAGGAAATAAGAATAAAACAAAATGGGGGAAAAAAGTTCCCTATTTCTTTGAATAACAAACAGTGTAGTAAGATTAAATTTCAATATTCTTGAGTTAAGTTTGAAAGTTGATTTTACAGAAAGATGTTTTCTTTAAGCAGTTTACAGTTAGTCATTTTTTAATTTGAATCATGCATGACCCTGAAATTGAAGACTTCTTCTTGTTTCTGTGCCGAATGGAGGCAAAATTCTAACCAGCTCACACACACAAAAAAAGTTTGATTATCTGGGTTTGTTTTGATGAGGTAAATACTAATTTTTGTTGTAGGCAAACTGACTTCCAGTTTAGCCACTCTTAGTTCTCTGTGTGGTTGGCAGTGAAAATCGTGCTGTTTGTGTACCGAGTTCCCCAAATTGACTCTTGCTCCTTGTTCATGAAATCAGAACACAGGGTGGGCCCTAAAGTTGGATGCAGAGCACAACTTTTTACTTCAGAAAATAAAAAAAACCCTTAGAAGCTGTCCTGATCTCACAGAACCAGTATCGAGTTACTCACAGGATGGAAGCCAGACACTTTCTAGATCGTTCAGAGGAATATGAGGTCTAAATGTGGCTGCCTTCATTTCGAATCCTCCTTCTGGGAATGATATCGACCAGTGTTTTCAGGCGCAGCTGGTTCTCGACTGCGTTGTGCCGTGAGTGGCCTGTTTTGTGCGTGGACATTCCTCTCGCAGGCGGTGTTCGTGGTGTCGTGGGCCGGTGCTGTGCTTTGGGAAGGGTCTGTCCTCTCTGCGTGGCCTTGGGTTGAACTGGCTGTGCCCATCAGGTACCAGCCAGCGAGGGAATCGATGCAGAAGGATTTTGAATTCCAGTGTTGATTCTTGCCGTTAACCACCATCTGTTATTAGCAGTAGTATTATTACCTTATAGCTTGATCTCATGAGACCTCAGGTGTTGAACAAACCAGGCCTGCTCAGTGCTGGGGTGGGAGATGTCTGAGGAACACTAGGTTGTTGCTGTAAGTGGTGCTGGTGGACCAGTAGGTTGGGCTCCTCCTTCTGGGCCAGTTTCACAAACCAGTGCACCAGTATGGTGACCAGGCACACAGTGCTCTGTTTGGTGCTGTCTGTCTACTGCTACAGGTCCTGATTACTTGGTCATTAAAGATCCCATGTCAGTACTTGTGAGAGTAAGAGTGTGAGTAAATACTAATTTACAGTGGTTTTCCGGTTAAACTGTACTCTTGATTTGTACAATCCAGCCTTTTTACAAGTGCCCCCTCCTTCAGTTGGCGAAGCAGTTTCTCAGTCAGCTGATCTGCTGTGCAGTGGGGCTGCAGGTGCATGATGACTTCTAGGGAGCTGAACGTCAGTGGGAGATGAAGTGGGTCCCCCCTTATATGTAAACTCTTTGAAAGCCTTTGGGATGTGAAGTGCTTTGCAAATGCAAGGAATTAATGATCTCATCCTTCACTGTGGAACGCTGTGTCTCTGAACAGCCGAGGGGAAGTTTGAATGTGTTTGATTCGATTGCTGAGAGGAGGAAACGCAAGTCCAGGCTGTGGTCACTGACCGCCACCCTGACTGTGCGTTTATTCGCTGTAACAGATATAGTCCAGAGGTCACTGGTAAACACACACCATACAAGAAGCGTTCTGTAATTGAAGATTCCTTATACGCTCGTGACATACACTGACGTTTTTGAAAGTGTGAGTTAGAAAATCAGGTGTGCAGCACTGCTGTAGGATGTACTGTACAGAACGCTAGCCTTAGCCCAGTGTAGAGCAGCTCGCTGTCCTGGGATGGCCTCGCACGCAGGCTGGGCTCACAGTCGGCTGGAAGGCAGGTGGACTAGCAGTGCATGACCTGAGGCCGGCTGCGTCAGTAGTACTACAGTGTACTGTAGTGTCTTCTCTGTGCGCTTTGGCTCGTGTTGAGTGGCTTAATACTGAACCTGTATGCAGAAACAGCTCTGGTTAAGGGCTCATGGCCAGACATGCTTGCTGCTGTTTCGCTGTGCAGTGGCGCCTCTGGGCGATGGGGGCAGGAGACTGTGCCAGATTGCTTCATGTTGAGCAGTCACAGCTCTCTGTGGACACATGTCCACGCCGGGCAGGTGCTCCTCATAGCCTCTCTGTGCATTAAGGAGTCAACTGTCCACTGTGCCTTTTCTCTGAGGTGTGGAGAGCTACTAGGAACTTTATGCTCCACTGGTAGCATCTGAGCCCAGTACCCTGCAGGCTTCACTGGTTGACCGATTTGCCGGTGTGCCGGTTTGAATGGCGTGCGTTAACAAAAGATGAGGAGAGGATTGGTTATAAAATGAATCATTTATAAGCATCGTGTGTCATGTAGATGCACAGCTGCATTTGTAGCTATAATGGAGAGTTTAGAACAAGCTGCCCAGCTGTGTCCTTGAAGCTGATACCCGGGCTTCTTTCAGCAAAGATCTGGATGAGATGTCCTCAGATCCTTCAGATACTAACTGCCAATCAGACCAGATGGACCGAAGAGATCCTCTTGTTTCTTCCATTCTTCTGTCAACAGGCTATTTCAGGTTTTCATGAAAAGCCAGCAATGTCCATAACTCTCATTAGTAGCAATTTGTATATCGTCATACAGAAAACTCACTAGGACTTTCATTGTAGCACATGGCAAGAAAAACAGCTTTCAGTCTTCAGAGTATCGCCAGTCTTCCAGCATAATTAATCTGGTCAGTGGTTATCCTCATAGTCACAGACCTAAGCTGTAATCTAATAAAGATTGGAGTAAATTTCCCCCCTGCGATGTGTTATGTGGGTGTTGGACATGCCTCTGTACCTGTGCGAGCACCGCAGCCCGTCGGCCTGGGTTTGAAATATAGACACATACAGTACGTGTGCAGGAAGTGAACTCTTCAGGTTTTGTTAGTGAATTAAAGGGGATCTGCAGTCCCAGTTTCTCAGACCGGTTATTAACTCTCAGTAACAAAATAGATTCATTGACATTATAGAAAAAAAATACAAATTTCGAATTAAGCACCAATCGTGAACTTTGTGAAAGTACTGTAAGCCGCCATGTTGTCACATTCGTTTTCCTATGAATTGTGACTTGAAGCAGCCCTTCCTGCTCACTAGTCGCTGTAATGAGTAATGTTGTGTAGCAGCCTTTTCACCTCGGAAATATCTCAATGTGATCTGCATGCTGAGTCAACAAGTGAGTAGTATTGTTGTCAAAACATCCATTGTTGTTGTGAAAACATTGACAGCAATATTTCTAGATTGAAAGAGGTGTGTTCCCAAGCCTGCGGGTTTATAATGTTATACAGCTGAAACATGCCACTGTGAGTGTTGCTGCCTCGTTCTGAATCACAGAGCGTGGCGCCGCGCATACCTGGAAGTTGTCTATTTTGTGATGTGATGTAACTTTGCAACTTATTGTGAACGTTTTACTTTCATTGTGGTTTGAAATGCCCTCACCGATGCTGATTCTTTCTAACTCCAAAGATATGAAAATAGCGCTGCAGATCCCCTTTAAAATAAACTTGATTAACAAATATTCAGTTATGTACCTTATGTGAGCTAGGAAGCAGTTTTTAAATTGGTGGAAAACGATTGCAAATATGGCCTCTGGAACAAAGTTCTCAGCAAATCTCCAGGCTGCCGTTTCTGTGGGGCGGAGCGGTGGCCCTGTGGCTCAGGATCTGCGCCTGCCTGCGGCCGGCAGAGGAATCCTACTCCGTTGGGCCCCTGAGCAAGGCCCTTCACCCCAGCTGCTCCAGGGGCGCCGTATAAATGGCTGACCCTGCGCTCTGACCCCCAGCTTCTCTCCCTGTCTGTGTGTCTCATGGAGAGCAAGCTGGGGTCTGCGAAAAGACAAATTCCTCATACATTAAAATGTATATGGCCAATAAAGTGATCCTCTGTGAACAGAGAAGGTTAGTGGTTTTGTCCAGAGGAAGGTGCCATGGTCTGCTGTAATGAAACAGACCTGCAGTCTGTGGTGGGATCTCTGAGTGGTGAGAGTCTCCTCCACGAGCCCCCGGCACGGCGCCGCCGTCAGTGTGCTGTGGGACCGGACCGGTCGGGGGTGTCTGATAGCGCTGGTTGAAATACAGCATGGTATGCCTCTTGCAGTAGTTTGCAATTGTTGAGGGTTGTGACAAGATTTCCAGTAAAATCTGTTGTTGATGGGGCGGTGGTCACGATTTTGATTCATAGTCCAGGGTTCGATTCTGGGGTGGCATTTGCATGCTTTGCTCACGTCCAGGTGGGTTTTCTCTGGTGGGCTCATTTCCTTCTCCCTCCCTGAGACTCGTCCAGACTAGGTGAACCGGTGTCCGTCTACAGACTCAGGACCTGTGCAGAAACGATGTAAATGACTGGCATGGAGACGGGTCGCTCTTGCTTTTGGCTGCAACAGTTTGCTGCATAAATAAGGGAGGTGATTATAAAACTGGCCCTTCACAATCAATATCCATCAACCTGTCTCCTCTGAAAGATAAAGAGGCTTATTCTAAATATTCTAAATGTAGTGTATAGAATTATAAAGGGCTTGGGAACGCTGATTTTTAGCACTTGAGGCTTTAATGTTTAAAGTCAGACATTCAAGCGCTGTACCCGAGAGCCCGACATCAGTGACGTGGGCGGAGCCTTTTAACCTTGATTTGAGTTGTCACAAAAATGGAAGTCCTGCGTCTCAGCGCCGATGGTGGAAAAACACGGGACCTGCTGCTTCGCATGTGTCGGACAAAACCCACCTGCCTCGCCTCGCCTCGCCTCTCTTCGGGACGAGATGGCTAGCCGGCCTCCCTGCGGGGGTCCAAGGACCGCGAGGAGTTCTGTATCTCCATCAGGACGCGAGAGGGGTCACGAACAAGGGAGGCCCGTCCGCTGGCTTGGTGGCTAGCAGCTTCCCCATTCCACCCTGTGACAACTGCGACACATGGCAGCATGATGCCAGCCATCGCCGCCTCGGCGTGGCGTGACTGCATGGCTCATTACTGCCCTGATCTTTTAATAGGGTTCCGCTTTAGAGCAAGTTGCTCTTTTAGTAAGAGTGAGATTACGCTTTAGTAAGATTTAAAGGTTAAGTCCATGCAAGCTTCTGGAACAACCGGATTAAGATTTTATTGGCAGTTCTTTGAGGATCTCTAAATATGTGGGGGGCACACCTCAAGCAGAAGCTGTTTTTTCTCATGAGCACCTTCAAAGGGATCTTCCATGTCTGGAAGATATTTCTTTAGGAATATGATGGAATGGGCACGGGGTATACTGCCTCAGCGGTAAGAGTCTGCAACTTGTGTCCGGTCCTGCTCCTTTGTTTGGTTTGCCGCGATGAGTACTGGGTAGCCTTTTCGGATTGCCTGCGGACCAAAAGCTGGGAAAAGGAGATCCCGAGTGTGTGACGTGGAAAAGGAAATCCCAAGTGTTTGAGGCGAAAGAGGACTGGTGCTTGTGTGGGCCTCACGTTGCCTCTGAACGCCTTAACAATCAGCGTTTCATGCTCAATGTGTGTGTCCTGTCGTGTTTTGTTCTTGCTGGAAATATTACTAGAAATATCTTGGGAAATGGAACACTTTCATCCCGAAGAAATCCTAAGATATAGCAACCTTCCAGCCTCCGTCTATAAATAGAGTGCCTCCTCAACTTCAAGTGTGTGGTGTGGCTGATGGAGCAGCTGATTCCTCTGGGATTCCAGAGCCCAGATATTCTGGGATTTTATGCGCTTTCTTCCTTTCAGCGCTGTCTGCAGTTAACCTTCAGTTATAGGAAGTGATTACGAGCGAGCCCAGGTCATTTGGGGCATCTAGCCCGTTGGTAGTTAGTGCAAATTCAGTTGCTGTTGCCATCCATGTATCTGTTTAGACTGCCAACTCATGCTTACAAGCACTTTGTAGACTTGATCTGTAACAGAACCATTTGCCTCGTTATGACTCAAATCTGTTGCTGGCACTGTGGACCAGGAGAGAGGGTGGAGCAGACTGTCGGTCTGTAGGGTAGGTACTGTGGACCAGGAGAGAGGGTGGAGCAGACTGTTGGCTGTAGGGTAGGTACTGTGGACCAGGAGAGAGGGTGGAGCAGACTGTCGGTCTGTAGGGTAGGTACTGTGGACCAGGAGAGAGGGTGGAGCAGACTGTCGGTCTGTAGGGTAGGTACTGTGGACCAGGAGAGAGGGTGGAGCAGACTGTTGGTCTGCAGGGTAGGTACTGTGGACCAGGAGAGAGAGTGGAGCACACTGTCGGTCTGTAGGGTCTGTAGGGCAGTACAGCTCTCCTCCTCCTCCTCACTGCTGGTATTTGAGTGCAGTCTTGCTCCTAATACAGTGAAGTGACTGTAAAAGAATTCTGTTTGTGGGGAAGCTCAGATTTTCTGGGAAACCTTGCTTTTACAGACGGTATATTCATAATGGCAAGTGTCATTGACAGTTTGTGTGGTGTTGAAGGAAATCAAAACACAGATGTGGTGATAGTGTACTCCTGTGTTCCACCTTAACACGTGAGAGGGGACTGAAATATTTTTGTCATGTGTCCTCATCAGCATCCTGATTATGGTCTGAACACACCTCCACAATTTGTTTGCTCTTTTCTTTTGTTGAACAAGTTGTGAGAAAAATGAAAAATATTCAGTGTTACAAATATACAGTGATTAGCGCATTGCGTTTGGCCCGTGGGTAGACTTGTACTTCTTGTGAGCATTACTGTGCCCTCAATTTTAAGTTTTGATACTTAGTTTTAATTTAGCAGGGTCCTTTTTTAAACACTCTTAACACCATGGAAAACACTTGTGTTTTTTATGTCCTATTTCCTGTTAATGAAAACTCCCTGCATGAAACACTGTAGTATTGTCCACAATGAGCTGTTTACCGAGGAGAACAAGATCATTTGTAATAAAAGACATCTGTCCTCTCTCGTATGGTGTTGGATGATTAAGGCGAGAGTGGGCTCAAATTTGTCTTGATGTTCCACTTAACGGTGCAGTGCCCAGAATCAAAACTGTTGGATTAGAGTTGAGAGGTTTCTCTTTTTATATCACAATAGCTAATTGTGAGACAGTGCAGGTTCTGGCACCAGCATTACAGAAACCTCTTCTCAAGTATGTCGACTGTCCTGATTTTTCAGGGTGTTGCTGTTTGATGTTATGGTTGCCTAGAGATGCAAGGAGAACGGCCTTTATTTTACCTAAACGAATGAGATGAGTAATTGGGTTACAGATTTGGCAACAGTGTGCCAGTGTGCTGCACTATGAGCTGTGATCTATAGTAGGGTTTCTTTATGCAAACAGTAACACAAATCACATACGTTGTGGGCAGAGTGTCTCAGCAGATAAACCACCCAGCAGCCTATAAATAGCACCCTGGGTTCAAACTCCTTGAAGGCGTTGATAAATTCAAGACTAAGCTGTCCAGTCCTGCTCCCAGGGTGCCGGTGTGCCTGTAGGTCTTCTGTGGCGCCAGTGCCTGAGCTGGGAGAAGCTATTACTCTTCTCCAGTTAAGCCACTAATGAGCTGATTTAGGTCATTAAGAACTGAGCTGGAATGATCACCTGCAGAAACACTTGTCCTTAAGGGTCCAGATTGGACAGCCCTGCTTTATAGCCAGTGAAAAGAGGAAAGTACCCACTTTGGCTGTTAAGGTTCCTGCATATAAGGTGATTTAAAGGCTGGGCTTTGTTTGATTCTTGCTATTTTGGGGGTTTTGCGTTGTTAGTACTTCTGCGTGCTGTAATAGAAAAAGAGAATCTAAATGGCTTCAGATGTCTCTACGGCACAGGGCACTTTGGGTTGGCCACCAGTAAAGCTGGTTAACTCGAGCACTGCCAGCCCCAACTATATCAGTAGCACCAGAGGCAATCGCATATTTGGACATGAAAACAACTTATGAGAGAAGCAGCTTCAAATCCTTCATACAAAACCGATTTTATTGGTGGAAAAGTAAAATGTTTTAGAGGCTTTTACCGTTCGTCGAAGACTGACCTTGGCTAATGAAGTTGTGTTGAAGAGAGGTCGATCTCGCTTTCCCAGCAGCCTCCCTTCCCTGCTCTTCCCCCTGCGTGGCAGTGCTGGAGTGACGCCCCAGGAGGTCCTGTTCCAGTGCACGTCTGTGGCATTAACGCCAGCCCTCTCCGAGACTGTGCTGCCCTTCCTGTTTGCCTATGGGCTTACTCTGAAGCTGCCTGCCAGGATGAACGCTCCCCTCAGACACCCCTCGACCCAAATCTCTTCGCCCCACGGCGGGGTTTGTGGATGAAAGTGTTTTTTTCTCTCTCTCCTCGGTTTCCTGGTGCTCGCGTGAAGGCTGAGGCAGCGGCACCCTGAGTCACCCCTGCTCTCGTCTCCTCTTCCCGCCGCAGGTTCGCCAAGAACCTGTCCCCCGACAAGATCAACCTGAGCACCCTGAAGGGCGAGGGCCAGCTGACCAACCTGGAGCTGGACGAGGAGGTCCTGCAGAACATGCTGGACCTGCCCACCTGGCTGGCCATCAGCAAGGTCTTCTGCAACAAGGCTACCATACGGGTGAGGCCCCCCCTCGGCAGCTCTCCAGCCCTGCAGGTGGCAGGTGTCCTGCAGGTGTCCTGCAGGCTGTGCCGGACTTGGGCAGGGTTTGATTCAGCTCATCTGGAGTCTCTTGACATGCCTCCGCCATGCGTGCTGTTTTCTTCTTGATGCTTTTTTCCGTTTCTCCTTCTGCCTGTCAGGAAAGATCAGGTTTGTGTGGTGCATTCAGGGGCTGAACCAGAAAGCTCACCTGCTCTCTGGAGTGAAGGTCTGTACACCTGGCTGAGGTGCCCCAGTTACCTGCTCTACAGCGTTTCTCTTTACAGATGGCTTTTGGGGGGTGGGGTGGTTCCGATTTTAGGTGCCACGGTATACTTTCTCAGTGTGAATGTTTTTTTAGTTCTCAGAGGAGAATCATCCTAGGAGTACCAACTCAGAGTGTGGAGGCTTTTTATACAGCAGTGCAGCTGATTAGCATATATTATCTGAGGAAGGGGAAGGTCAATGTTGTTGAGCCTGTAAGACTCAGCTGTTTTTTTGCAGTCAGGTTTATCTTAATTTTTAAATCCACCACTGTTGTTAGAGCATAAGTTGGAGGTGAAGCAGTATGTGTTTCTAAGCACTTAACATTTGATTTAATTTTCTGAAGTCTCATGTAACTGACCCAGGTGTGGCTGCGTTCATACCTTAAGCTTATTGATACTTCATTTTATGCTTGTACATGTTCCCTGCTGTGCCAGGGTGACCTCCTTTTCACTTGGGTTGAGTAGTAGCAGTTGCCTTTGGTTTAAGCCCCTCGAACCTTCGCCTGCACTGGGAACTGCAAACCCCAGTTACACTGTTTGTCCCTCTTCCCTGTGGGGCACAGTCCTGCAGCACAGCACTGGATTTGGGCTTTGATCAGTGAGGCGGAAGTTTGGAGTTGTGAGTGCTTATTTTTGTTTAGCTATCAATTTTATTTTTATTGGTGTGACACCTGAAGAAGGCTCCACGGCCGAAACGTTGTGTTTTTTTTCTTCTTTTTTTCAGCATGGAATAAACCTATTGCTTATTCCTTTGTAGCCTACGCATGCTAACGCAGCTACCCACCTGAATTTTATTTTTAGTTATTCTTTTTGCACACAATATTAGTATGTCGTCTGTGAAGAGCTCTTAAAAACCCCATCGTTTGAGGTGCTGGCCTGAATTTATTCTCCTTTTCCGTGTAAGAGAAATGTGTGTGATTTCTTGCACTTATTGAACATTTATTTTGTTGAGCAAAATAAACCTTTTTTAACCTTATTTGCTGCCACTACCCATCACCTAAACATTTCTAGCCCTACAGTATGGGTTGCAGCAGTACAATGATGTGTGACTGAAGATAACCAGTGTGTGAAAAGATTGCAGAGCTGTTCCTGTTGCCGTCACTGGGAACTGTAGCACGTACTGGGGCTGGTCTTGTGTCACTGTGCTGTCAGATTCTAAAGCTGTGTGCAGTTGAAAGATTTTGCTAAAACCAAAACCGTAACTCATTTGAACAGCGACCAGAAATGTAAAATATGGTCGGTCCTCTTTAATGTGCATTATGTTTCTGAATGAAATGATTGTAAATCACTCCCAAATAACACCCACTTTAAAAGCTGTAGTGTACTTCATTTCAGACCATTCGGGGCGTAATTTTAAAAATGTTCTGTGAAATGGATCCTAGAAGTGTTCTGACACAGAAGCTCCTTTGTCTAGAGAGCTAACTGGAGACTCAGTCACGCTGTCGAACAGAGCTGTTTGTTGGTCCTTAGTGACAGAATACAGTTTATGGTTGATGCTACAACGTTATACGTTTTAATCAGGCACACCTGTGAGTATTTCAGGTGGTCGGTTACAGCAAACAAAGTAATTCTCAGTGTGATCTGCTGACATGAGAATGTGAACTGCTCTCCACTCTGTGAGCTGGCGAGCCTGCAGTGCACACAAGGACTGTGTCCAGCAGCTACCCAGCATGCCTGCTGCGTTGTGCGTGTGCCTGATATTGACACCCGTGGCAGCGCACAGAACTGCATGGCGGGAGATACTGCCAAAGGTCACTGCTCCTTCCTGCATCCTTCAGGTTGCGACTAACCAGAGCAAAGACTGCCTTTGTCGCGACCTTTCTCCCCGATGACAGGCCGGTGAATTTGTTTTTTCCAGTTCTGTTTCTGGTGTATTTCCACCCGCTCTGGAAGTGCCGGTGGTTCAGCTTCCCCTGCCGCGAGTGGTGTGGGCACTCGGGGCACTCGCCCCACACGCCTGGCGGCGGATCCATGACCCGCCTGAGAGGAGGGCTTGTAGACAGCACCTCTCTCGCTGACGTCGCTGCGCGCCTGCCTGCAGGAGGCGCCGTTCCCCCCAGAGAGCCCCAGCAAGCCCGAGCCCGAGCTGTTCCAGCTGTGCCAGCTGTGGGACGTGCTGGACCGGGCGCTGACCCCACCCGCCTGCGCTCCAGTGAGGGTTCTGCCCCTTGGGAGACCTCGCAGTTTTCTTTCTGCCTTAAAGATGCTAATGCATGTTTTCAGGTACCTGCTGATGTGCCTGAGGAGCCTCAGACAGTATTTCTCCCCCCTTAGGAAGCACGCACTGAATGAGCTCTTAGTGTAGTCTATATCCTGGGCCATTTCTAATTCGAATGTTTCGCCACGTTTTACTCTTGTGGTTGTGCACAAATAGACAGTTTCTCTCTGGATTTTGTCATTTGCTTCCTTTCTAAAACCACAAGACTTGGTAAATCAAGAGAGGACTGGTTGTGCCTTTTTGACATTTCTGCTCCGAGGCTGTGGAAGTGGGGGCTGGGGGGTTTCTGGGTGGGTCTCTTCAGGAGCGAAGGTAGAGCCTAAAGTCTGGCACCATCCTCATCTCTCCAGGCTGAAGGGCCATCGCGTTACATTCAGTGATTCCAGACTGGGGTTTGGGGGTATAAAAAGCAGATGAACTGGCGATTTCATTTTTTGTAAAGCTCTTGGCCTTCAGCTCTGCAGGGGCCAGTGTCCTGGCAGGCTGAGCTGTATCACGACGTTTCCCCGAGTCAGACAAGGCAGAACAGAACGTTTCCACTGATGCTCGCGTGCGCAGCTGTAGGTACACCTGGCGCAGGCCGCTTGTTTACTGTTGACTGGATTGTCAAAGGCAGGCTGTGCTTCATGCCTTGCTTTGTTTTCTGAAACCATTGCAGGCAGCGCGTTGTCTGAACAGAAGCAAAACCATTTCCCTTCCTGCTTTCACTTTCAAGAGCTTTCCTTTCCTCAGTGAGTAACTGCGGAGCTCAAAGACAAAAACTGCTGTAAATTTTTTATTGTCCCTTGTACCTGAAATATATTCTTAATCTTGGAATAAAAGGAAAGAGAAGGAAAGCTTGATGTTTTCTTTGATTTAGCCCGTTGGTTATACCACAGTGTTATTTGGTATGCAGTTATATGCAAAATTAAGCAACCCCTGCTAGACCAGTACACAGGCTTCTCTTGAGGACCTTATACACTGCTAATACTGAGTAATAAATCATTGTGCCACGAATACTGTCATATGAAAAGGTTCATTTCCATTTCTGAAAGCTCTGCAGCCTTTGAACTCTGTATGCCTGGAAGCAAGTGGACTCCTGCAAGGATTTTTGGTGAAAGAGGCCCAGTCTTGCTCATGTTAGTGTGACTTGTAAAGTGTTACTAATGGTTTTATCAATACTGTGGATGTTTTCAGTAGAATGTTTTCTTGGATTGATTAAGGATTGTAAAATACCACGTGATGGTGAGAGGAGGTGAAGGAAGCAAACATTTTTGATTACAAGATAAACCATTATATGAGTTTAATGAATTTATGATATGCTGTTAGAATGCAGCCTTTGAACTGAAAGTGGGAGTAAACCTGTTATCCTTTTGTCTTGTACTGTGGTGCAACTTCATCATAGAATTTCAGTAGCTAGTTTTGTTTCTCAATATATGTATATGTAAATGCGTATTTATGCACAGTATATTTATATACCTCCACACACATCTTCATTGTGCCGTTCGGAAATCCTTAGTGTTGTCTTACTGCAGTGTGACACAGTCCTGCTCTGTGCAGAGCTGGTTCTGTGGGCACAGGCAGGCAAAGAAACGCGTTTAGCGGCCATTGACCAAGTCAGGTCCAACTGCAGCCCTGGCAGGAAAGGTGCCAGCTGACTCATTTTTCAGTGAAGGCAGCAAGGAACCTTTGACGTGCAATAATGAGAAAAACTGCGCTTTGGCTGAGTGACAGAACAGTGAATGGAGCAACTGATTCTTTCCCAGCTCCACTCTCTGTCAGGCGTAGGGAACAGAAAATAACTTCTGATTTCCGTAAGAGGTTTTTTTGTTGGTTAAAATTGATTAGTAGCATTAAATTGAGCTATTGTGGCGAAGAGGTAAGGGTGTCACCAGTGCTGTTGGGGGTGCTGTGTGTGCATACTGTACCTTCTCTCTCGGGCTCTCTTGGACCACAATGGGTGACTGAAACCAGAGCAGGCTTCCTGCCCTTATCTGTGAAGAATACATACCCTGAGGGGAGAAACCGTACAATAGAATTACAAAATGACTAAGCAACTGGGCTTATCGATTAAACACATTCTCTGTAAAACCCAGGGAGGTGCGGATGGAGAAGTGTATTGCTGTAGTGTAGAGTTTCAGTTCCTTGTACATTGACTGTTGTCTTTTAGAGCCCATTAGTAACTGGGAAATTGTGATGATGGACGAAAATATAAATGTAATCACGGGCTTCCTGTCACGTAGGAGATACCCCATTCCAGCTGTTTTAAGTTATAGTTTCCCCAGTTGGATCTCTCCTCAGATGTCTGTTACAGTATAGGTCTGTTGTTCTTCCTGATCTGCAGGGGGCGAAGTAGCTCAGATTGTGTGGGATACAAGAATCAGGGGAGTGGCACAGGAGACAGCTGGGAGAGAACTGCAAAAAGTCTTGGGCCAAGTGATGGATTCGGCAAACGAAACTGAGCATTGGTAAACACAAAAATTATCCCTGAAGGAAGTAGGGAAACACCCTTTTCCTGCAATAGCCCCGAACCTGATGACTGTTTTGTTAAAATGGTTCTCATTGCAAAGCAGGTGAACGTGCACCGAATCTACATGGGAAACACTAGATGCCTGCCCACAGACACCTTTGTCAGTGGGTCTGTAGATGAGAATTTGTCCTCCATTGACTTGATCTGGTTAAAAACACAGGAATACAAGAGTGTGCCAGAGAGTGTTCTGTCTCCAGATCAGTGGGGTTGACGTCTGCTGTCCTGGCCGAGGAGTCGGACTGATCTGCGGGGAGAGGAGTCACTGCGGAAGAGCTCTTCTCCATTGCCGTATCCGCCTGCCTGGTGGATTTGCGCTGCGCTGCGTTCGCGGGGCACCGTCTGCTGACGTCCCGCGACGCTGGCGGAGGCGGCAGCTGGTGCCGGCACCCCCGTGGGCTCGGTCTCCACGGCGCCCACGTTCCTAACGAGGTCATGGCAGATCGCTGTGTTCATTAAGCTGTCGCTGCAGCAGCGGGGATGCTGGAGCCCTGGGGAGGGCACAATGAGCTCTCGGCGCCGAGGCCCTCCGCGGCATCGCTCGTGTCAGAATGTCTGCTTTCAGTCAAAAGGCTCGGCGTATCTGAATTCATTTTCTGTTATGCGTTGAATGGGATTTTATTTTCTATTTCTTCCTGTTTGTCTTTCAACGTTTGCTTGAATTCTGAATGAGATGTCACCCAGAGTAAAGAGCAGAACACTTCCTATACAAGTTCAGAATAGTGCGTTCCACTTAGTGGTGATCCAGATGAGAGCGGGTGTGTGTTTTCGGTTCCGAAGATGCCGGCGGTGAGGTACAAGATTGATGTGCGAAAAGCTTGCAGCGGCTCACGGTTTTATAACCTGCTGTGGAAGTAGCCTCTTCATAGATTTCTTAATTTCAGGAGGAGCAAGAGGGCCTGGAAAACATTAATTTCTGGACGCAACTGACAAATGAAGTTTTCAAGTAGAAATGTATACATTAAATAAAGAGATCAGGATCTGACTTGTATAAGATGTTAAGCCCTGATTTTGAAAAGTAACTTAGGAAAAGAAACTGAGGTTTCTGTTTGCATTGTCTTAATCTATGTAAAGTAAGACTTCAGAAGTTGTGTAGGAATGTCACTGCATGTTTGAAGATCATGCAGTGTATTAACTCCTCATTCCTAATGCTGTTTATAATGAATTTGGCCTTTACGTTATGAAAAACATAGGTGCTCTAGAAGTGCAATTAGATTAGTTCTTGACCTTAAAGGAATATCAGACACAGACGTGAGGATACAGGTGCGGATGTTTAAGATTAGTGGCCCTATAACAGGAGATGCTTCTGTACACCATGATGTGGACTGCGGAACAGGCTGCCCAGTCGTGAATGTTGACGCCGATAGCCTAGCTTCTTTCAAGTAACAGCTGGGGGAGATCCTCTGATCAGTTAGCTCGTAACTATCAGAAAGGCCACATGTGCCAGATGGTCTCCTCTCCTTTCTCCTTATCATAACAACAGATTCCCCAAGCTCCTCCAGTAAGTGGCTGGTAGAGATACTCAAATCTGGAAGCCAATTACAGCCAGGCCTACACAATGGGCCGTATAGCCTCCTCTCTCTTCTGTTTCCCTTTTGGGCTCACTGGAGTGCTGGCTGGGGATTTGAAGCATCCTGACATCAGCTGGGTATGACTCTTCAGGCGTATTATTTTAAGTGCCAGCAAGCCCTGACTAAGGAGCTGTTGTAATTTGTAGTTAACCACCCCCTTTGCCATAAAATTATCTTCAGTAGGTTTGGTTCTTCTTTTACAATTAGATTTTAATTTTTACACACTTATTTTTTTTTAATTTGCTCTCTTAAGGACTCCCAGTGGTCGTATTTAGTTAAGCATCATGGTTCAGGCAGTGTGAGGAGGAAAATGAAACCGGCTGTGAAGGTTGTAAGTGCTGTCACTGGACAGTGAAGAGTTTTTTTTTGTGTGTGTTGATTGCTGTGAATTATGCTGCCGAGCAGGGTGCAGATCTGTGTTGCGCTGTCTTTCACCCACACAGCAGTTATTTGTGTAAGTAGCTCTCCTGCAGTGTATGTTAATTCATGGCAATTAGTCCAGGAGTCAGTGGATAGCTGTGCCTAAGAGGGATTACCATTAAGACATGTCATTAAACCAGCAGTGTGATTCACATAAAGATTAGTTGTTGAAAGGGTTTCTGTGCTCCTGAGATAACAGCACGCCTAATGAGGGAGGAGTGATATGGTATTGGGCTCTAGAGGCTGTGCATATTCTTACACACAGACAATAGCGGATGGAAAACCCTCTTCTAGCTTGACATATTTCCTCACCACTGATGCATACAATTCGTGCATTTCTTTTGCACGGGGTCAGAATTTGCTTCAGAGGAGTTTTGTATGTCTCTGTGACATTCCTATAACTTTATGTGTGATGTGACTTTTTCCCAGCGAGCTCCAGTCTCTCCCCGAAACTCTCCAGTCACTCAATGAGATGACTCTCCACTAACGAGCTCCAGTTTCTCTCCGAGACTCTTGTTCCTGTGGTTGAGTCCCTGTGCTGACTGGGGCACAGAGGATCTGCCTTCTATCTCCTAGACAGGCTGCCCACTCCCCAAAGGCCTCTGGGAAATCCAGCCCAGGCACTCTGAACCGGCCATGCTGCCCTTTTACAATTATACAAGAAAATAGTCCTTTTAAAAACGTTTACTTTTTGGCCCATTTGAATTGTTAACTTATTTAATATACTGGTACTGTTCTGCCGTGAACACTTAGCTTTTGCCCATTGAGTTCTTACTGTGGCCAAGAAATGTGCTTTGATTATAAATGCAGAATACCTTTGCGCATTTAAATGCAAATATGCACTGTTTTTTTTTCTGTTAATAATAAACTAATTCCTCAGCATAGGTATGATTGCGTACCTACTGTAACATTCTTCCTGTCTGTTTTCAGATACCATGGACGAAGCTGAAGACTCACCCCATCTCTCTGGTAAAGACAGTTTCCCCTCATTAGAGGGTGCCGTGTTTAATTCTCCTAAACATTTCAGTAATCAAGGGTGATGTCCTGAATCTGTACTGTAGAAAAAAATAGAAAATCCAATATTTTTTTTTATGGCACCGGTAAGACACTTCACAAAATCCTGCAGCTTAAAACAGTAATACTCTCAATTTGTAATACTCTCACTGTTGCAGGTGACAGAAAGTGGTGGCTTGCTTTTCAAATCGCAGCATGGTGCAGGCTTAGCTCTGGTTCAGATCCAGTTGATAAAGCTAATTACACCCTAGGTGAGTCATAATTTATTCTAGGAGGCAAATTCTGTGCTAGCTGATTCAGTCTTAGGTCA
Source organism: Lepisosteus platostomus (assembly GCF_059453375.1). NCBI lineage: Eukaryota > Metazoa > Chordata > Actinopteri > Semionotiformes > Lepisosteidae > Lepisosteus > Lepisosteus platostomus. The sequence goes on along the minus strand of NC_142619.1, from coordinate 61,427,917 downwards.
TTTTTTTCCGCTGGTTTGCTCGCTGGTTGAAATCCTAAACCAGGCCTTTGCATGTCTCATTGCAATTCTGACCCACAATATAGTTCTGGGCAAAGACAGCTCCTGGCAGATGGTTAGTAGTTAAGGGCTGTCTTACGGTTTTTCTAACCATACTGTTATCTGTATAAACGCTCATGTGGTCTTCACTACCTTATTCTCTGGCACTTTTTTACTCCTCCCTCCCAAAGTTTTGGTGTCCAGTTAGTCTTTTTCTCTGCCCCGCTGTGACCCCTGTAGCAGCCCGAAGGGGTGAAGGGCCTTGCATGCTTCCCTCGGGGAGGGGGGGGTCACGTGTGGCCGGAGCTCGCGGCCCCCGGTGTCCCACAGGGCCTGCAGCAGAGCCAGCGTCTGCTCGCTGGAGGACTCCTGCAGCAAGCCCAGGGCTCCTCTCGTGGCCTGATCCCTGCAGCGCTCGGGCGATCCCGCGCTCAGCCTCCCGATGACAGAGCCCAGGCTGGCCTCAGTGACGTCCGGACTCCATCACACCACACCAACCCCAAGAGCGTTACTTCGTTATTGTAGTGTTGCACCTTGCATGCACTTCAGCCAAGTGTCCTGGAGAGCGCCAGAGCATTCCCTTCCCGGGCCTTGCTGTTGTGCAACCAGGTCACGATATCATCTGTGTTTGTTTCAGTACCTGGATAAAGTTGTGATGGAAATGAGCACCTGTGAGGAACCGCGGCCACCGAACGGGCCTTCCCCTATTGCTACAGCCTCAGGTCAAAGGTGAGGCTCATGGTGTACACACCCAGTACCCACTCTCTGCCTTTTAATCCCCGTCTTTCTGTCTTATTACTTGGTCTTTTCCGTTTTTTGTCTGGTACGTTAGGTAATGGATTGTAAAATGCTCTGCTTTGATGCTATCATGTCTTACACTTTCTGCTCCCAAGGAAAGCAGAGTGATGTACCCCATGTTCTCCAGCCATGTTGTTGAAGCCGATAACTCTGGCTTCCTTCTGGATCCTCCCATCTCTGAAAGCCTCGCAAGCTACAGTAAATTAGCTAGATGGCATGAATGGGCTGATTTGTAACCTTTCTTATGTTGTTCTATTGAATAAGCATTAACACACCCGCTCTGTGTGGTTGTTGGGCTCT